>NC_090732.1:128440043-128473519 GCF_036898095.1 Palaemon carinicauda | reverse complement strand
CACTCACTATGAATATGATATCAGAATCTTTATACAGTACGTATGCAAAAATAACGTCCTAAAATGATTATGATCTTTTCAACATGGAGACAATTCATATACATTTTATATTATGGGTCTTCGACGTGTGAATTTAAGATAATTAAATAAATAAATATATATATATGTAATAAATATATATATATATATATATGTGTGTATGTATACGGTAAGGTTATATATATATATATATATATATATATATATATATATATATATATATATATATATATATATATATATATATATATATATATATTACCATGGCACTTTCTCCAATTAGGGGGAGGAGCCGACATCCAAAAAGAAACACAAGGGAATTTATTCCTCATCGCTCCTCCTTGCCTGAAAGGTACTCAGCGGAGTTTGGATGTTGCTGCTAGAGTGCCATAGCCCACACTCCCCCATGTTCTACCAGAAATGAATATTCATATGCTGACTCACCTAATGCCGCTATCTCAGCATTCACCATGGTGACCCGAGGTAGCAGCAGGTCCTATTGGAACCGCGTCACAATTGCTCACCATTCATTTCTATTCCTAGCGTGCTTTTTTTGCCTCTCACATCTATCCTTCAGTCACCTAGTGCTTTCTTAACTCCATCCATCCTCCCAAACCTTGGCCCTCCTCTTGCACTTCTCCCATCAACTTTTGCATTCATCGCTTTCTTCAACAGTCGACTATTTTCCATCCTCTTTACTTAACCAGACCACCTCAACACATGCATATCCATTCTAGCTGTTAATTCATTTCCCACACCCGTTCTCACCCCTATTACTTAATTCCTAACCCTTTCCAATCGAGATGCACCAGCCATACTCCTCAGACACTTCATCTCGAACAGGATCCTTTTATATGTCCCTGTCACTTTCATTCCCCACAACTCTAATCCATGCATCTCAACTGGTACAATAATTTTCTTATACAGAACTCTCTTTACATTAATCATCACTAATCACTGCTCCCAACACTACATCCTTTATTAACTCTGGCGTATGTCTGCTTCCACAACAACAGAACCCAAGTACTTAAACTGATCTACCTCCTCAAGTAAATCTCCATTTAACATGATATTCAACTTAGCACCACCTTCCCTTCTTGTGCATCTCATAACCTTACTCTTACCTACATTAACTCGCTACTTAATTCTTTTCTACACCCTTCCAAACTCAGCCACTAATCCACACTGCTTATCCACCTAGTATGCGACCAATACAGTATCATCTGCAAACAACAATTGATTCACCTCCCACTCATGAGCACTCTAGTCTATCAATTTCAATCCTTGACTAAGCTCTCGAGCATTCACCTTTCTTACAGTTCCCTCAACAAACAAATTGAACAACCATGATGACATCACACATACCTGTCTCAGCCCAACTGTCACTAGAAACCAGTCACTCACTTCATTCCATATCCTAACACACATTCTGTATATATAAACTCTTCACTCCTCGCAACAACCTTCCACCAATTCTATATAACCTCATCGCTTTCGACATCGCACCTTATCAACTCTATCATAAGCTTTCTCCAGATCCATATGTGTAAAATATACCTCCTTACTTTTTGCTAAATATTTCTTTCATATCTTCCTAACTATTAAAATCTAACCTATACAAACCCTAGTTCTTTTAAAGTCACCCTAAATTTCTAAGATTGCATCCTCTGTTGTATCCTTAAACCTATTAATTAACACTAACATAAAATTTTCCAACCCTACTCAACAAACTAATAACCTTAGAATTACAACAATGATGCAGATCTCCCTTGCCTTTGTATAGCAGAACAATTCATGTACATGCCCAGCCCACTGGCACCATTGACAACATAAAACATATATTAAATAATCTCACCAACTATCCAGCACTGTCACACCACATTCCTTTAACACTTCGGTCCTCACACCATCCATACTGGGTGTTTTCTTGCTCACGTTTCATCTAGTGCTCTCATCCCTTCATCTCTTGTAAGCTCTGTCTCTCATTCTCATCTCCCATCAATGGTACCTCAACTCCTGCAACAGCAATTATATCTGCCTCCCTATCATACTAAACATTCAGCAACCTTTCAAGATATCCAGCCCACCTTTTTCTAGCTTCATCTCCTTGCAACAACCTTCCATTTTCATATTTTACTGTCTCCTCACTAATCTATCCACCCACCTTACTCTCTTCACTTCTTTCCAGAACTTCTTATTCTTTTCATATGAAATACCCAATCTCTGGCCTTACCTCATGTCTGTTGTTCTCTTTGCCTTAACTACCTTCCCTTTTACTTCAACATTTTTATCTCTATATTTTCCATACTTTCCTTTACTATAATGCTGCAGCCATTCTCCAAATGCTCTTTTTTTTCTCGTCCACCTTCATCTTTACTCCCTCATGCCACTACCCAATACCCTTCCTCATGCTGCCTACAGCAATCCTCTTACCACACACATCACTTGCATACCAAACAAAATTTTCTTTTACTAATTTATACTCCTTCTCTAGATCAACAGTTTCTCTTACTTTCACCCTGCCATATGCCACTAATAACCTTTCTTGATATTCACTTTTTACCTCTTTTTCAACTCTCCCACCTTTACTACCTCTCTTTTATATCTCCCCTTGCTATTTCCCCGCTCATATATATATATATATATATATATATATATATATATATATATATATATATATATATATATATATAAATAGATGTGTGTGTAATGTGTGTGTATTTACATGTGTGTGGAACTCGTACCAAGCAAACATTAGTAACAGTTATAATAAAAAAGAAATCGCTAAGATAGCAAATTTATTTTCCATTATTCATATTACGTCATTAAAACGAAAAATAAAATACCTGTCTTAGAATGTAAGACGTATGTAGTTACTGACCTCATTTGCCCTTTTTCTTTCAATATCTTGGATGAAGCCTAACCAGAATAAAATTAACGAAGCTTCTTATTCCATGCACACTTGTTTTGTATTTTATCTCTCAAAGACGTGTTATTGTCCGTGTTTTCCATCTGAGTTTGCAATTCCTAATTACAAGGATTTTTACCGTGTGCCACATATCCAAAAGGAAACTGGAACGAATGAAGATTCGCATTATATTTACTCCAGTCGAGTATGAATTCTTTTAACCAATCTGCGTGCAAATAAATTTTGTTTCGACTTTTCATGAAAGAACTTCTGATAGTCACGTTATTTCATTTTTGGTTTTGATACTTTTATTTCCTAATTTCATGAAATGATGTGCTATTTGCTCACTCCTGGAAAAAAAATTGGGTTGCTTATGATGCAACGGGAATATTCATGATGCCAAAGGTCGTAATGAGGTTTTGAAGTTATCATATTTGTCTTTTTGCGGTGAAGAAAAATCATTTATTTTTCCTAATTTATGAAGCGAGTCTTGCTATTTCATTTCCATTAAACTAACTGCCATGAAGGGCATAGGAGCCAAATTAAATAAATTCGATATGTAATTCTGTAGTTATAGGAACGGCTTGATTTTACCTCATATCGCAGAGAAAAACTCTTTGTGGACTAGAATTTTATATTTTCAATCTGTGTTTATGTCTCTGTTCATTGTATATAATCATTATGCTGAAAACATATTAACTATATATACTCTTTTAATCGTTAGAAACACTTTATTAGAAATAAGAAACAGAAGACTGCAGGAACTGATGTTTGTAATTGATTTAGGCATTATAGCAGACGCAGAAGAAGAATTGCAAGAAAGATTTTTTAGCATAGAAATTAGCTCTAGAAAGGAAAGGATTGAAGGTGAACATTGGGAAGACAGAGCTCATAATAGAATAGGACATGAAGAAGTAAACATTCAAGTGGAAGATGGTACAGTTTTAAAACAGAACGATGAGTTTGACTGTTTGGGATCAATAACAACAGAGGAGGGCGCCACTGAGAAAGCAATGAGACAGAGGGAAAGAAACATGGCGAAAATAGAGAGAAGTGAATGGAGTTGATTTAGACAAGAAATGGTAGTAAGACTCAAAATTTAGATCCATAAGACAGTTATCAGGCCCATAGCATTATGTGAGCAGAAACTTGGGTAGATAAGAGGAAAATAAAGGAACTGGTGGAAAGAACTGAGATGAGGATGGTGATGTAGATTTCTGGAATATCACTACTGGAAAGGAAGAAGAGTCAAGATATAAGAAGAATTTGTAGTAAATTTAATGTGAAGGAGAAGGCTAGGGAAGGTCGTCTGAGATACTATTGTGGAGGATTAATTTTTTTTTTTTTTTTTTTTTGCCAAATAGAGAGAGAGAGAGAGAGAGAGAGAGAGAGAGAGAGAGAGAGAGAGAGAGAGAGAGAGAGAGAAAGAGAGAGAGAGAGTTTGTGTCAGCGAGCGAGAGGTAGTTAGTTTATTGATTGGTTGTTGTGAGAAAGACTGTTGGTATAAATGAGGTTGTTTGTTTGTTTTTAGCTAGGTTAGGACAGTGGTGAATGTCTTAGGGGTTTTTTGGTTTATTTGAATGGTGGTATGGTTAATGTCTATTTTGTGTTAAGTGTACGATTAGTGATAAGTGTGATTTTTTTTCTTAGTTGTGTTTAGTTTTAAGAAATATAGTTTTAAAGTTATGGTTTGTTTTTATTTCCCTTCTGTCCAAAAGTCCAGTTGACAACTTAAGGGGAAAGTTTGTGTTGTGGAACAATTTGTCTGTTAGTGATTCAAGGGTGTGGGGTTTGTTTTTGCAACATCCCGCCACACTATGGCCATGTAATAAGAGTAATAAGAGAGTAGTTGGAACCAATCAAGAGAGCTAAGAACATGCCAGTGATGAAGTGTGTGGGGCGTTAACGGGTCAGACTGATGTAAGTGGTGTGGAGAAATATGAGTGAGATGTGACTGAGAGAACAAGGTGCAAGGAACTGAAATAGATGAAAAAAGTTGACTCGAGCGGCTGACCCTGTTATACAGTGGAACTAATAACATCTAAAGAAGATATATCTCCCCAGTATAATAAAAACCATCTCACTCTCTCTCTCTCTCTCTCTCTCTCTCTCTCTCTCTCTCTCTCTCTCTCTCTCTCTCTCTGTATATATATAATATATATATACACTGTATATATATGTAATATATAATTTATTTACATATGTGTAATATATATATATATATATATATATATATATATATATATATTACATATATGATTTATATATATGTAATATAATATATATATATATATATATATATATATATGTATATATGTTATATATATGTAATATATATATATATATATATATATATATATATATATATATATATATATATATATATATGTATACATACAGGTATGTAATATATATATATATTATATATATATATATATATATATATATATATATATATATATATATGTCTTATTTATAACTGTAATCGAACAGTTTAACATGTTTTTTCAAAAGGCCCATAAAAGAAACACAGGAAATATGAATAAATCACACTATATTTCGGTCAATAAACATCGACCCTCTTCAGGATGTAAAGTACAAGTGAGGCTTACAGTGGAGAGTGACGGTTTATATATGAAAGCAAAAGGGTGTGTTCAATTGTTCTATGGTTGTTATAATTGCTGGAAGGATTAGCCAAATTTAATTACATCCAGGTGCGTGTTCTTATTGTTGAGCCGCTTGGAGGAAGTCTTGACCTCTGATGCATGTCTGGTGGCCGGTCTCCGTGGATTATCTTCTTAATGATAGGGTTGAGAAGAGTATTGTCCACTGTGTCAGCTTTCCATTGGCCCCCACATAGGTTCATTGTGTTTGATTGATTTATGATGGCTGATTCCAGGATTTTCCTTCTGTACGGACAGGTACTCTTAAAAAGCAAAGACGACTCACTCCAGTTAATCTGGTGCCCTAAATCCCTAAGGTGAATGAAAATCCCCGAGTTTTCATACCCATATCTAACAGATCTTTTGTGTTCGGATAATCTTTGAGATAGCGAACGGCCAGTTTGTCCAACGTACACTTTTTCACAATCCCTACATGGTACTTTGTAAACGCCGGATTCTATCTCTCTTTTATTTTGATAAACATTAATAAGGGCGCTTCCTATGGTCTTTGGATATGAAAAAACAAAGGGGTTCTCAGTTTTGATATGATTTGTTATATTTTTAATACCTTCTATATATGGGAGTTTTATCTTATTTTTAAAATCTCTTTGGTTAGTAACATCATGATCTTTATAATATATCGTGTTGGCTTTGTTGATGGCCTTTTCTATGACATACGTCGGGTAGAATAGCTGGGCGAGTTGTTTACGGATGATTTCAAATTCTTTATTTAGGTAGGCTGGGGAACAAATTCTCAAACCTCTAAGAAATAGATTGCAAGCTACTCCAATTTTTACAGAAATGTCGTGATAACTAAAGAAATGAATGTAGGAAATAGAGAAAGTTGGTTTTCTATACACAGTGAAATTATACCCGGTCGATTCCCTTATAATTAGTATGTCCAAAAAAGCTAATTTTCCATCTTTTTCCCATTCAGTTTTAAATTTTATGCTAGGGACTAGGGAATTTAGATTATTGAAAAATATATTGAAATCTCCCCAGCTATCATCCCAATATGTGAAAATGTCATCAACATAGCGTTGCCAAACCATGTTCGTAGGTTTAATTGTTGTTAAAATTTCTGTTTCAAAGTATTCTTTGAAACAGAAATTTTAACAACAATTAAACCTACGAACATGGTTTGGCAACGCTATGTTGATGACATTTTCACATATTGGGATGATAGCTGGGGAGATTTCAATATATTTTTCAATAATCTAAATTCCCTAGTCCCTAGCATAAAATTTAAAACTGAATGGGAAAAAGATGGAAAATTAGCTTTTTTGGACATACTAATTATAAGGGAATCGACCGGGTATAATTTCACTGTGTATAGAAAACCAACTTTCTCTATTTCCTACATTCATTTCTTTAGTTATCACGACATTTCTGTAAAAATTGGAGTAGCTTGCAATCTATTTCTTAGAGGTTTGAGAATTTGTTCCCCAGCCTACCTAAATAAAGAATTTGAAATCATCCGTAAACAACTCGCCCAGCTATTCTACCCGACGTATGTCATAGAAAAGGCCATCAACAAAGCCAACACGATATATTATAAAGATCATGATGTTACTAACCAAAGAGATTTTAAAAATAAGATAAAACTCCCATATATAGAAGGTATTAAAAATATAACAAATCATATCAAAACTGAGAACCCCTTTGTTTTTTCATATCCAAAGACCATAGGAAGCGCCCTTATTAATGTTTATCAAAATAAAAGAGAGATAGAATCCGGCGTTTACAAAGTACCATGTAGGGATTGTGAAAAAGTGTACGTTGGACAAACTGGCCGTTCGCTATCTCAAAGATTATCCGAACACAAAAGATCTGTTAGATATGGGTATGAAAACTCGGGGATTTTCATTCACCTTAGGGATTTAGGGCACCAGATTAACTGGAGTGAGTCGTCTTTGCTTTTTAAGAGTACCTGTCCGTACAGAAGGAAAATCCTGGAATCAGCCATCATAAATCAATCAAACACAATGAACCTATGTGGGGGCCAATGGAAAGCTGACACAGTGGACAATACTCTTCTCAACCCTATCATTAAGAAGATAATCCACGGAGACCGGCCACCAGACATGCATCAGAGGTCAAGACTTCCTCCAAGCGGCTCAACAATAAGAACACGCACCTGGATGTAATTAAATTTGGCTAATCCTTCCAGCAATTATAACAACCATAGAACAATTGAACACACCCTTTTGCTTTCATATATAAACCGTCACTCTCCACTGTAAGCTTCACTTGTACTTTACATCCTGAAGAGGGTCGATGTTTATTGACCGAAATATAGTGTGATTTATTCATATTTCCTGTGTTTCTTTTATGGGCCTTTTGAAAAAACATATATATATATATATATATATATATATATATATATATATATATATATATATATATATTTATATATATATATATGTATATATCCCGTCACGCTGAGCGGCAACCACTCCGAAAGCACAATATCTCTCAAATTGCCCAAACTGCTGCGTGGTAGTTAGAATGGGGGACGGGTTGGGAAGAGTTAAAACTGTGCGTGTGTGTGCATATCTTTCTAAATATTTAGCAGTCATTTTTGACGGTTCACGTGCGCTAGTGTGCGTGTTTGTGTGTGTGTGTATATATATATATATATATATATATATATATATATATATATATATATATATGTATAATGTCTTTGCATAAATATATTATAAATGTTTTTTTTATTTATGGAACAAAATATAACTTGACTTCTGTAATTCATTAATTTTTTCAATGCTGTTAAATAACATTTGTAAGAAAGTCACCCATGAGGGTCATAATCCAGGATTAATATTCTGTTATTTAGTCCTGGGTCTTTCATTCGTTAAGAAATTAACGTCTGAATTAGCAAGAGTAAATCCTTTCTTCGTTTAGTTTTCAATCAGGATTTGTAATGGAAAAGGTAATATGGTGTTACATTATAATATAAAGAGCAGTCTGAATTATGCCTTACAGAATTTTATTATTATTATTATTATTATTATTATTATTATTATTATTATTATTATCGTTCTTGTTAATATTAAATTAATTATTGAGAAATGGAAAACCTATTAGGTTTTTGTTTCTTAAGGGTGATGTTTTTATGGCTAAGAAAATTGTATTTTTATAGTTGTTGTTGTTGTTGCTGTTCTTGTATTCATCATCACTTTCGATACAGCAATAAATATATTTCTAGCAAAATATTCTGTTACACTCCTGAAAAAAAATAGTGATACAGCTTTTTTGTTAAGTAATGTGACATATCACATCGTTTTTTTTTTAACATGTAAAGTTCATCATTGTGTTCCTTTCTTTATTTTCCCCATGCATGACAAGAGTTGGCCAGAGATCAACAAGACCTCGAAGCATTGAGGTTGGACTTCACGGGGCTCAGGTTGAAGCTAACAACTTTAAAGGTCGCAAGGCTTTGGAAAAGCTTCCTGGGATTCAGAAGCAAATTGGGTTAGACGAAAAGCTATTACAGATTCATCGGTTACTTTAACTATTCTAAGAGTGTTTTGAGGCTGGAGTGAATATTGGGTGATTTTGATTGCAAGGTTTTCAGACATACTAACTAAAAACTATGAGCTGATAAAAATTAATCCTTTCTAAATTAATTTTTTTATTATGGTAGCTGTAACAACAACAGCAATGATAATAATAATATATTAAATAATTACGTTTTTAACGGTGTTATACGAAAATGTGTCTGTTTCTAAATAAATTTCTCTCAAGTATACTGCAATGCTTTCCGCCAACATATGTGAGTATCTCATCTTTCAAAGTATCAAAGAAATATTCGGAAATTTGTTCTTCCTTATTTTACTGTGAAATTACAAAAGAAACTGGAAGTACAGTTAAAAAAAAAAAAAAAAAAAAAAAACCTAGTATTTTTAACTGCATGCAAGAAGTGTTTATTTCCAAAATGTAATGATAATAATTATTATTGTTATTTTATTATTATTGTTATTATTATTATTATTATTATTATTATTATTATTATTATTATTATTATTATTATTATTATTATTATCATTTTCATTATTATTCTTATATTTAAAACTGAATGCGATAAAGTTTTTAATTGTTGACATTCAAGAAAAGGGAAGCTATGGACACAGGCGCTACTGGGTTTCGTATCATTATCATTGTGACTTCCTCTTCATCTATATTCATATAAAGGTTTATATCAAGTTATATATATATATATATATATATATATATATATATATATATATATATATAATATACATATATATACATATATATATATTATATATATAAATATATCAGTATGTGCTGGCATAAACTTTGTAATATTATATTTATAAAAATCCCTTTTTCTTCTTTTCAGGTAAGTGTGAAATTACATGGACGCCCTTATCATGAATGTAAACGTTTCCTGTAAGTACTTTACAAACTTCCTCCATTTTGTGTTTTCTGAAGTACCACGCTCACAAAGTATATATATATATATATATATATATATATATATATATATATATATATATATATATATATATATATATATATATATACATATATGTATATATATATATGTATATATATATATATATATATATATATATATATATATATATATATATATATATATATATAGTGTGTGTGTGTGAGTGTGCATTTGCGTTTATGTATTAATGTATGATTATTCCTTTCGAATTCAGGTATTTGTGTTTAGAACCAAAATCAGGATTCTTCCAATTGATGAATTTGTACCGTGGTCATTCATGACAATTTCGTGACTAACACACGTGACTTGAATTTGTACAATATTAAACCACAAACAGCTTTCATTATTGACTTCACTCGATCTTAAAAATGACAACGAAAAGGAAATTATTTTATGGATGTGTGCTTGTATCCGCGTCAGGCTCCCAGACATGCCTGAGGACATGCCTCAGGCATTTTTCTTCCAGTGAACTCGAAACGGCTGCATTTTTTCTTTATATATATATATATATATATATATATATATATATATATATATATATATATATATATATATATATATATATATATATATATATAATATATATATATATATATATATGTATATATATATATATATATATATATATATATATATTTATATATATATATTTATATGTATATATATATGTATATGTATATGTATATGTATATATATATATATATATATATATATATATATATATATATATATATAAGTTGTAGATGTTAAGGAATATTCAATATAATATTTGTAGTGTAGTTTATTTTAGAGTACTTGTTAGAACACTAAAATATAATATCCATACCACCGTAATTGATGTCAATATAAGAGAGGGTTGAAACTACAACTCCAGACATAAGAACATCGTATATCATCCCCAGCTTTCATTTTGTATACCTATAAAGGGGCTAGGGTGAGACACGTGCCCTGAGCTTGGAGATAACAGGTATACTGTATATATAGTAATTTGTTATTGTTATATAGGGGAAAAGTTATATAAATGGATAAACATTTTGTGTTATTTTGTATAGTTGTATTCTAACTTTTTCTTTATGTAAATTTTGACAAATTACCCGAAATCGTTGCGAGGTTATTGGTGTTATCCTGGTGTTGAGGATGGCATCAATGAGGGTAAGATTTAAGTTAACTTAAGATATTAGGAAACATGGAAGGTGAATGAGCTGATGGAACAATTGTTTTAATGTAATGAGGCCGAACTAGAGAAAACACAGAACAAATTCAAAGCTAGCGAGCTAGTTACATTTCCTTACGAGTTGCCAATTAGGAATTTAATTCCAACATACTACATAACTAACAAGTCTTCATGAATTACGAATACTATTTTGCATAATTGATGCATATTGGGGAGCTGACTTGTCGTAACTAACCATGTTGCAATTTGCAGCTCATTTGGAGGTGTTTAAAAAAAACTTTGTGGATATTGGAAAAACAGAGCTGTTTTGTAGCATTTACTTGTACTCTTCCACAGTGTTCAGGTGGAAATTGTTTATGTGAGAAATCTAAAACAAGAAGAAGAAAGATGTTAAGAATGGAAAGGGTTTACGTTAATGACGCGTATGTTCTTTGCTTATGGCTTTATTGAAAGTATTTGCTTATATCCTCCTCCCATTCACAGGCTATATTCTTTTCACGGTAGTTTAGTGTCAATACTTCTAAATGTTAAAATTGTCTCCAAATTATTCAAGTTCTGCCCGAGAATGTATGCATGTAATATTGAATTACACAAGCGCGCGCGCGCGTGCACACACACACACTATATATATATATATATATATATATATATATATATATATATATATATATATATATGTATGTATGTATATTATATATATATATATATATATATATATATATGTATATTATATATATATATATATATATATATATATATATATATATATATATATATATATATATATAAATGTGTGTGTAGGCCTATGTATGTATGCATTTCTGTCTGTATACATTGTATCTGCATGCTTGTAATATTGTTATATAGAATGTATTACTTATATAAAATATTCAGTTTTGCTGATCTCTTAGTGGCAATATCTGTCTTTAAGTAATGGGTAAATTTTACACTTTACATGAATATGTAATTATATTCTTATTTAAAACTCCCATTTTCTTTCATTTTCTCGTATTCCAATGAAAACGGGATTTCTATTGATTGTATTTTAAGACATCTGTTATGTAGGATTTAAATAATAGAAGGTCGCTATTCCTATTCGAAACATAGGGAAAAGGCCTTTACGCTTCCTCATGCTCCATTCCTGGCTTTATGGAGGACCTATACTCAGTAACGTAGGCTTAAGGTATAACGATTGCTCTCTGCCATTGTGAATAATTCAGGCGTTGTTGCTCACATTATTTTTCCCACAAAGTGGATTATCAACAGTCCTTTTTGACTGTAAAAAGGTATATCATTCCAGTCTTCGGGTGTATTGCGTGTTTATAGCTTTTACATGGTGGCCATAGATAGAGGATATCTTTGTTTGTTGGCTAGATCTACGTAAAATCAGTATGTAACTTACATTGTATTTAATGATTACTCACCCATATGGAACGTATAAAAAAAACTCTCATATCGATTAATACTAACAGTAAAAAAAAATAGGGAGAGCCCGAGAAGAGAAGAATATTAGATTAACCATGATAATAATGAAAGGAAAAAAGAAACTACAAAATGAAAATGTGTATAGAAAGTGTCAAGAGAGGAGCCAAATACTAAAGTTGTTATTTAATGATATTTTTTCAATGTCGGTACTATTATCACTAATTATAATTTTACAATTTTTTCATTGTTTATACTGATTTATGAAACGTGTATTCAAAATAATGTTTTCGAATGACGGGTATATTTTGCTCTGCATTTATCATTCCATTGCCATGCAAAGCTGTCAATATGAGTAATGAGTGTTGAAGTGACCTTTTAGAATAGATTCTCGAGTCTTTTATTTGAACGCTGTTTCTTCTCCCGACTTTTTTTTTTTATTTTATTTATTTATTTATTTTTTTTTTTGCAGGAGATATTGTGATAGTCTTGTGGTATATAAGGTTTTAACCTAAGGTTTAAATATTGTTCATTAATGTCAGAGGCATGGGATAGTGACAAAGTGACAATTCTCTAGCAGAAAAACGCTCTAGAGACTGACCATATATTATTATTATTATTATTATTATTATTATTACTTGCTAAACATCAACCCTAGATGGAAAAGCAGGATGCTATAAGCCCAGGGGCTCCAACAGGGAAAACAGCCCAGTGGGGAAAGGAAACAAGAAGAAAAAATATTCTAAGAACAGTAACAACATTGAAATAAATATTTCCTATATAAACTATAAAAACTTTAACAAAACAAGAGGAAGAGAAATAAGATAGAATAGTGTGCCCGAGTGCACCTTCAAGCAAGAGAACTCTAACCCAAAATAGTGGAAGACCATGGTACAGAGGTTATGGCATGACCCAAGACTAGAGAACAATGGTTTGATTACGGTGTGTCCTTCTCCTAGAAGAGCTGCTTACCATAGCTAAAGAGTCTCTTCTACCCTTATTAAGGGTAAAGTTTCCACTGAACAATTACAGTGCAGTACTTAACCCCTTGAGAGAAGAAAAATTGTTTGGTAATCTCAGTGTTGTCAGGTGTATGAGGACAGAAGAGAATATGTAAAGAATAGGCCAGACTATTCGGTATATGTGTAGGTAAAGGGAAAATGAACCGTAACCAGAGAGAAGGATCCAGTGTAATATTTTCTAGCCAGTCAAAGGACCCCATTACTCACTAGCATGATTAGTGCCTAAGCCCCCGCTTCACTCAATCTAGGACCAGGGAGGGCCAGGCAATGGCTGTTGATGACTCAGCAGGTAGGCCTATAGGCTTCCCTAAACCCTCAATCCTTAGCTCACAAGGATGGTGAGCCTGGAAACACTATAAGAAACCATCGAGCTTGAGCGGGTCTCGAACCTCAGGCTAACAAATCGCCTAGCAGGGACTTTTCCAAGAGCCCACCATAAGAAGTATTTACTTTAGTAAGGAAATGATATCACTAGTGGAAATGAAAGAGAAGATGTTAAGGTATGTTTTACATAGCATTTAATGAAGTAGGACCTACACCTTTTTGGGGTTCCTTATGATTCATTAACGTTTTCATCTGACTACCAGGTTTTGTTAGCTATTTAGTAAGGCTTGTTTTAGTTTACTTTGGGTATTGAAGCTTGTTTAGGCCACCTATGAAATTTGGTATACTTTTACACTAGAAAAATAACAGTTTACAAAATAGAAATATTATCCCTATGAAATCCATTTAAAAGATTATATATATATATAAATATATATATATATATTATATATATATATGTATATACATATATATATATATATATATATACATATATATAAACATATATATATATATATATATATATATATATATATATATATATATATATATATATATATATATATATATATATATATAAACCGATTGGACCGGCAAATGAGTCGTACACGCCGGTTTACGAGGCACTTAACCCTAAAAAAAAAAATAAGCGATGTTACTTTCCATTGTTCTCTTGTTTGGGTAGTACCATAGCCTCTGTACCATGGTCTTCCACTGTCTTGGATTAGAGTTCTCTTGCTTGAGGGTACACTCGAGCACAATATTCTATCTTATTTCTCTTCCTCTTGTTTTGTTAAAGATTTTAAATTTATATAGGAGATATTTATTTTAATGTAGTTACTCTTCTTAAAATATTTTATTTTTTCATGTTCCCTTTCCTCACTGTGCTATTCTCCCTGTTGGATCCCCTGAGCTTATCTTGCTTTTCCAACTAGGGTTGTAGCTTAGCAATTAATAATAATAATAATAATAATAATAATAATAATAATAATAATAATAATAATAATCCATTCTTGCGAAATTTTATTTGTCAAGAGAAGAATTTTCTTCTTTTAAGAGAGAACAGTGTAAATTGAAGAGTTAACGGAGGATTAGGTGATATGATCCAACTCATCCAGCCAAATGACAACCTGTCCAGAACACTTTTTATTCTATACAAAATTTAAGGAATAGTATATTGGTATATTCAAGCATGAAACGTTAAACACGAGAGATTCGTTCAATAGATCCATGTTAGGGTCATCCTGTACATGTATGGTAAGTGCTTAAATTGTCGAAAGCGGACCAGGTTAGAAATGCTTTAAATGTTATGTTCTACAAACTCAGATACACGCCAGAAGATAAAATTTGGAATTCAATAACTTATAGCCAGTCCCCATTGGTGAGCTCTTTTAAGGAGACAAAATTAGTAAATGTGAGTACAGGGCTTAGTAAAATAGATCCGAAATTGTCATTAGATGAAACGGTGAGTAATTTCATCTCTAGTTTATTTACTTTTTGCAAGGCACTTCCCATTTCTAGAAATTAAATGGACACAATCATGTGAAGTGAAATGTAATAGATTGATTTAATCACCATGCAAAGAAATAGATTTTATCCCCGCACGAAACGTAATATTCTTTACTGCAATTCTCAGCCGAGTGAAAAGGATCTACTCCCCAAAATAAAATCGTGACAGGTACAAAGAGATCGAAAACAAAAAGAGGAAAAATGGAGAATGGATGAAATGCGAAACTGGACCCACTCAGATTGAGCTCTGGATATCACGTTCCCTTCCCCCACCCGGTGTTTTTTTTTTTTTTTTTTTTTTTTTTTTTTTTTTTTTTTTTTTTTTTTTTTTTTTTTTAATTTATTTCTTCGCGTTGTTATTTTTACGTACACGCTTACGCGCATATATATATATATATATATATATATATATATATATATATATATATATATATATATATATATATATATATATATATATATATATATATAATATGCATATATACCTTAACGTGGTGAAAGGTTTGCGTACTGCCATGATCAGGAAAGCTGTACTAATCAGGGCCACCCATACTAGGTTGGTTTGCTGTGATGCGATGCGACGAAAGACTCCCATCATTATCAATCTGCACTGGCTAGAGTGGTGATAAAAATTGCCCAAATCCTAGACATGAATTGACATTTCTGGAGCCTTTGTCCTGCAGTGGAGTAGAAACGGCTGCATTACACACACATATATATATATATGTATATATATGTATATATATATGTGTGTGTATATATATATATATATATATATATATATATATATATATATATATATTATATATATATATATATACATATATATATATATAAATAAATATATATATATTATTATTATGATTATTATTAAATGCTAAGCTACAACCCTAGTTGGGAAAGCAGGATGCTATAAGCCCAGGGGCCCCAACAGGGAAAATAGCCCAGTGAGGAAAGGAAACAAGGAAAAATAAAATATTTTAGGAATAGTAACAACATTAAAATAAATATTTCCTATGTAAACAATAAAAATTTCAACAAAACAAGAGGAAGAGAAACAAGATAGAACAGTCTGCCCGAGTGTACCCTCAACTAGAGAACTCTACCCCAAGACAGTGAAGGGCCATGGTACTACCCAAGACTAGAGAACAATGGTTTGATTTTGGAGTGTCCTACTCCTAGAAGAGCTGTTTACCATAGCTAAAGAGTCTCTTCTACCTTTACCAAGAGGAAAGTAGCCACTGAACAATTACATTGCCGTAGTTAACCCCTTGGGTGAAGAAGAATTGTTTGGTAATCTCAGTGTTGTCAGGTGTATGAGGACAGAGGAGAATCAGTAAAGAATAGGCCAGACTATTCGGTGTCTATGTAGGCAAAGGGAAAGAACCGTAACCAGAGAGAAGGATCCAATGTAGTTCTGTCTGGCCAGTCAAAGGACCCCTACCTCTGTAGCTGTAGTATCTCAACAGGCGGCTGGTGCCCTGGCCAACCTACTACCTACCAAATTATATATATATATATATATATATATATATATATATATATATATATATATATATATATATATGCGTTGTGTGTTTCAAGTTTTTTTCATGTTCTCTCTATAAAAAAAAAAATATTTAGATTGCTTGATCTTCGTATTTCTAATCTTAGTTGATTTAACTTCGAGTAAAGTATCCGTAAACAGGTTTAGTTCCAACGCATTATATTTTGTGTCACGGACGTTGTCACCCTAAATAAGCTATTACGGATTATTTCTGAATTTTGACTTGGTTTCTAAAGATCATGAACTGCAAGTTGCTCAAGTTTCTTTGTATATACATGCGACGGCGACTGTCTTTTCCCGCAATAGCTGGATCCGTTTCCTCAAGGAACGCGATTGAACTGACCGACAACGAGAATGACGACTTCTTCCCTCACACTGGGATCTAGAGATTCTTGACAGCCGTGGAAATAATCCTAATAAAAGAATTAAACTCCAACGACGTTTGCCCCGATAGTACCAGTTAAGAAAGATGAAAAATTTTGTCCCATAAGAACAAAACTGGCCTACCTCTAGCAGAATTCCAAATTACCAATTTAGTATGAAGGGCCAATTGTGGGAGTAAGGACAGCAGGACGCACGATGCCTTCCATATCGAGGTGCAAGTATATTCTAAATTTTCATCTCAAAGACAGTGCCATAATGAAATGTCCATTGGCTGAAATAATTGAATATGGCACCGTCCCCAATTGAATTATCTTTATATAAAAAAGGAAATATTCACATTTTATACGATTTGCCATCAATAGGACACCGTAACACACCCCAGACTTCTACATAACATCGATCCCTTCTTCTCCTACCCCTTATTGGTCAAACTCCACTGGAACTTTTCTTCGTCAGCCTCTGCTTGCAATACACATACTCTGTGTTCTGGCTCGTTTAGATCCCTACTCATCTATCAAGCTTTAATAAATATGGTTTTCCTACGTATCTAATATGACAATGCATAAAACCTCATGATAAAGCTATAAGTATTTCAAAACAACTAACGACATTGGTTGGCTGAATGATCATCAAAGATCGACAATAATAGCGCCCAGAAAAGCAGATACAAACTATGCCAATGGTAATAAAGACCACGTACCATATGTCAACAAGAAAAAAAGCCCAAACCAGTAATGTATGTTAATACTTCAGATAGATAGTCACAAAAGGAAAATATCCTCTGCCCTGACGATTGGAAAAAATTCTATTCACCCAAGAGGATAGAATTACATTATTATATTATAAAAGGGAAATAGACAGCCTGCTGACTGACACGTGAATATTAGAAATAACCAAACCAGAATACGTCCATCTGTTGGAAAACAAAAGTACTGTACGTATGTCAAGAAAATGATTTACAGAAGCGTGTGTATGAAGTCCACCTGATACGAGAGTAAAAAATCTTGACTATGATATGAAGGGCAACAACACCAATAAGATTAATAATATCTGGCCGAATTATTTCTAATCCCAGTAGGCTGGCAATGCTGAGAGCGTGTGCGTACACGTTTTCGGGGTTTGGGAATGAATACATAAATTGTAGCAATCAATCATACCGGAAACCAGAAAGGTTTCCGGTATAAAGCCAAAATGCATGAACTCAAGCATTAATGTGAACACAAATCAAATTAATATTTTTATAAATTACAGATCAAACTGCACAGATGTAACATTAAATAAGTAAAACATAATTTAACAGTGTTGATAACCTTAACAAAATTCATGTGTGTGAATGTTTGAGAGAAGCAAATTGAGTCATCGGAGTCCATGTTTTTCTTTCCAGTTTTTTTTTTTTTTTTTTTTTTTTTTTTTTTTTGGTACCCTGATTGACCGAGTTCCTGAACGAGTTTTTGGACATGGAAGAAAAATTTAAACTACAAACATAAATTATCTGAATCACCCATAGTTATTAAGGACATTAGACTCGCTTAATATTTTTTCTAATTTCTAACATCTCCTTCTGATGGCATTTCATGCATATTCCATACTACTTATATTCTGCCAACAACTCTTTCAACCTTTCATTATTCTAGCCTACATTAAACTTTCATTCGACCCGATTAGATTGTCCTGAGAAATTTTGTGATGAATGAATAAAATACTTTTAGAGCCTCTGGTGGCATGGTTTGTAGCGCCCTTGTGTTTCATTTGAAGAGAAGGTTCGATCCCAATAGGAATGTGTGTGTGTGTGTATATATATATATATATATATATATATATATATATATATATATATATATATATATATATATGTGTGTGTGTGTGTGTATGTGTATATATATCAATGTGCAATGTGTTTATATAACCAGGATTTATACATACATATGCCTATTTATCTGTATGTATGTAAGCATAAATATATGTATTTATATGTTTATCTACATGGATATGCGTTAGAAAGTATTAAATTGGACATTACTATTAATGAAAAAGAATTCAAATACTTATTGTTACAAATAAATTGAAGGTATTTATTCCGGACTTGAAACACTTGAATATTTTGAACTATCGCATGAAGACCATTTTATCCCTTTAATGGGACATGTGCTCCTACACAGGTAACTGTGTTTTTCTGCTATTATGTGTCACAAATGTTTTTTTATCTGTTCATAATCTTACTAAAACACACGCACACACACACACATATATATATATATATATATATATATATATATATATATATATATATATATATATATATATATATATATATATATATATATATATATATATATATATATATAAATGATGTCTTGAGAAATAGACAAAACCGGTCAAGATTCACATAGGATTTTAAGTTTTCTTTGTGTTTTTCCATGTGGAAACACATATATGTACACACACAGACACATGTATACATACATGTATAATATATATATATATATATATATATATATATATATATATATATATATATGTATATATATATATAAATGTATGTATGTATATATATTTATTTATTTATTACGCTTGTGTGTGTAGATGTCAGGGTCTTGCTCCTCAGTCTCTTTTAGCTATTCTTTGTAGCCTACTGCTACTGCGGGGTTTCCTTCTACTTGCGCCTTGGAGAGGGATGACCTCCCCGACCCAGTTCTGGGCTATATTGTCAGAATTTCATAAAACGCAAAGCAATAAATATGTATGTGTAAATATCTATTGTACCTACTTCTATTTTCACTCATTAGGACAGAAAGAACACAGAATTTTGCATTTTTCGTAAACTTTTTCTTCGTGTTCTTTTATTTGTTTACATTATTCTAATTAATATACTTTTGCATTGGCTAAAAAGGTAAACAACCAAATTAATGTAAATCAGGTATCAATGAGATTTACATCTCTTTCTTTCGCATGTACGTATCGTGTTGTCGTTTGTAAACGTCGTCGCGACAAGCATTAGACGTCTGTGCCGATTTCATTTGGCAAGGAACCGACACTGCTATTGAATTCAAGCTGTCGGTTATTGGCGAACCTTGATGGGACCACAGCTGGTGGTGGCCCTTCGCTCTCCGGGAAGTATTTGCTCTTATGGGCTATCGCCTTCCCTATGTTTGGAAATTGATCGTTTCGTATGTATCGCTTACTGGCTTTAAACGAAGGTTAAGGTCACGGAAACCGGTATTACAGGCACCATTCTTGCGCTTCATCTGTTTAGTTTCATTTCAATGACATTATAGATGTAGTGTTATCTTTAATTTCTCGCGATGATGATTGACACAAGATCGGCCCTATTGCTAGGTTTGTAGAATCTGAATGCATTTCATTATCGTTGCCTGTTTTTCATACTCCTGAATTTAAATATATATTTGTTTTTACTTTCTTCATCATTAATATATATATATATATATATATATATATATATATATATATATATATATATATATATATATATATATATATATATATATATATATGTATGTATGTATATGTATATATAATATATATATATAATATGATATATAACATATATAGATAGATAGATTAAAATAAACACAATGTTGTGAACAGGGTCCTACCCTTTTATTTGAAGAGACTAAGGATTGATCCCAATGTAAGGTAAAAATTTATTTTCAATAAACATTACTTTATGTTCATTTGCATCACATATTGACTTACAGCATTTGGTTCGGGAATTTTCGTAAACCTCCCCGGTATGAAAGAGTGTCTCACTAGGTAAATCTTGAAGAGTAGTTGACACTTCGGTTCCAAAATCTTCTATTAGCTTCGCTGGCGTGATTGATATAGGCCTTACCTTTAATTTGAAGACTTGTTCGATCCAAATGTGAGGTAATATATATATATATATATATATATATATATATATATATATATATATGTGTGTGTATATATATATATATATATATATATATATATATATATATATATATATATATATATATATATATATATATATATATACCTTAACATGTTAACTTGGTAAAGCTGTACAAGTCTGGGCCACCTATACTAGGTTGGTTTGCTGTGAGCGATCAGTCGAAAATCTCCAACCATCACCAATCCGCACTGGCCGGCGTGATGTTGAATACTGGCTAAACCCAAGACATGTTGAGGACTTTGCCCTGCAGTGAACGAGAAACTGCTTCATTTGTTGTTGTTGTTGTTGTTGTTGTATGTATACTGTACATACACACACACACTTAGGAATGCTTCATCATAAAGCTGATTTTTCTTAATAACTGAACAGAGGTTCCTCCAGAGAAAGGCCAACACTGCAAAGATCTCCAGTTCCATACTTTAATTTCTTAACTGTTGATGAATTCGCTTTGCAGAGAGGCTTCCACATTTATTCCCTCTCAGATATAACCTTTATATTCTAATGTTAACAGTTTTCTTTATTTCATCTCTTAAAATATTTTTGCACTGAAATATTTCTAAATAGTGCTAGGGTTTATTTAGGCTAACATAACTATCAGAACTTCTTTTACTTGCACCATATTCAGGTCTTCTCCTTCGGAAACTTTTATACGTTATTGATGCAAAGTACTTCGCCAGCTGTGGATGTTTATGTTCAGGCACAGGATGTCTCATAAGGGGAAAATTTCTGTTACTGGTTTTTATTTTTCAGTTTCTGTTTTAGATTACGATCATAAGTTTTAAAGGGACGTCTTTTAGGTTATATTTAAAGCATTATTGAGATGGAAAATCATCGGGGTTCAATTTCTTGTTAAACAATAGAATCAATTTCATTTTGAAGACTTAAGAGATTGAAAGTAAAAATAAAAAAGAAACGAGTAGAACACAATGTTAGGGCTCTACTGGATTATTATTAATATTTAGTATATTTCAAACTAGGTCAAGTTCAACGGCACTGCAGTTTATTCTAGATTTTTAGAAGAGAATAAATTTTTTTTTTTTTTTTTTTTTTTTTTAATCGTCCAGTAGCCGAGCACGCTTGATAAAAATACCGGTCGTTGCTTAGGCTTGCCGTGACTTTTCTCCTTTTTAGGAGCTGAAATGAGTCACAATGAGGCCCTGGAAGCCACGATAGAAAAATAGATCTGAAAATGCAATGCTTTCTCTTGAAATGCTCAAGTTAACATCCTTGAATTGTTTATAACTTTTTTCTTGCGGGATGTTTGATCATCACATATGGTTGTTCTTAACTATTTATCAATTACGTCACAATCGGATATACACAGACCCTCTCTGGTTTTCTTCTTATTTTTGACAGTCACATCAGGCATAATTCTATATGGATATTTGTTATATATTATATACCATATATGTATCTGTGTGTGTGTGTGTGTATCCAGTTCTGTACATGTTTGTGGTTAAGGTAAAAGGTGTTTGGTTTCAGGTTTATCAGAATAGATACACGTCAGAACGTCAGCCGGGCAAGCCAAATCACCCACTGGCCTTCCCACCAAACAGCTTAAACTCACGGCCTTGGCCTGGGGTCGATGTGCTCTCTTGCGAATGGTAAGCGAGCTCGTTATCACTGTACTAGCTAGGAGATATTCGAGTAAAATTTAGAAAATTTGATTAAAAACAGGCGACCTGTTCAACCATTTCCCATTGTCCTTTCTTATTTCTTATACTGTATAGGTTATGCCTTCTCGTGCCTTTAATATTTTCTTGGGGGTTGTATACCACTTTACCTTATAACTAGATAACTTTTCCTAATAATTACACTTTACTCAAGACAGTCATGAAAGTCACTTATAAATGGCAATCTGTAATTTCCGTTTTTAAAAATCATTTTAACACCGTTATGATGATATTTTCTCTACACAATATCTTATTAACCATTGTTTTAACGTAGATGTAATAAATATTAACGAAATGTCGTTAGTGCAGGACTTGTGTATGTTCTCCTTTAGATTATTGGCAGCAACTTTAATAGCCATATTAAAGCAATAAAAAACTAAAATGGAAAATATGATTGTTACAGCGAATATTGCAACGATATAAAGCGTGGAATAACTGGCGCATGTAATCGGATTTCAGATAATCTAAAGGGATCTTCTTTTTTTGGTCCCAACATCTGTTAACTGGGTGAAAAAGTAACATGAATACACATGTATGGTTAGAGCCGATTCGAAATTTCCTTTTTTTTTTTTTTTTTTTCCCCAAACATTGTTGCATGACGATAAACAGCTTCAATTCGTTATTGCATTTGTCATTTTGAATTAGCCATTGGTGCGTGATTCATTATATATATATATATATATATATGTTTTTTTTATTTCCAAATTTTAGAAAACATGCCTAATCGCTAAAAGCTCTTTAGCCCTATTCCAGAGAGATTTTCCGTTAACTTTCATTGTATTCCCAAAGGCATAATTAGTTAATTAGTTACCAGGTATATAATGGGCTGTGGTAGATCTAGGTCAGCTTGCATAAAGGATACACTTAGCAACCATACCCTAAAAGACTTGCCAAGGACATGATCGGCTAATATATGCAGTCTCCTCTTGGGAAAGGGCTTTTGAAATGAAGGGTCCTTGGTTTCATTGGTGACTGCCAATATTAGGAATTGAATTCAAGCCCTTACTTGGTTTGACAGAATCTACTGAAACGGCTCTTCCAGTTAGGTCGGTGAGGAACTGTGGGTTTAGGGGCTGTTTGTGTCATTATTAACACTCCTTAACTTCATACGTGAAAATTATCGTATAGGTCTAAAAGCAACTCATTTTGGTCCAAGATCCAGAAAAGTAGAATTGAATAAACCCACTTAGAGAACATCCCAGGATTTTCGATGGAGCAAAAAGATGTTAAACCCCATGAGTTAAACATGTTCTCTTTATTTTTACTTGTTCATAATATGTATGTATATATATATATATATATATATATATATATATATATATATATATATATATATATATATATATATATATACATATACATATACATATATGTATATATATATATATATACACATATATACACAACAACAACAACAAACTTGCGTTTCTGGTCCACTGCAAGACAAAGAACTAAGACGTGCTTTTATTCATGCCTGGGCTTTGGCCAATTTTCATCATCACGCTAGCCAATGTGGATTGGGTATAGTGGGAGACTTTGTTGTGATTGCTTACAGCAAACTAATACAGGAAGGGTGGCTCTGACTAGTACAGTTTTACTGATCAGGGCGATATACAAACCCTTTCACCATGTTAAGGTATCCCCACTTATATATATATATATATATATATATATATATATATATATATATATATATATATATATATACATATACATATATAGATATAATTTATATATATATAATATATATATACATATATATATATATATATATATATATATATATATATATATATATATATATATATATATATGTATGTATGTATGTGTGTGTGTGCATACAGTATATAGTTAGTTGAAAGTGTCGTTTATTGAACTAAATGCATCATAGGATCGGGAATACGAAGCTGTATTACACTCAATGTAAATCTACACCATAATCTCATTAACCTCAATTTTGATCCATTAACTCTAATCTGAGCCTTTTCCGCCAAGCCTTCTTAACAGGTAATGGACTTTTATCCTTGTTCTATATCGAATGTTTGTACATTCAGTAACATTTTTGACGCATGCACTAAAAGTGTGTGAAAGACTTTTTGGGTTTAAATATAATTATTGCTGCCTATAGAAAGGTTTAGAGTTCAAAGGGTAACTAGGTTATAATAGAACTTTAAAACGACATTTGAAGTTGCAGATTAATACTGTTCATTTAATCTTATATCTTGTATAAATAGAAAAAACAATTGTAGATTGATCATGCCCTAAAGATTTGCTTAATGTGATGGATTTCTAGGAAGATGGTTGGAGTCTAAAGAATTTGAGTACAATGAAAAAGTATATTTCAATTACGCCGGTTATTTTTATTGTTTTATATATGTGCTGTGTCGATAAACATTAGCATTATGTTATTATTTGAGGATGCAGAAACAAAATCACCCAAGTAGTAGGAAGAAAAGCAAATAAACTCTCCGAAGTGTATTGCACGCCAATGTTCTTTGGTAGATGATTATTTTGTGTAGTAAATATACTTTTAATTGCACTACGAGATCTCGGAAGAGGATTTATGTAACTATATTTTTTATCAAGCTCTTCCCAAGTCGAAAGGTAAACGAGCTTGTTACGGGTCCTTGTGTATGATGACCTCATTTCTTGGTAACAGGTAGACGTGCTTATCCACACCCAGGCCTTACGTAAGTTTAATATTAGACACTCTCGTCGCCCCTTGATCATTTGATTTATTAAGGGACGTAAATTATTCATGAACCTAAAGGAAATCATCTCGCTTACGTCATGGGGTTAAATTTAAGTGGAAAATGTACGATAATAATTGTCTTTTAATATAAAACGAGTCTTGTCTTGTATAAATTGAACCGTATGTTCGTCCTACATCGATATGGATATCATTGTGTTAGTTTTATGTAATACTGTTTCTGTGATAGTATTTTTTTCTTTTTGGAGATATAGGTAAATGATTTTTTCTTATTTTTAATCTGGTGTAGATAATTGTGATAAGGGTGATAATACACTTATTATATAAATTTATATTTTAGGGGTATAATGCGTTGCCAGTTGCCTAAAGAGACTGCAAATCCAATTGCAATGTTCGAACCTTTCTAACTAGACAGTGCATGCTCCACTTAAAGGGAATAGATCTCGGTTTCTCGGTTAGTGTTAGTAATGATTGTGATTCAAAGTGGGTCTTATAGCCACGAAAAGATTGTTTTAAATATCTTTGGGTATTTGTTTATGGTTACCACACAAAAAATCTTTTATAGGAAGTAACACGGATACATATTTCCCGAATATCCTACATTTAAAGGAGAGCTCTTTTAACCGTCAGGAAGTATGTCCTAGTTTTGAACCAATGAATAAGAGCTTGACAAAAATTCATTGTCGTAAATATCTGGGGGAAATTACGAAGCCATTACCAATAAATTATTCCCATAATATCCTTTATAGTTAATTCTAGGATTCTCCCCCCTTTTCAAGTATACCTTGCGTATTTATTTTACCTGTTTTGATAGGATGTTTGTCACTAATCAAGGAGGAATCCTCTATATAATAAAGAGCAAGTGTAATATATATATATATATATATATATATATATATATATATATATATATATATATATATATATATGTATAATTATATCTATATATTTATATATTATATATATATATATATATATATATATATATATATATATATGTATCTATGTATATATTTATATGTAATGTATGTATGTGTATATATATATTTATATAATATACATATATATTACACATATATATCCTGTTACGCTCAGGTGGAGAGGGAATAGTCATCCCTTAATGAGTAGGTACCCCGATAGGTATACACGGAGACCACACACTCCCACAAGTTGCCAAACCAACTAGTTGTGGTTAAGGGGAAGGGGATGAGGAAGGATTGAATATGTGTGTGGCAGTGCGTGTGTGTATATGTATCTAAATAATTGGACGTCATTTTTGACGGCTCGGGTTCCAATAACAATTCGTTTTCTTCCAAGACTTTTTTTTCTTTGGGAAACATGGCAGCACGATTTAGGTGCGTTCTGTTAAATCCCAAAGTGACGTATTGAGATGGATGTTAGAAGAAGGCATGGCCTTACAGCCTCAATCGAAAATAATTGTTAACACTTGTTTACGGGTTGTGGTGTCCTGGTGGTAGCGTTCTTGCCTGGTGATCGCCAGACTGGGGTTTAAGTCCCGCTCAGACTCGTTAATTCCTTTGGTTGCTGCAATCTCACCATCCTTGAGAGGTAAGGATGGGAGTTTTGGGGGAGCCTATAGATCTATCTGCTGAGTCATCAGCAGCCATTGCCTGACACTCTTGGTTCTACCTTGGGTGAAGAGGGTGTTTGGGCGCTGATCATATGTAATATGGTCAGTCTCTCGGGAATTGTTCTGCTTGATAGGGCAATGTCCCTGTCCCTTATTTCTGCCATTCATGAACGGCCTTTAAATCTTAAAGCAGCGTAAGCAGAGTCATTTTCGGTAAGGTAAAAACTTGTATATCGATATATTTATATCTTTACCTCTGTTGTATGTGTTTATTACTATTACTCTTGAATTTCATTTATTTAGATACCAGGTCACAACTACCTTTTAATAACGAATTCCCCCAGCCTCTGGATAACAGATCGAAGGGAAAAATAATTTTATAAGAATTTACAGATTTGAATTCAAGGTGGCAATAGATTATCATAACCATCCGGCTATAAAGAGATAAGAGTTGATTTCGACTCTTCTATACATATTCCTGCTAAATTCAGGTTTTGTACTTAGGATCAAAATCAGTCAATCTCCACCGTTATAGCATATTTGTAAGTTTGTATGCTGTAACTCTTGGCGGTTTACGATAATTTTATCACTAAAACTAGTGATTCTAATGTATTCGAATATCAAGGTGCAGTCACCTTCTTACATTGAATTCAATATGCCTTGGAATTTCTGACCGGGTAAGGATTCGAACCTATGCTCCGTTAAAATCCAGGTTACATTCTACTATCATATCCATGAAGTTATAAAGAGAAATAATATTTGATTTCGTCTGTGCCATACGTATCTGAATTCTAAAGTCTGATACTATTCTTGTCTCTCATTATAGCCGGATAGTCACTGTGACCTTGATTTCGACTTGGCACATGTTCGAACACTTGCCTAGCCAGCAATTCTTATCATAAAGAGAGTTTTCCCCTCGGTCTCTGATCCAGAGTTCTAGTGCATTTGCCATTATATATGTATATATATATATATATATATATATATATATATATATATATTTCTTCTCCTTATATATATATATATATATATATATATATATATATATATATATTTCTTCTCCTATATATATATATATATATATATATATATATATATATATATATATATATTTCTTCTCCTATATATATATATATATATATATATATATATATATATATATTTCTTCTCCTTATATATAAATTGTGTGATATATATATATATATATATATATATATATATATATATATATATATATTTCTTCTTCTTTGTCTGCATCTATTCCCACTTCTATGTGGGGTTAATGTTTCTGGCCAGGGTTCTCCATCTACCTCTGTCCCACGCTTCATCACTGGTTAACCCCTTTGATCGAAGGTCGTCCTTGATACAGTCCATCCACCTTCGCTTTGGTTTCCCTCTCCTTCTCGTTCCCTGTAGCTCCATTTCCATCACTCTCCTCCATATATATATATATATATATATATATATATATATATATATATATATATATATATATATATATATATATATATATATATATATATATACTAAATTTATATGCATATATAAATCTGTATATAGAGAGAGAGAGAGAGAGAGAGAGAGAGAGAGAGAGAGAGAGAGAGAGAGAGAGAGAGAGAGAGAGAGAGAGAGAGAGAGAGAGAGAGATACAATTCCCCCTGTGTTCTTCCTGTAACGCTCAAAGCTCTCACCCACGAGTTCCATTGTTACATCCTCTGTATTTCCCTCCTTCCCCTACACTGAATACTTCCATGACAAAATAGATAAATGCACAATTTCAAAGGGAACGTCGGAGATTCTGATTTTGTGTCCCTCAGTGCATAATTTACTTGAAATAATTGCACTTGCGTAATGATATGCTTACGTGAAAAAACATAATACGTGATGCAAGTATACGCAATAGTGAAGGACATTCTAAGTTACATATTATGTATCCCTTTGCGTACGTTTGCTTTTCCTCAAGGCATGTAGAAGGCATGGGATAATGGATTTCCTTGTCTCTGAGTGCTCTAGGAAGAGGTTTCTTAGATAATGTTACCTAGATAAATCATAAGATCCTAGGGAGCTTATACTCAAGGGCGCCTCTTTTTTTAGATATCCATCAAGAGACTTCCTAAAGGCATTTATAGATTGGCTACTTATCACTTCAGTTGGTAAATCGTTCCAGTCATCTACAACATGCATGTCAAAAAAGCTCTCCCTCAGAGCATGAAGTGGACGTTTCTTATGTATCTTCAAATGATGACCTTTAGAATTATACCCACTAATCTCACTTTCTAAGGTGAAAATTTTAGAACGATCCAAAGCATCAAGGACATACATAATTTTGTATACCTCAATTAGGTCACTTTGTTTCCTTCTCTCTTCAAGTGTTGTCAAACCTAGTTCAATAGGTCTAGGTGGTTAAATATAAACAGGAAAAAACATTTGAACATTCGTATCGATGTGCATTTTCAAGTTTACTTTTGGATTATTGGTGCTAATAGGCAAATATTGCAAGCGACCAAATGTTTTGTATATTATTTGAAAACGTTTTGCGTGCTCTGGTTCATTAGTCATGTTTATCAATATTGGAAAATATTTGCATAATCGACACACAAATATCATAAAGTTTTATAAATTTTATACGCTTATCAATTATTCGGGCTTAATCAAGCAGCACTGAAGGTTCCTGTTGTTGCAACGAAGTTTAGGGTTCCCAAATAAGAACTTAATGAGGAAGCAGAGAGTGAACTGAGCCGGTAACAAAAGTTAATGTTATTGCAGCATCATTTTGCCAAAGTTTTGGAAGGATAACAAAACAATAGTCAACAAAAAATTCGTGGAAGCTTCGCTGAATGCTGTTTTATAACTGAATTCTGCAGTTATGACTGGAAGTGTTAGTTTAACGGCTGGTGTACGCTTAGAACTGTTTTTGGAAATAATGCATAATTAGTATTGGTGGTATATTTTATTATAATCCTTCATTTTGGAACCTTATGCTGAATAGAGCAGAATAATGCCTGTTAGAATTATGTTCTTTTAGCACCTGGAGAATTGGTAATTTTACTCCATTACACGTGTGTCTGTGGTAACACTTAGCCCGGCTGATTATCGCCAAATTTCCATTACTCCCATATTATTAAAGTTTTAGAATAAGTATGCGGAGGGTAATCTTTTTTTCCCTAGTTTGCAATTTTTCTTTCATAAAGGCCTTGGAGCACGTGCTGTCCTTCTTACAATCTCCAATGCTGTACAGAAATCCCTTGATTGTGGTGAGAAGGTTCGTATGATTGGCCTTGATTTTAGTGCTGCCTTTGACAATGTTGATCATGAGGCCATGTTTTCGAACTCAAACAGTTGTGAGTAGGTGGTTTTTTTCTTTGCATCATCATTGAACTTTTGAGCAATAGAGCGCAACGACTTGTTTTTTATGGGTACCCTAGCGACTATAGGTATGTTGATATCTGGTGTTACTTTTCATATTATATACATATGATATGTGGTTTAGCTAGAAAACCAACTCATTGCACATGGAGATAATGCTACTCACTTTGAATCAATTCTAGCTCCTGAATGTAGATCTGGGGTTGCTGAATCCCTTAATAGTGATCTAGCTAAAATTAGTGCATGGTGCCAATTATGGGGCATGAAATTGAACCCTAACAAAACTCAAAGGGTGGACAGTAATGATGGTTTTTAAAATGAATAAAGAAAGGAAGGTAATGAAACAAATAGGGAAAAGGAATCCTCTTGATAAACCTTCAGACATCCTTTGCTCCTCTATTAAGCCTACCTATTTATGATATGATTATTACTAGCTAATCTACAACTTTAGTTGGAAAAGCAGGATGCTATTAGACCAAAGGCTCCAACAAGGAAAAAGATAAAAACAAAGAACAAGAGAAAAATAATTAGCAAATAAAGTAAAATATTTTAAGAACAGAAACAACATTAAAATAAAGCATTAATTTACAAACTAAAAACTTCAAAAAACAAGAGGAAGAAAAAGTAAGATAGAATAGTGTGCCCGAGTGTACCCTCAGGCAAGAGGGTGTTCTTTTTGTTTTGCCCTTTAAAAACATATGGACCAATGTTTCTCTTCCTCTTTTTATTTATGAATAAGATGAAAGCATCAAGACATTCTATATGGGTCCTATACAAAGTGTGTGTGTGTATATATATATATATATATATATGTGTGTGTGTGTGTGTATATATATATGTATGTGTGTGTGTAGGTAGATAGATAGAAAGAAGAAAGACACACACTCGTGTATTCCGTTAACACTTACATTATTTTGTATTTAATTTGGCCCTTTAAACAAAGAAATTTCTTCTGAAGTGCTGCAAGAGACAATGGTTATATGACAAACATAAACGGGAAATGAGATGGAACAGAACCGTGAAAATCTATCTTGAATATGAATGTGCTTATTAGCTGCACACTTAAACGAGAGAGAGAGAGAGTGAGAGAGAGAGAGAGAGAGAGAGAGAGAGAGAGAGAGAGAGAGAGAGTTTTCATCGTAATGTAAAGATTCAAGTTCTGAGTCCGGAAGTTTGTTACTAATCCCTACCCCTCCCCGTACCACTACCCTCTTGCCTAATCCTACCCCGCCAGTCCCCCCCCCCCTCACTGGTATATAATCCTATTTTCATGGAAGAAAGAATATGACACAAAGATCCAGTCTGAAAACTGAAAAGCCTATGTTCTTAAGCGTTGAAGCTTCTTAACTTATTTTCCAGTAAGTTGAAAGCAGACGAAAGATGTTTTTCTTGTTGAGAATTGTTTTTTTTTTAGTCCTTCGTTAGTATTAGCCGTAAAGCCGTTTGTTATTTACAAAACCTGGGAATTTTAAAAGATCGTCATCAAAGAATTGAAGTGCCGGCCTTCAACTGTGAAACTCCGAAGTTATTATTATTATTATTTTTATTATTATTATTATTATTATTATTATTATTATTATTATTATTATTATTACGAGCTAAGCTACAACTCTACTTAGAAAAGCAATATGCTATAAGCTCAAGGTCTCCAGCAGAGAAAAATAGTCCAGTGAGGAAAGGAAAGAAGGAAATAAGTAATCTATATGAGAAAAAAATGAACAATTAGAATAGAATATTTTAGAAACAGTAACATCAAAACCGATATTTCATATATAAACTATAAAAAGAGACTTATGTCAACCTGTTCAACATAGGAACATTTGCTGCAAGTTTGGATTTTTTAAGTACTACCGATTCAACTACCCGATTGGGAAGATCATTCCACAACATGGTCACAGCTGGGATAAAACTTCTAGAATACTGGGTAATATTGAGCCTCATGATCGAAAAGGCCTGACTATTAGAATTAAATTGTTTGTAATTATGACTTTTGTTTAGGGTTTCGACAAATCCTTGATACTTTACTCTTCGTCGTTTTGGGAAGCTGAATTCGTGTTTAATCTCCATACCAATTTGAAAGGCTTGCCGTTTAAAGATCTCAGCTCTATAAGAATTATAAGTTTTCTTTTGGGATTGGAATAAAACTTATAAATTTTGTCTTGTTCTAAGAATAAATTAGAAATAAAGGCAAAATCTTTGACACTGGAAACAAATAATTTGCGATGTGATATTTGAGTAATAGCTCCATACATTAAAGACATTCGCTTTCGAAATTAGCATCAATAAGGCTAAAAAGTTTTAATCGCTATTTATTTTGTTTTCAAGTCCTTGTGAGTAGTAGAGAATTCGCACACTTCTTTGAAGAGGCATCCAGCCGTGTAGCTGAGAGAGAGAGAGAGAGAGAGAGAGAGAGAGAGAGAGAGAGAGAGAGCAGTAATCCAATAGCTGTTACATTTTAAAAATACACCCTATTTATTTTTTATTTAGGGGATTGACTCTAGAGTGTTATACTTTCGCTTTTCAATGAATATTTTTTAAGAATGAAGATGCTGGCCCCGCAGATGTGACCCACCACAGACGACCATCCGCTTTGTATCTAAATCGCAGCTTATGTCAAGAAGGGAACAATGGACGTTTCTTTCATAATGCTGTTGATTTCAGGTTTTCCTGAAAAACGATGTCTGTTAACCACCAAACGGGGGGCACACACAGACACATACACGCA
>NC_090732.1:128422543-128435043 GCF_036898095.1 Palaemon carinicauda | reverse complement strand
AACAATACTCGAAACAATGTAGAATGTAAGAATTAGAACATTTGTTCAGAATAGATTGATCACTGAATCTCTTTCAGAACAACCTATTGAATGCGGATATTTATCACGAGAGTTATGATAGCGAGTATAAAAGGTTTACGGAAAAAAAAAAAAAAAAAAAAAAAGAATTATCAGCATCAGCGAGTTTTTTTTTTTTTTTTTTTTTTTTTTTTTTTTTTTTTTTTTTTTTTTTTTAGTTGGACTTACTGACATCTAAATCACCGGTGCACGATTGGTAAATTTAAACTTGTTTATATATGAAACCAGTCACAGTGAAATTTAGTCGCCTAGAATTTGAACATCAATCATGGGATCCCTTGTGCGTTTGTGATGTAAAGAACGCATTAAGCCTTTCCACATAGGTAGGATGATGGTATTCAACGGAGCTCGGGCCCTTAATTATAGTGAGCTCAAATGGTCATCAGTCTCAGACAGTTTGACTATTTGAAAGTACTGTATTTTACCTTTACTGCTTATGGATTGTGAGGTTAGGTTAAACAGATAAAGACAGATATCTTTGTTTGATGATTTCAACTTATAAATGATGTATTAAACAAAAGGAAATGGAACAATTTAAAGATTACATCAGATAAATTTAAGATTTATAAAATCTGAGAAAAAGGAAGGTTTGCTGTGCACTCTAGATAAATATACATCTGTGACACAAACTATTTTCAGTCTGAATTTGAGAACATAGAAATCTTTAGTAATTTTTATAATTTCTGTACACTAAAAATTCGACGTATTTTTGTGTATTGATCGTTATATTTTATTATTGCTCAACAAGAAATACCATGAGGATGAGAATTGAATAAAAAAGAATCTAAAAACTTTTCTTTGTACACTTGCTTGCGAGTTTAGTTATTTAGTAGTTTTAACATGAACGACTATTATTCGACAAAACTTACATTAAAAACGTTATCCAAATAGTGTATACTAGAATATTTTGTTAAAAGTTGCGAGATTACTGTGCATTATTTAAAATAGAATCACGAATAAAGAATAAGCGAAGGATATTTTTCACCTTGATAAAAGAATATCATTTAAAGCGCTGATGACAATTTTTCAGATAATAATTCTTACTTTCTCTAACATTTATTATGCTGTATATGCATATTCATATATATATATATATATATATTTAGAGAGAGAGAGAGAGAGAGAGAGAGAGAGAGAGAGATATTGTTGAGTTATTATTCACTCTTTTATTCGTTATTTTTATATTCCGTGTAGTTGAACAGGGTGTGAAAGAAGAGTCTGAATGAAGAAAATATTCTAATGGAACTGTTAACTAGACTTCTTGTTCCTATGTGCTCGTATAATAGTAAAGGGGATAGAGGAGGGTGAAAAAAAATGTAGTCATGGTATTTTATAGTCTACGAAGGAAGACGTATGTAAGGGTTTTGTATGAGCAAGTAAGGAAGATACCTGAAGAACTGAATGGGTAGGAATAGTAAAGGTTCAGACAAAGAAATGGTTTGAATCAAACGTTTTATTATTAAGCAATGGCGTTAGAATTGTTTAACGTGGGTATTGTTTAGGATAACATTTAAAGAAAAGAGAGCGATTAAAAGTTTTTTATAATTCGAGAGTCACAATTTTGTTTTAAAAGTGGCTCAGAAACAAGGGTGTTCACTATCGCCATATAGTGGAGGTATATAAGAAGCCAAGTAATGGAAATTAAATATATTTACACGTTTTGGCATAATGTTATGATCCTGGGTTGAGGGTGAAAATATTAGTATTTGAGGATGATAGACATTGTTTTATTCGGGATAGAGAAGAGAAGCTGCAGAAACTAGTAAAAAGTGTTCGTCAGTGGAGGAAGTTGAGGTTAAATGTGATAAAATATGTGAATTTCAAGAAAAATAGAAAACAGGGTGATGAGCTTCGGTGCAGGTGTACGAAACAGCTTATGATATGGCAGATTCGCTTGTTAAAATATAACGGAGACGGAGACTAGTGGGTTTTTATTTTTTTTGGCCTAACTGTATGTTACAAAAATTTAAATATGATTCTTTAATATGGTTTATGTCTATTACGTAGCTGTTTGCCGGTTAATTGCACTAAATTGTTTCTTGTGAATTTGGGCTCATATTGAATTATAGTATAAAAGGTATATTGATTTTTCTCACTATGTAAGTAGTAGTCGAAGCTTTGTCCTCCTTCATATGCATTCCCGTATTCATGATCAAGGAATTTCATCCCCATTATCAGCGGTTACTATCTTTGGTCCTTCTACTACAAAATCTCGTTTGATATGAATTACGAGGTCATCCCTTATACCGTTACCACACAAACCGAATCCGTTCTCCATTACATAGATGAATTCACGACAGAAATTCAGGTATCAAATTCACGACGAGAACCCGAGGACTGAGGGAGACCTGGAGTGGACGAGGACGACAAAGGCTTCCATTAACATCTGGGCTTCAGGTGATGTATAGTCGCTCTCCATTTCTGTCCCCTTGTCAGTGATCAATCATTAGACCTATGCGCCATTGAAATGCAAAGAGTCCATTAACCTTAATGCTAGGTGGGGGGGGGGATGTATTCAGATGTTAGATTGACGTTCAGATGTTCAGTCTAGACTTTCATCATCCTGAAGCTTTTGATGATTAAAGGTTACCTTGTATCTGACCTTTTCCTCCTCTGCACAACCGCCGGGGGGAAGAAAGACGACACCACAAATAATTTTGCAACTTTACTATTGGGCAAAACAAATGATTTTGTAACTTTCATATTGGGCAAAACAAATAATTTTGCAACTTTCATATCGGGCAAATAAAAAATATTTATCAGATTTCCATTAATTAACGTAAATTTCGCAAAATATTTTGATATAACAAAAATCGTTGCTGGAAAATAAATCCTAAAATATTTGGCTGTATAAATTAACATATTGTCTTTTTTTCATAGAAGTCCAAAGAGCAGGTTCACAAATAAATAACTTTTCTGATTCCCGTTGCCATAGTCAGTAGCCAACACAAATTTTGTGTTAGTCGGATTGCGTGGGAAAAGGTAAATATCGTTTATTTACAGTTTTTATTCACTGATGAGTTGGACGGTCTGAATACAATATGAACTTTGGCGAAATCAAATCACCAATAATAATTCGTATGATTTGAAAGTCATAAGTTTTCTCTCTCTCTCTCTCTCTCTCTCTCTCTCTCTCTCTCTCTCTCTCTCTCTCTCTCTCTCTCTCTCTCTCTCTCTCGAAATAAATTTGATCAGATCATGAAAGCTGAGATTATATGTTTGATAGGTCAGGTAAACTTTCTAAAATTAACGAATTCCCTTAAACTTATAGTAAAAGACTTAGATATTGTAAAGTAGGGTAAATAGGTATAATATTTGGCTTTATATTGAACATTACCCACTGACAAGGATAAGACGCACAACAGTGAGATAAATATTAGTAATTCATATATATTTGAAATAGTTAGTCAAAATATTATGGAAAAAACGTATTCTATACCCTATCTTGATTATCTTGTAAAATGAGTCATTCAGCTGTTAAGAGTAGGAATGATGAGCCTCTGTTAAAACTGTGTCATACAGGACACTTAGAAGTTACTCCATCTTTAGTTCTGGCTTATTGGAAATAGTGTTAAAGATTCATGGCATATGAGATAGTAAGAAGACTTTAGAATCCAGGCATTCTTATGTTATATGTTGAAATTAGAGCTTTTCGTTAGAATCATAGATGTCCTACGCCTATTGACGCAAACGGCCACGGTTCGATTTCGCCAGTCGTCTTTATCTTGAGTTTTTAAATTAATACTTCTCCATTCATCATATCCTAATTCACGGTTCATAGCCTTAGCCATGTAGGACTGGGTTTTCCAACTGTTCCGGTACCTTGTGAAACCCAGCTAAACATTTGGCGAAGTAATCTCTTGGGGAGTGCGAAGAGCATGACAAACCATCGCTGTTCTTGATCTCATTTAGGTACTTATAAATATAGGAAGAGTTAGAAATGTAGCTTTTAAGAAGATGAGCTGGTATCAGTGGACTGATGAGTAAAGATTTCATTTAAGATTAGAGCCTGACCTTTACAAATATAAAGTTGTGATCAGAGTCCCGCTTAGTCTTTACGTTTAAGATAATGAGTAGACATTCGATTCGTGGTATCCAGGAAAATGACGTGATAAGTCTTTCTTTAGATTACTGTATTTTAGGAATATAAGTAATGATTAGAGGTCATGCATTTACAAATACAATCAGATATTTAGAATCTTAGCATTTCGACACACGAGTAGATGTTGAAGCCCTTCATTGAAAACTCCGAGGTTTAAGAAGATAAATCTAAATTATAGCTATTAGTGAGATGGAACCTCTGGCAGTTTGAATGACATCTAGAAAGATGTAAAGAAAATAAAGTCCTTCAATGAAGCCCTAAATTTGATCAAAATAAGAAGAGATTAGAGTTGATGAATTCAGGATCATAAGGTGAGATCAGAATCGTGGGAGTCAAAAAGTAAACTAGAGGGGCACTCAGTAGAGCGCAGACCTCCGCCGCGGCAGCTTATTTCTCGACATTGACCTTGACCTTTGACCTTTACATGTGTTAATTGGCGTGAATTTTCATACACTTAGATATGAACCAAGTTTGAAATCTCTGTGACAACGATGTACAAACTTATGGCTGATTACGTGAGTTGGACATTTTGCGTGATCGTGACCTTTGCCTTCAAAAATTAAATCCTTTCTAGCTTTATACATAACAGCTAATCCCTGCCAGTTTCATTACTCTACGATTACAATTGTGGCCAGGAAGCTGTTCACAAACACAAACACACAAACACACAAACAGGGGGTAAAAGTTAACCCCCCTTCCAACTTCGTTGGCGAAGGTGATAAAAAGGTTGAGTAGGGTTTTGATAAGAAAGTTGAATAAAGTCTTGTTCTAGAATTCATAAAAAGTAGAACCCTGTGCCTTTCTTCACAACCCTGGATTAGAATTTATTTAGGAATTCGAGTCCTGGCATTAGGATTGATAACTATGGAAAATGGAGATCTGGCTTTTAGGACTATGAGTACCCAATGATAAAATACACTTTGCTTAAAAGACCTTTATGCGGGAGAGAGGTCATGAATCCTCCTCCTATGACAATTGATATTTCTGTTTCTCTGAAATTCAATTTGGCCCGTTATTCAAACAATTACTCTTAAAAACGATTTACATAGCTTTTCAAACTTTAGTTTATTCTCTCTCTCTCTTTCTCTCTCTCTGTCTCTGTCTCTCTCTCTCTCTCTCTCTCTCTCTCTCTCTCTCTCTCTCTCTCTCTCTCTCTCTCTCTCTCTCTCTCTCTCTCAAAGGAATTCATATTTGGTATGTCACGTTTTTGAATGCAAAATTTCGTTATGATTGTGCAGAACTAAGGCCCTTTGCGTCAATAGGAGATGATGATATGTAGAACTAATAAAGAAAAAAAAAGAAGAATTACAGAAGGACCTTATCAAGCTCTAGGCCATTTTTTTCATTTATAACCATAGAATCTCCAAGAAGTGCCCCTAGAAGATCTGAAATTCTAAATGACTATGTAACCTGCACCTTCAACTTAACATCTTGATATGACGTCACTGTGTTTGGCTAATCTGGAATACTTGCATAGAAGTTTTCAATCAAAACTAGAAATAGAAATATATTTTCTAAATAATAATAGGAGATATGATAGTGGATTTGAACAGACATGAAGAAATCGCAAGTAGTACATGTTTCGGGAGAGCAATTGTTTAAAAAAAAAAAAATTCTCGTTACATTAGATATACCGATTGCTTTCATTCTGTGGTTTTGTCCCTACTAGATGTCATCTGTAAATACTTTCATATCGTCTGTAATTCTCATTGAAAACATATCAGGATGTAATGTTCGTCATCCCAATCATTAAAGAAAAATTTGCCCTGTTCCCGAAACTAGGGCTAGATTTTCCTTTCATTTATTTATTCCTTTGAAAAGCAAAATAAACCGGCATATCAAGTATTCAGATCCACTAAAGGGCAAGAGGCATACTCCATTCAGTCCCCCCCAATCAACCGAAATGGTGAAACCTGGTATTGATTACCATTTGCACCTCCGACAGTAGGGGGCTGAGGTTCATTGAATGACTCTCATCCTGCGTGATCATGAAGGCTTAACGTCTTCTTTGTATGTCAAATGTGACACTGGTCTTACAACTGATCCTCCGACTCTGGAGAACAATGGGCCACTCCTCATAACCTGACACACAAACGATCATTCAACGGCCACGTCATCGTGTTGAGATTTATTGTTTTTGCGAGTTTCTTGAGATTACAAAAAATGAATTTGCCTGTTTAACAGGTTGTAAATTTTCCAGATTCTCTCTCTCTCTCTCTCTCTCTCTCTCTCTCTCTCTCTCTCTCTCTCTCTCTCTCTCTCTCTCTCTCTCTCTCTCTTTGATATTACAACGTATAAACCAACGTAATTTAACCCAACACCGTCTCGAACATGCTTTTGTAATGCCACGACTCGTAATTTTTCCCGAGGTTTCATATCCTCAAGTATTTGTTATCAATACCTGGAAGTTCAAAAGCCCCAGGATACTTTGTCAACATGAAAGAAAATGTGGGCAATATTTGTATTTTGATCAAATATTTTCGTTAAAATTATTTGTTGTCTTCCCTTGAAACGTCATTGTAAAGTATAACTAGATCTACCTCATTCTTTTTGTTGTGTATACTTCAATTCTCCCCTACCGTTCTGGTATTATTACAAGGCATCCTGAAAACATATACTCTTTTAGGTTATTTTTTAACAATATATTTTTATACTATAAACCCCAATAAATATGTATGTAAGGCATATATATATATATATATATATATATATATATATATATATATATGTATATATATGTGTGTGTACATATGTATATAAGTACATATATATTTATATATATAATATATATATATATATATGTATATATATATATATATATATGTACATATATATATATATTTATGCCTTACATACATATTTATTGGGGTTTATAGTATAAAAATATATTGTTAAAAAATAACCTAAAAGAGTATATGTTTTCAGGATGCCTTGTAATAATACCAGAACGGTAGGGGAGAATTGAAGTTGGTGGAAGGTTGTTGCAAGCAGTGAAAAGTTTCTACAAAGGTAGTAAAGCGTGTGTTAGAATAGGAAATGAAGTGAGCGATTGGTTTCCGGTGAGAGTGGGGCTGAGACAGGGATGTGTGATGTCGCCGTGGTTGTTTAACTTGTATGTTGATGGAGTGGTGAGAGAGGTGAATGCTCGAGTGCTTGGACGAGGATTAAAACTGGTAGGCGAGAATGATCATGAATGGGAGGTAAATCAGTTGTTGTTTGCGGATGATACTGTACTGGTAGCAGACACAGAAGAGAAGCTTGACCGACTAGTGACAGAATTTGGAAGGGTGTGTGAGAGAAGGAAGTTGAGAGTTAATGTGGGTAAGAGTAAGGTTATGAGATGTACGAGAAGGGAAGGTGGTGCAAGGTTGAATGTCATGTTGAATGGAGAGTTACTTGAGGAGGTGGATCAGTTTAAGTACTTGGGGTCTGTTGTTGCAGCAAATGGTGGAGTGGAAGCAGATGTACGTCAGAGAGTCAATGAAGGTTGCAAATTGTTGGGGGCAGTTAAGGGAGTAGTAAAAAATAGAGGGTTGGGCATGAATGTAAAGAGAGTTCTATATGAGAAAATGATTGTACCAACTGTGATGTATGGATCGGAGTTGTGGGGAATGAAAGTGATGGAGAGACAGAAATTGAATGTGTTTGAGATGAAGTGTCTGAGGAGTATGGCTGGTGTATCTCGAGTTGATAGGGTTAGGAACGAAGTGGTGAGGGTGAGAACGGGTGTAAGAAATGAGTTAGCGGCTAGAGTGGATATGAATGTGTTGAGGTGGTTTGGCCATGTTGAGAGAATGGAAAATGGCTGTCTGCTAAAGAAGGTGATGAATGCAAGAGTTGATGGGAGAAGTACAAGAGGAAGGCCAAGGTTTGGGTGGATGGATGGTGTGAAGAAAGCTCTGGGTGATAGGAGGATAGATGTGAGAGAGGCAAGAGAGCGTGCTAGAAATAGGAATGAATGGCGAGCGATTGTGACGCAGTTCCGGTAGGCCCTGCTGCTTCCTCCGGTGCCTTAGATGACCGCGGAGGTAGCAGCAGTAGGGGACTCAGCAGTATGAAGCTTCATCTGTGGTGGAAATGTGGGAGGTTGGGCTGTGGCACCCTAGCAGTACCAGCTGAACTCGGCTGAGTCCCTGGTTAGGCTGGAGGAACGTAGAGAGTAGAGGTCCCTTTTTTGTTTTGTTTCTTGTTGATGTCGGCTACCCCCCAAAATTGGGGGAAGTGCCTTTGGTATATGTATGTATGTGTAATATATATATATATATATATATATATATATATATATATATGTATATATATACATATATATATATATATGTATATATATACATATATATATATATATATATATATATATATAATATATATATATATACGTATATATATACATATATATATATATATATGTATATATATATGTATATATATACATATATATATATATATATATATATATATATATACATATATATATATATATATATATATATATATATATATTTATATATATATATATATATATATATATATATATATATATATATTCTTTTTGGCATATGTTTTATGCAATTGATAATTTTGATGTCTTAAGGATGGAAAATAACATCTCCGGCCCAACAAGTCTCCATTTAGTTTTCAGGAAGAGAAGAAAAATGCAACTACATTGTTTCTTTTAATATATGGTGCCGACACGTGTTTCAAAACTCCCTTTTCATATGATTTTTCTTCAGGGCTTCAATGGTTGAGCATATTGCAGCAATATTAAAACTGTTTTCGTCTTTTCTTTCCGAGTTTCAGTCTCGAATATGAAAAGATGTCTAAGTTTTGAAAAATGGTATCTTAAGATAATAATGTATCTGCATTCGGTAAAAATACAAACACACACAACGTATATATATATACATATATATATATATATATATATATATATATACAGTATATATTTGTGTGTGTGAGAGAGAGAGAGAGAGAGAGAGAGAGAGAGAGAGAGAGAGAGAGAGAGAGAGAGAGAGAGAGAGAGAGAGAGAGAGAGAGAGAGATAATACTGTATGCCCTTTTCACTTTGAAGGGAGTTTCTTCGAAAGTTGTGAATCTACTTTTTTTTATTAGTACTCTTTGGGATTTGATTCTCTATTCCCTGACAGATTTTGTTTTTTTAATGAACTATTGCAATACTAAACTATTTTGAAATGTAGTCTTTCACATAATGATAACTATTTATTAGTAAGCTTTGCTTGTTCATTGCCTTTTTCCGAAAGAATTTATTTACGTTATGAATAATAGAAATAATAATAATAATGATATTAATAATCAGGGGAAAATGTAGCCAATGGTATAACTGAAATCAAAATTTTGTGGAAAGGGACAATTTTGATACGTACGAAACTTTTAGGAAAAAAAGGTTCACGTTTTTCTTTTGACTTTCCTTGTGCTTATCAAGAACTAAAAAGAAGTTAATGAAATTAAAACTTTATTCCTCTTTCCTTCGCTTCGTCTTAATATCATTTCATGTCTAATTTTAAGTTTCGGGGAATGAGGTAGATTATGTCATTCTTGAAAGGAACGTTTTGAAACGACCAAATCATTTATGATTTGGTTCTCCGATATTTCTCTCTCTCTCTCTCTCTTTTTTTTTTTTTTTTTTTTTTTTTTTTTTTTTTTTTTCAAGTAGAGGATGTTTTCCTTCTTTGCTTCATATGAAGTATAAATATGAAAAAAAAATGAAATGAAATTAGACAGGACACAACTTCATTTTGTAGCTTGGTCCATAAAAAAACAAGAAAAAGGAAAAGCGTTTGAAGAATAGTGGCGGTGAACCAAGCATTTGTTCTGGTTTTTGAACAATTAGAGATTATTAAAGTCTATAATTTCCATCCAGGTATGTTCACTAGTCGTTTTTGCCCATTCTGCTAGAATTATTTATAACGCACTCTCATATTTTTGCAACTCGAGGCTACTTGAAGTCACTCTACCTCCTTACAATTATGTACTGTACATTTAATTTGATGTGACATATCTCTATTTTTTGCGTTTTGATGACCTCAAATTTCACATTAATTGTCTTAGCCTTAGTATTGAGCCTATAAAGCATATACTCAAACCTCGAACTGTATGCCTGATTGCCTTTCATAGCCTGCAAAATGTGTGAATTACTATTTGGCAAATTAAAAGTAGGTTCAATTTGTGAGACAGTTACATAGGATTTCTGTGAGACGCTGGTTTGATTTTTATTAGGTTAATAGTGGTAATGGCGAGTAAAAAATTTTACAGACTAATCTTGTATGTTTTAATGTCATATCGTTTTAGATCGTCGACTTCAGAAACGATCTGTCTACATTCTTATATTTGATAATCACATAGAAGACCTTTCATTGGGTGAATTAATTTTGTAGCTGAATTGAGGTATTGTGTGGATAATCATATAGAAGACCTATCATTGGGTCACTTAATTTTGTAACTGAATACTTGTATTGTTATGTGACACTTGAGTTAACTTATGTTATTTTAGAACTTAATTGGGGTATGGATTATGGGAAAATATATTTAATAGTTGATACGTATACTAAAGTTTGGGAATTTAAGCAATATCGTAAGATCATCGTTACTCCTGTACGAAAGCAGAATCGTTTTAGGTTAGCGTAAGAATAGCATTTATTAAAGGATGTTTTAGTGATAATATACAGTGAGTATGATGTAATCTAACGAGGGTAAAAAGTGTAAAATAATTTTGTCTTTGGAAATGTGATTTTTACTTGAAGCTTTATTCCAGTAACTCAACGGTGTATGAGGAAGTATTTTCTCCATAATGAGTTATACCCTTTAGGAAACATCTGCACTTTATTATAAATTCAGGAAAAAGAGTAATTGTGATTATGGGCAAAGTAAGGCATTAGTTGGATATTTAATATGAAAGATAAGAACCTTATTTTTTTAATATTATTAGATGGTTGATAATCAAAATCGTGTATAAACTCTAGAACTTCTGGTTGGTGTAAATTGAAATTGCAATCGTATTCAAATATTAAATAAATTGAATACTGAATTGAAGACTCGGTTTGAGGTAAGCCTAAACTCGTTCTACATCCTTAACTTCAGGTTCGTTTCAAAGTTCCACGTTTGAAGATCGTATTTACTGTAAGTTAAGGATCGTTTTGCCTTAAGTGTGAAGAGATAGTCGGTCCTCGCCATTCCGAGAACTTTCGACAGGTTTTTAACTAGGAGAAAAAAGTGATGCGTAAAAACGAAGAAAGTTGGGGGACAAGCGAAAAAAAATAGAAACTTGGTAGAATGTCTTGAAACTGAATGAAAGTCTGAAAATAGTGCGGGTAGTGTACTTTATTTGGAAAGCTTGCATTTATGATTTTACTTACTTCCCATAAAGTGTTTTTTTTTTTTAAATAGCTATTCTTTTACTGTGTCAGTAGATGATACAGTATTTAATGACAATTTTATTTTCTTTTAAAGCATACAGTACATTTTCTCAAAGAATGAGGGTGAGGTAATATCATCTTCAAGTTTAAAACTTCGAGTGTTCAAATAACCCATTTGATTAGCAGTATTTTTATTTACCTATATACTGATATTTTTATCGAAGAAACATGGATGCGATCAAGCTTTCAAGATATATGCGTTTCTTTTTCTTTATAACGTGCGTTGAATGCTTGTATGTGTTTTCCGTACATCATATTCATAGAGCCAAGACAGTTATAGTGGTGTGAAACATTACGCTGTTTTTCTCATTTAATTTGCCGTTTAAACTAGGTTTATATTCTAGCAATCGTAGCTTTGTGTCAAATTGAGATGTTTCCCGTGTTTGGCTATAATTCTGCTTAATTTTATGAATAAAATTATGCAGTTTAAATTGATAACGGATGGAAAAATGGTTCCGAATTGTGTGATGCTTTTTAATCTTCGCACTGTGGAATTGTTGAATTACTTATAGCGTTTGAAAACTAAAACCGAATTATAAGTTAAGTAAATATAAAAATCTGACTCCAAAATTTATCATGACGAGGTTCTTTCATTCTGGTGAGTTAAACACGACTTCGAGTGTTAGAAAAATAATGTGTGTTTAACATTATGTGCGTTTCATGTACAGTATTGTGCATATTTGATTATACCATCACATATATTATAGTTTTATGTCTATTTCGAACATTTATTTAAGGTATTCTATCATTTTTTCAAGCTTGTTCTTTTATTCCACAATGTCTCCCCTCCCTCTCTTCCTCGTCCTCTTATTGTGGGTATCCTTCACAGTATTAGGAAGATTCCAGGTTACATACAAACCTACACTACATAAGATCTGACCGCATCTTAA
>NC_090732.1:128403205-128410705 GCF_036898095.1 Palaemon carinicauda | reverse complement strand
TTTCTAACTAGAGTTGTAGCTTAGCCAGTAATAATAATAATAATAAAATAATAATATCGTGGTAGGAGACCCTCTTTTAGGCAGGTTGAGTTAAAAGTAAAAGTTTTACTTGTATTTGTGAGAATATACTTGAAAAGTCTTCCCGATTTTGTCATTCACCCGACTGATGAATTTTTCAAGTCTGCTGGCTGATTGCAGCGCTCTAGAGAAGAGAATTATCCGGAAAATAGAAAAATTGGATAAGAAAATAAACTCTGCCGATGCAGCCATTACTTTTAACTCAATAATAATAATAATAATAATAATAATAATAATAATAATAATAATAATAATAATAATAATAATAATAATAATAACAACTTCGGAGTTTCACAGTTGAAGGCCGGCACTTCAATTCTTTGATGACGATCTTTAAAATTCCCAGGTTTTGTAAATAACAAACGGCTTTAAGGCTAATACTAACGAAGGAATAAAAAAAACAATTCTCAACAAGAAAAACATCTTTTGTCTGCTTTCAACTTACTGGAAAATAAGTTAAGAAGCTTCAACGCTTAAGAACATAGGCTTTTCAGTTTTCAGACTGGATCTTTGTGTCATATTCTTTCTTCCATGAAAATAGGATTATACTGTATACCAGTGGGGGGAGACTGGCGGGGTAGGATTAGGCAAGATGGGGAGGGGGGGGAGGGTAGGGATTAGTAACAAACTTCCGGACTCAGAACTTGAATCTTTACATTACGATGAAAATGAAACTCTCTCTCTCTCTCTCTCTCTCTCTCTCTCTCTCTCTCTCTCTCTCTCTCTCTCTCTCTCTCTCGTTTAAGTTTGCAGCTAATAAGCACATTCATATTTAAGATAGATTTTCACGGTTCTGTTCCATCTCATTTCCCGTTTATGTTTGTCATATAACCATTGTCTCTTGCTGCCCTTAAGAAGAAATTTCTTTGTTTAAAGGGTCAAATTAAATACAAAATAATGTAAGCGTTAACGGAATACACGAGTTTACCTTTCTATCTCCTACACACACACACACACATATATATATATATACAGTATACACACACACACACACCACACACACACACACACACACATATATATATATATATATATATATATATATATATATATATATATATATATATATTTATATATACTGTATATATATATACACTTTGTATAGGACCGATATAGAATGTCTTGATGCTTTCATCTTATTCATAAATAAAAAGAGGAAGAGAAACATTGGTCCATATGTTTTTAGAGGGCAAAACAAAAAGAACACACTCTTGCCCGAGGGTACACTCTGGCACACTATTCTATCTTACTTTTCTTCCTCTTGTTTTTTGAAATTTTTAGTTTGCAAATTAATGCTTTATTCTAATGTTGTTTCTGTTCTTAAAATATTTTACTTTAATTGCTAATTATTTTTCTCTTGTTCTTTGTTTTTATCTTTTTCCTTGTTGGAGCCTTTGGTCTAATAGCATCCTGCTTTTCCAACTAAAGTTGTAGCTTAGCTAGTAATAATCATATCATAAATAGGTAGGCTTAATAGAAGGGCAAAGGACGTCTGAAGGTTTATCAAGAGGATTCCTTTTCCCTATTTATTTCATTACCTTCCTTTATTTATTCATTTTAAAAACCATCATTACTGTCCACCCTTTGAGTTTTGTTAAAGTTCAATTTCATGTCCCATAATTGGCACCATGCACTAATTTTAGCTAGATCACCATTAAGGGATTCAGCAGAGCCCCAGATCTACATTCAGGAGCTAGAATTGATTCAAAGTGAGTAGCATCATCTCCATGTGCATGAGTTGGTTTTCTAGCCAAACCACATATCATATGTATATAATATGGAAAGTAACACCAGATATCAACATACCTATAGTCGCTAGGGTACCCATCGAAAGCAAATCGTTAGGCTCTATTGCTCAAAAGTTCAATGATGATGCAAAGAAAAGAACCACCTACTCACAACTGTTTGAGTTCGAAAACAAGGGCCTCATGATTAACATTGTCAAAGGCAGCACTAAAATTAAGGCCAATCATACGAACCTTCTCACCACAATCAAGGGATTTCTTGCTCCAAGGCCTTTATGAAAGAAAAATTGCAACCTAGGAAAAAACTGATTACCTTCAGCATACTTATTTCATCTTTTTGCCAAAAGACATTCTATAACTTTAATAATATGGGAGTTATGGAAATTTGGCGATAATCAGCCGGGCTAAGTGTTACCACAAACACACATGTAATGGAGTAAAATTACCAATTCTCCAGATGCTAAAAGAACATAATTCTAACAGGCATTATTCTGCTCTACTCAGCATAAGGTCCCAAAATGAAGTATTATAATAAAATATACCACCAATGCTAATTATGCATTATTTCCAAAAACAGTTCTAGCAGACACCAGCCGTTAACTAATACTTCCAGCCATAACTCCAGAGTTCAGTTATAAAAGCATTCAGCGCAACTTGCACGAAATTTTGGTTTTGTTGACTATTGTTTTGTTATCCTTCAAAAACTTCGGCAAAATGATGGTGCAATAACATCAACTTTTGTTACCGGCTCAGTTCACTCTCTGCTTCCTCATTAAGTTCTTATTTGGGAACCCTAAACTTCGTTGCAACAACAGGAACCTTAAGTGACGCTTGATTAAGCCCGAATAATTGATAAGCGTATGAAATTTACAAAATTATACTATGATATTTGTGTGTTGATAATGCAAATATTTTCCAATGTTGATAGACATGACTAATGAACAAGGACACGCAAAACCTTTTCAAATAATATACAAAACATTTAGTCGCTTGCAATATTTGCCTATTAGCCCCAATAATACAAAAGTAAACTTGAAAATGCACATCGATAAGAATGTCCAAATGTTTTTTCCTGTTTATATTTAACCACCTAGACTCATTGAATTCGTTTTGACAACACTTGAAGAGAGAAGGAAACGAGGTGACCTAATTGGGGTATACAAAATTATGTATTGGTCTAGATGATTTGGATCGTTCTAAATTTTTCACCTTAGAAAGTGAGAGAAGTGGGTATAATTCTAGAGGTCATCATTTGAAAATACATAAGAAACGTCCATTTAAAGCTCAGAGGGAGAGCTTTTTTGACATGCGTGTTGTAGATGACTGGAACGATTTACCCCCTGAAGTGATAAGTAGCCAGTCTATAAATGCCTTTAGGAAGTCTCTTGATGATATCTAAAAAAGAGGCGCCCATGAGTATAAGTTCCCTATCCTCTTATGATTTATCTAGGTAACATTATCTAAGAAACTTCTTCTAGAGCACTCAGAGACAATCCCACAGCCATCTTTAAGGAAATGCATTATCCATGCCTTCTACATGCCTTGAGGAAAAGCAAATGTACGCAAAGGTGATACTTAATATGTACCCTTAGAATTTCCTTCACTATTGCGTATACTTATCCCGTATTATGTTATTTCACGCAAGCATATCATTACACAAGTGCAATTATTTCAACTAAAGTATGCACTGAGGGACACAAAATCAGAATCTCCAACGTTCCCTTTGAAATTGTGCATTTATTTATTTTGTCATGGAAGTATTCAGTGTAGGGGAAGGAGGGAAATACGGAGGATGTAACAATGGAACTCGTGGGTGAGAGCTTTGATCGTTACAGAAAGAACACAGCGGAATTGTATCTATGCTCTCTCTCTCTCTCTCTCTCTCTCTCTCTCTCTCTCTCTCTCTCTCTCTCTCCTTCTCTCTTCTCTCTCTCTCTCTCTCTCTCTCTCTCTATATATAATATAATATATATATATATATGTGTGTATATATATATAGTACATATACATATTTATATATATATATATATTATATTATATATATATATATATACATATACACACACACAATATATATATATATATATATATATATATATATATATTTATATATATATATATATATATATATGGAGGAGAGTGATGGAAATGGAGCTACAGGGAACGAGAAGGAGAGGGAGACCAAAGCGAAGGTGGATAGACAGTATCAAGGATGACTTCGATCAAAGGGATTACCAGTGATGAAGTGTGGGACAGAGGCAAAGGGAGAAACCTGGCCAGAAACATTAATCTCAATAGAAGTGGAAAAAGATGCAGGACAAAGAAGAAGAAGAAATATATATATATATATATATATATATATATATATATATATCTTATATATATATATATACACACCACACACACATAATGACAAATGCACTAGAACTCTGGATCAGAGACCGAGGGGGAAAACTCTCTTTATGATAAGAATTGCTGGCCAGGTAATTATTCGAACCTGTGTAAGTCGAAATCAAGGGGACAGTGACTGTCCGGCTACTGTCTAATGAGAGAGACGAGTAGTTTCAGACTGTAGAATTCAGATACGTACGGCACAGTCGAAATCAAATATTTCTCTTTATAACTTCATGGATATGATAGTAGACTGTAACCTTGATATTTAACGGGGCATAGGTTCGAATCCTTACCCCAGTCAGAAAATCCAAGGCATATTGAATTCAATATAAAACGGTACCTGCGGCTTGATATTGGAATTAATTAAAAACACTAGTGTTAGTAATAAATTATCATAAATAGCCATGAGTTACACCATACAAATTTACCAATCAGCTATAAAGGGGGAGATGGCCTGATTTCGATCCCAAGCACAAACCTGAATTTAGCAGAAATATGTGTAGAAGAATCGGAATCAACTCCTATTTCTCTTTATAACCAAATTGTTATGATAATCTACAACCACCTTGAATTCAACTCTGTAAAGTTTCGATACTCTCCAGCCAGAAATTCTTATAACGTAATTTTTCCCTTCGATCTGTTATCCAGAGGCTGGGGGAATTCGTTATTAAAAGGTAGTTGTGGCTAGGTATCTGAAAAAAATGAAATTCAATAGTGCTACAAATAAACACACATACAATAAAGGTAAAGATATAAATAAATAGATATAAAAAATTTTCCTTACCGAAAGTGACCCTACTTACGCTGTTTAAAGGTTTAAAGGACGCTCATGAATGGCAGAGGCAAGGGACAGCAACATTGCCCTATCAACCAGGACAATGCCATAGAGACTGACCATATTACATACGATCAGAGCCCAAACCCCCCTCTCCACACAAGCTAGGACAAGGAGGGTCAGGCAATGGCTGCTGATGACTTATCTGATAGACATAAAGGCTCCTCCAAAGCCCCAATCATTAGCTCACAAGGATAGTGAGGTTGCGAGCGACCTAAGGAATTAAGAGTTTGAGTGGGACTCCCTGGACAGGTAACGGTAAATCGCATTACTTATTAAGGTAACGCTGGGCATAAATGACCGGCCGTAAAAAAGTTATTTTTTAAAATACTTCCCAATAAGTTGTAAAGGCAATTAGGGTTTGGCTCATTGGTTTCAACAACCCTAAAACTACTGTGGTGTTTAAAATCAAACAAAGAATAGAAAAATATTTTTACTAAATATTTAAAAAAAATTAGTTTGATTTTTTGATCACTTACAGTACAAAATTTACAGAAAATAAAGAATTCAAATATTTACATAATCTTCACAGCTAGCTGCCGGTTTTAGAAGTTTGGTAAATCTTTCACAAAGTTGTATAAAAATATCAATAAACACACATATAATGACAATAATGCTATAATCAATTATATGAAAACTTTGCTTTCACTAAACTCAGTGGAAGCAACGCTGGGTCATAAATGACCGGTATACCCGTGAAAACCGTGTTATGGCGTCGAGATGAACAGAGCAGCAGCTACTTACGTCCGACATCTGCAAGAGCATATCCTCAACTGCCGTTTGTTGTTTGTAGAGATTGCCTGGCCCTTTTGGCCGATTCACGGGCTAACATTTAGACTAATAAGCAACGACAACTGCGCAGTTCTGAAAAAACGTCTTTTTGCGCAGCGTCTGGTTATATATGCCCAGCGTTACCTGTCCAGGGTTAAATTAACCCAGTCTGACGATCACCAAGCAAGGATTCTACCACCAGGCCACTACAACCCGAACAAGTGTTAACAAGTATTATCAATTGAGGCAGTTAGTGCCTGTCTTCTAGCATTCATCTCAATACGTCACTTTGGGATTCAACAGAACGAACCTAAATCGTGCTGTCATGTTTTCCAAAGAAAAGCAGTCTTGAAAGAAAACGAATTGATATTGGAACCCAAGTCGTCAAAAAGGACGTTCAAATATTTATATAGATACACACACACACACACACACACACACACACACACACAGATTCAATCCTTCCTCACCCCCTTCCCCTTAACCACAACTCACTGATTTGGCATCTTGTGGGAGTGTGTGGTCTCCGTGTATACCTATCGGGGTACCACTTCTCACCAAGGTACGACTATTCCCTCTCCACCTGAGCGTAACAAGATATATATGTATAATACAATATGTATATTATATAAAAATATATATGTATGTATATATACACATACATACATTATATATATATATATATATATATATATATATATTATATATATATATATATATATATATATATATATATATGTACTTGCTCTTTATTATATAGAGAATTCCTCCTTGATAAGTGACAAACATCCCATCAAAACCGGTAGAATAAATACGCAAGGTATACTTGAAAAGGGGGAAAAATCCTAGAATTAACTATGAAGGATATTATGGGAATATTTATTGGTAATGGCATCGTAATTTCCCCCAAATATTTACGACAATGAATTTCTGCCAAGTTCTTATTTATGGCTTCAAAACTGGGACATACGTCCTGAAGGTTAAAAGAGCTCTCCTTTAAATGTAGGATAATAGAGAAATATGTATCCATGTTACTTCCTAAAAAAGATTTTTTGTGTGGTAACCATAAACAATTACCCAAAGATATTTAAAACTATCTTTTGGTGGCTATAAAACCCACTTTGAATCACAATCATTACTAACACTAACCGAGACAACGAGATCTATTCCCTTTAAACGGAACACAGCCCCCTGTCTAGTTAGAAAGGTTCAAACATTGCAATTGGATTCGCAATCTCTTTAGGCAACTGACAACGCATTATAATCCCAAATTATCAATTTATAAAATAAAAGCATTATCACCCTTATTACAATTATTACAACATATTAAAAATAAGAATAAATCATTCACGTATATTTAAAAGAAAAAAAAAAAGTAACACAAACAGTGTAACATAAATTTAACACATATAATGATATCCACATCAATATACGACCAACATATTGTAGAGTACCTATATAAAATATAGGTACTCAAATATATAGTTTATATGAGACAATATTTGTTCCACATTAAAAGACGAATATTCTGTATCGTACATTTTCCACTGAAATTTAATCCCATGACGTAAGCGAAATGGTTTCCTTTAGGTACATGAATAATTTACTCTCCTCAATAAATCAAATAATCAAGGGGCGACTAGAGTGTCTAATAGTAAACTTACGTAAGGCCTGGGT
>NC_090732.1:128380705-128395705 GCF_036898095.1 Palaemon carinicauda | reverse complement strand
GGCGCTACAAATCATGCCACCAGAGGCTCTAAAAGTATTTTATTCATTCATCACAAAAGTTCTCAGGACAATCTAATCAGGTCGAATGAGAGTCTAATGTACGCGAGAATAATGAAAGGTAGAAAGCGTTGTTGGCAGAATATAATTAGTATAGCATATGCATGAAATGCCATCAGAAGATGTTAGAAATTAGAAAAAATATTAAGAGTCTAATGTCCTTAATAACTCTGGGTGATTCAGATAACCTATGTTTGTAGTTTGATTTTTTCTTTCATGGCCAAAAACTCGCTCAGGAACTCGGTCAATCAGGGTACGAGAAAAAAAAAAAAAAACATGGACTCCGATGACTCAATTTACTTCTCTCAAACATTCACACACACATGAATTTTGTTAAGGTTATTAACAAATTTAAATTATGTTTTACTTATTTAACGTTACATCTGTGCAGTTTGATCTGCAATTTAGAAAATTATCAATTTGATTTCTATTCACATTAATGCTCGAGTTCATGCATTTTAACTTTAGTACCAGTCAAGAAATATGACCTTTCTGGTTTTCGGTATGATTAATTGCTACAATTTATATATTCATTCCCAAACCCCGAAAACGTATACGCACACGCTCTCAGCATTGCCAGCTAACTGGTATTAGAAATAATTCGGCCAGACATTATTAATCTTATTGGTGTTGTTGGCCTTCATATCATATTCAAGATTTTTTACTCTCGTATCAGGTGGACTTGATACACATGCTTCAGTAAATCATTTTCTTGACATACGAACAGTACTTTTTGTTTTCAAACAGATGGACGTATTCTGGTTGGCTATTTCTATTATTCACGTGTCAGTCAGCAGGCTGTCTATTTTCCTTGTATAATATAATAATGTAATTCTATCCTGTTGGATATATAGAATTTTTTTCAATCGTCAGGGCAGAGGATATTTTCCTTTTGTGACTATATATCTGAAGTACTAACATACATTACTGGTTTGGGCTTTTTTTTTTTTTTTTTTCTTGTTGACATATAGCACGTGGTCTTTATTACCATTGGCCTTTTATTGTCGCTCTTTGATGATCATTCTGCCAACCAATGTCGTTAGTCATTTTGAAATACTTATAGCTTTATCATGAGGTTTTATGCATTGTCATATTAGATACGTAGGAAAACCATATCTATTAAAGCTAATGATAGATGAGTAGGGATCTAAACGAGCCAGAACACAGAGTATGTGTATTGCAAGCAGAGGCTGACGAAGGAAAGTTCCAGTGGAGTTTGACCAATAAGGGGTAGGAGAAGAAGGGATCGATGTTATGTAGAAGTCTGGGGTGTGTTACGGTGTCCTATTGATGGCAAACCGTATGAAATGTGAATATCTCCTTTTTATATAAAGATAATTCAATTGGGGAAGGTGCCATATTCAATTATTTCAGCCAATGCACATTTCATTATGGCATTGTCTTCGAGATGAAAATTAGGATATACCTTGCACCTCGATAAGGAAGGCATCGTGCGTCCTGCAGTCCTTACTCCCACAATTGACCCTTCATACTAAATTAGTAATTTGGAATTCTGGTAGAGGTGGGCCAGTTTTGTTCATATGAGACAAAATTTTTCGTCTTTCTTAACTGGTACTATCGGGGGCAAACGTCGTTGGAGTTTAATTCTTAGATCCATATTATTTGCTCAGGAATATTTTCACGACTATCTAGAATCTCTAGATCACCATGTGAGAGAGAAGTCGCCATACACACGTTGGACAGTTCAATCACGTTCCTTGAGGATAAGTGTCCAGCTATTGTGGGAGAGGACAGTCGCCCTCGGATGTAAACAAAGAAACTTGAGCGGCTTGCAGTTCATGATCTTTGGAAACTCAATCCAAGTTCAGAGACAGTCCGTAATAGCTTACTTAGGTTGTCAACGCCAGTAACAAAATATAATGCTTTGGAACTAAACCTGTTTACGGATACTTTACTCGAAGTTGAATCAGCAAAGCTTAGAAATACGGCGATTAAACAATCTAAATATTCTAGTCTTTTATAGAGAGAGAAGAAAAACAAACTTGCAACACACAACGTAAATATATATATATATATATATATATATACATATAGATGCAGCCGTTTCTAGTCCACTACCGGACAAAGGTCTCAAACATACCAATTAATTCATGTCTGGAGTTTGGCCAGTTTTCATCACCACTCTGGCCAGTGCTGATTGGTGATATTGGGAGTCTTTCATCTTATCGCTCACAACAAACCAATCTAGTATGAGTGGCCCTGATTAGTACAGCTTTTCTGATCGTGACAATACTAAAACCCTTTCACCACGTTAAGATATATATATATATATATATATGCGCGTACGCAAAAAAAAAAAAAAAAAAAAAAAAAAAAAAAAAAAAAAAACGGACAGGAAAGGAACGTGATATCCAGAGCTCAATCTGAGTGGGTCCAGTTTCGCATTTCATCCATTCTCCATTTTTCCTCTTTTTGTTTTCGATCTCTTTGTACCTGTCACGATTTTATTTCGGGGAGTGGATCCTTTTTACTCGGCTGAGAATTGCTGTAAAGAATATTACGTTTCGTGCGCGGATAAAATCTATTCTTTGCATGGTGATTAAATCAAACTATAATATTTCCCTTTACATGATTGTCTCCATTTAATTTCTAGAAATGGGAAGTGCCTTGCAAAAAGTAAATGAGCTAGAGATGAAATTACTCACCGTTTCATTTAATGACAATTTCGGATCTATTTTACTAAGCTATGTACTCACATTTACTAATTTTGTCTGCTTAAAAGAGCTCATCAATGGAGACTGGCTATAAGTTATTGAATTCCAAATTTTATCTTCTGGCGTGTATCTGAGTTTGTAGAACATAGCACTTAAAGTATTTCTAATCTGGTCCGCTTTCGACAATTTAAGCACTTCACATACATGTACAGGATCTCAATAACATGGATCTATTGAACGAATCTCTCGTGTTTAACGTTTCGTGCTTGAATATACCAATATACTATTCCCTAAAATTTGTATAGAATACAAAGTGTTCTGGACATGTAGTCTTTTGGCTGGATGAGTTGGATCATGTCATTCAATCCTCCGTTAATTCTTCACTTTACACTGTTCTCTCTTAAAAGAAGGAAATTCTTCTCTTAAATAAAATTTCGCAAGACTGGATAATTATTATTATTATTATTATTATTATTATTATTATTATTATTATTATTATTATTATTATTATTATTATTAATTTCTAAGCTACAACCCTAGTTGGAAAAGCAGGATGCTATAAGCCCAGGGGATCCAACAGGGAGAATAGCTCAGTGAGGAAAGGAAACAATGAAAAATAAAATATTTTAAGAGTAACTACATTAAAATAAATATTTCCTATGTAAACTATAAAAACGTTAACAAAACAAGAGGAAGAGAAATAAGATAGAATAGTGTCCCCGAGTGTACCCTCAAGCAAGAGAACTCAAATCCAAGACAGTGAAGACCATGGTTCAGAGGCTATGGCACTACCCAAGACTAGAGAACAATGGTTTGATTTTGGAGTGTCCTTCTTCTAGAAGAGCTGCTTACCATAACTAATGAGTCTCTTCTACCCTATCTTGGGTGGAACAGGGGCTTGGGCACTAATCATGCCAGAGAGTAATGACGTCCTCTGACTAGCCAGACAGTAATACATTGGATCCTTCTCTCTGGTTATGGTTCCTTTTCCCTTTGCCTACACATACACCGAACAGTCTGGTCTATTCTTTACATATTCTCTTCTGTCCTCATACACCTGACAACACTGAGATTGCCAAACGATTTTTCTTCTCTCAAGGGGTTAAGTACTGCACTGTAATTGATCAATGGAAACTTCATTCCTAATAAGGGTAGAAGAGACCCTTTAGCTATGATAAGCAGCTCTTCTAGAAGAAGGACACTCCGAAATCAAAACACTGTTCTCTAGTCTTGGGTAGTGCCATAACCTCTGTACCATGGTCTTCCACTATCTTGGGTTGGAACTCTCTTGCTTGAGGGTACACTCGGGCACACTGTTCTATCTTATTTCTCTTCCTCTTGTTTTGTTAAAGTTTTTATAGTTTATATAGGAAATACTTATTTCAATGTTGTTACTGTTCTTAGCATATTTTTTCTTCTTGTTTCCTTTCCCCACTGGGCTGTTTTCCCTGTTGGAGCCCCTGGGCTTATAGCATCCTGCTTTTTCATCTAGGGTTGCTGTTTAGCAAGTAATAATAATAATAATAATAATAATGATGATAATAATAATAATAATAATAATAATAATAATAATAATAATAATAATAATAACAATGTATGGTCAGTCTCTACAGCGTTTTTCTGCTAGGGAATTGTCACTTTGTCACTACCCCCCTGCCTCTGCCATTAATGAACAATATTTAAACCTTTGGTTAAAACCTTATATACCACAAGACTATCACAATATCTCCTGCAAAAAAAAAAAAAAAAAAAAAAAAAAAAAAAAAAAAAAAAAAAGTCGGGAGAAGAAACAGCGTTCAAATAAGAGACTCGAGAATCTATTCTAAAAGGTCACTTCAACACTCATTACTCATATTGACAGCTTTGCATGGCAATGGAATGTTATAAATGCAGAGCAAACTACACCCGTCATTCGAAAACATCATTTTGAATACACGTTTCATAAATCAGTATAAACAATGAAAAAATTTTAAAGTTACAATTAGTGATAATAGCACCGACATTGAAAAAATATCATTAAATAACAACTTTAGTATTTGGCTCCTCTCTTGACGCTTTTTATACCCGTTCAATTTTTTATCGGCTTTTTCTTACATTATTATCATGGTTAATCTAATATACTTCTCTACTCGGGCTCTCCCTATTTCCGTTACTATTAGTATTACTTGATATGCGAGTTAATGTTTTTATATACATATTCCATATGGATGAGTAATAATTAAATACAATGTAAGTTACATACCGATTTTACGTAGATCTAGCCAACCAACAAAGATATCCTCTATCTATGGCCAACCAATAACTCCCTCCCCAAACCACCCCGTAAAAGCTATAAACACGCAATACACCAGAAGACTGTAATGATATACTTTTTACAGCCAAAAAAGGGCTGTTGATAATCCCCTTTGTGAGAAGAATAATGTGAGCAACAACGCCTGAATTATTCACAATGGCAGAGAGCAATCGTTATACCTTAAGCCTACGTTACTGAGTATAGGTCCTCCATAAAGCCACGAATGGAGCAAGAGGAAGCATAAAGGCCATTTTCCCTATGTTTCGAATAGGAAAAGCGACCTTCTATTATTTAAATCCTACATAACAGATGTCTTAAAATATAATCAATAGAAATCCCGTTTTCGTTGGAATACGAGAAAATGAAAGAAAATGGGAGTTTTAACTAAGAATATAATTACATATTCATGTAAAGTGTAAAATTTATCCATTACTGAAAGACAGATATTGCCACTAAGAGATCAGCAAAACTGAACATTTTATATAAGTAATACATTCTAAATAAATATTACAAGCATGCATACACATAATGTATACAGACAGAAAAATACATACATACATAGGCCTACACACATTTATATATATATATATATATATATATATATATAAATATATATATATATATATATATGTGTGTGTGTATGTGTGCGCGCGCGCGCGTGTGTAATTTAATATTACATGCATACATTCTCGGGCAGAACTTGAATAATTTGGAGACGATTTTAACATTTAGAAGTATTGAGAAACTAAATTACCGTGAAAAGAATATAGCATCTGAATGGGAGGAGGGTAAATTAAAATACTTTCAGGAAAACCATAAGCAAAGAACATACGCGTCATTAACGTAAACCCTTTCAATTCTCAACGTCTTTCTTCTTGCAATAATGTATTGACCTTGGTTTAGATCTCTCACATAAATAATTTCCACGTGAACACTGAGGAAGAGTAAAAGTAAATACTACAAAACGACTCTGTTTTTTCAATATCAACAAACGTTTTCTTAAACACCTCCAAATGGGCTGCAAATTGCAACATGGTTAGTTACGACAAGTCAGCTTCCCAATATGCATCAATTATGCAAAATAGTATACGTAATTCATGAAGACTTGTTAGTTATGTAGTATGTTGGAATTAAATTCCTAATTGGCGACTCGTAAGGAAATGTAACTAGCTCAGTTGCTTTCTATTTGTTCTGTATTTTCTCTACTTCCGCTCATTACATTATAACAATTATTCCATCAGCGCATTCACCTTTCATGTTTCCAAAATATCTTAGGATATATTAGATTTTACCCTCACACTTTCGGATAATGTCAAAATTTACATGAAAAAGGTTAGAACACAATTATAAGGGTTCTAGTTTGGTTATCGGTATATCGTGATTACATGATAATCTATACAAAATATCACGAAATGTTTATCCATTTATATAACTTTCCCCCTATATAACAATGACAAATTACTATATATACAGTATACCTGTTTTCTCCAGCTCATTGTACGTCTCTCACCATAGCCCCTTTATAGGTATACAAAATGAAAGCTGAAGATGGTATACGATGCTCTTATGTCTGGAGTTATAGTTTTGATCCTCTCTTATATTGCTATCAATTAAAGCGGTATGGATATTATATTCTAGCGGCCTATCAAGTAACTTTTACTAAAATAAAAAAACAACAACACTACAAATATTGTATTGAATATTCCTAAACAACTACAACTTAAATTAGTGCCACTAACACAATAAGAATACAGTATATATATATATATATATATATATATATATTGTGAGCGTGGTGCTTCAGAAAAACACAAAATGGAAGGTGTTTTGTAAAGTACTTACAGAAAACGTTTGCATTCATGATAATGGCGTCCATGTAATTTCACACTTACCTGAAAAGAAGAAAAATGGATATTTATAAGTATAATATTACAACGTTTATGCCAGCAGTTGTAATCACGTACTGATATATATATATATATATATATATATAAACCTTTACACGAATATAGATGAAGAGGAAGTCACAAGGATAATGATACGAAAGCCAGTAGCGCCCGTCTGCATAGCTTCCCTTTTTCTTGAATGTCAACTATTATAAACCTTATTGCATTACGTTTTAAAACAACAACAATAATAATAATAATAATAATAATAATAATAATAATAATAATAATAATAATAATAATAATAATAATGATATCAATAATAATAATAATAATAATAATAATAATAATAATAATAATAAATAATAATAATAAATAATCATAATAATCATAATAATAATAATAAATAATAATAAATAATCATAATAAAATAATAATAATTATTAATATTATTACATTTTGGAAATAAACACTTCTTGCAAGCAGGGTTAAAAATACTATGTGCTTCATTTGATCTCTTTTAGTTTTCTTTACTTCTAGGTTGTAATGTATTTTCATAGTAAAATAAGGAAGAACAAATGTCCGAATATTTCTCTGTTACTTTGAAAGATGAGATACTCTTAAATATTGGCGGAAAGCAGTAGGCCTACAGTATAATCGAGAGAAACTTATTTAGAAACAGACATTTTCGTATAAATACCGTTAAAAACATAATTATTTTATATATTATCATTGCTGTTGTTGTTACAGCTACCATAATAAAAAAAAAAATTCATTTAGAAATGATTAATTTGCCTCGGCTCATATTAACTCATAGATTTTAGTTAGTATGTTTGAAAACCTTGCAATTAAAATCACCCAATATTCACTCCAGCCTCAAAACACTCTTAGAATAGTTAAAGTAACCGATGAATCTGTAATAGCTTTTCGTCTAACCCAATTTGCTTCTGAATCCCATGAAGCTTTTCCAAAGCCTTGCGACCTTTAAAGTTGTTAGCTTCAACCTGAGCCCCGTGAAGTCCAACCTCAATGCTTCGAGGTCCTGTTGATCTCTGGCCAACTCTTGTCATGCATGGGGAAAATTAAGGAAAGGAACACAATGATGAACTTTATATGTTAAAAAAAAAAAACGATGTGATATGTCATATTCCTTAACAAACAAGATGTATCACTACTTTTTTTCAGAAGGATAACAGAATATTTTGCTAGAAATATATTTGTTGCTGTATCAAAAGTGATGATGAATACAAGAACAGCAGCAACAACAACAACAACTATAATAATACAATTTTCTTAGCCATAAACACATCACCCTTAAGAAATAACTTAATAACTTTTCCATATCTCAATAATAAAATTAATATTAACAAGAACGATGATAATAATAATAATAATAATAATAATAATAATAATAATAATAATAATAATAATAATAATGATAATAATGATAATAATAAAATTCTGTAAGGCATAATTCAGACTGCTCTTTATATCATAATATAACACCATATTACCTTTTCCATTACAAATCCTGACTGAAAACTAAATGAAGAAAGGATTTACTCTTGCTAATTCAGACGTTAATTTCTTAACGAATGAAAGACCCAGGACTAAATAGCAGAACATTAATCCTGGATTATGACCCTCATGGGTGACTTTCTTACAAGTGTTACTTAACAGCATTGAAAAATTTATGAACAACAGAAGTTAGTTATATTTTGTTTCATAAATAAAAAAACATTCATAATATAATCATGCAAGGACATTATACATACAAGTATATATACATATATATATATATATATATATTACACAGACACACACACACATATATATATATATATATAGAGAGAGAGAGAGAGAGAGAGAGAGAGAGAGAGGCCTATATATATATATATATATATACTTATATATAAATATATATACAGTATATTTATATATATATATATATATACACAGTATATATATATATATATATATACAGTATATATATACAGTATATATATATATATATATATAGACTACCGCACGTGAATCGTCAAAAAGGATGAATATATATATAAATATATATATATATATATATATACACACACTCACATATATATATATAATGTATGTATATATATACAGTACATATATATATATATTCATATATATATACATACACATATATATATATATATATATACAAACACACACACTAGCGTACGTGAACCGTCAAAAATGACGGCTAAATATTCAGAGAGATATGCAAACACACGCACAGTTTTAACTCTTCCCGACCCCTCCCCCACTCTAACTACCACGCGGCTGTTTGGGCAATTTGAGAAATAGTGCGCTTTCGGAGTGGTTGCCGCTCAGCGTGATGGGATATATACATATACATATACATTTATATATATATATATATATATATAACATAGCTGTATATATACATATATATTATACATATATATATATATATATATATATTATATATATATTACATAGCTGTATATATACATATATTATATATATATATATATATATATACATATATATATATATATATATTTATATATATATATATATATATGTATATATATATATTTATATATATATATATATGTATATATATATTTATATATATATATATATATATATATTACATAGCTGTATATATACATATTTATATATATATATATATATATATTACATAGCTGTATATATACATATATATATATATATATATTACATAGCTGTATATATACATATATATATATATATATATATTATATTACATATACACACATATATATATATATAACGGATTTTGAGCGAAGCGAAAAATCTATTTTTGGGTGAGATGGCCATGTCGTCCTGATGGAAGTTCCTATAGGGTAGCTTCCTAGGGTATATTACAACTACGGCGATATTCCCAGAGAATTTACCTTAAGGTACCAGAATTCTAACTCCTGGAGCGAGTATCCCTCGTGAAAGGGATGTCGCGGCATATCAGAGGACGTATTCTTGACACGCCACATGGCAATCTGCATCCTGGACAGAGATTTCGTCTCGTAGGAGGGATTGGCAAGAAACGAATTCGGGAAAGAAAAAGGGGAGCCGCTCCCAAGGCTTCCTTATCCTCCGATTCGTATGCGTGCCTGGCGCCATCTGTATTCCTTGTAGCGTACACGAGGTGCTACAGATACTGTATGTAGGGAGGGGTCCTACAGCCCTTTCTTAGAAAGGCAAGGGCGGGTCCATCAGGACGACATGGCCATCTCACCCAAAAATAGATTTTTTGCTTCGCTCAAAATCCGTTTTTTGGGCTCAAGCCATGTTGTCCTGATGGAAGTGTACCAGAGCATTACTGTATCTGTGGATTCTCAGAACGTGCCGTAATCCCCGGAGGTAATTTTTCCCCGGTCGACTAGACCTAGAGACCTAAAATGTTACCGTTATACATCTTTTCAACTAACTATAAACTATGTTAGAGCTTCCTGCCCCCTACAGGGAAGAGTCCTACTAGACTCCGGAAAAGTCTCGAAGAGTACATATACCTATGTATGAATACCAGGCAAGCTAATATAGTGGTCTCGCCCTATATTAAGTAAAGCATAGTTTGTAAAGAACCACTGCGTCAATATATATTGACCAGTAATCCGCACAATACTTGTATTGGACAAAGGTTTATATCCGCATAGGAAGAAACTAATAAAACCACCCTCGTCCCTTTATGGGACAGTGTCCTCCCAATAGGGGACTACATAAACCAATGCAACATAGCTTGCATAACAGAACAATTCTATTAGAATAATCCCAGATAAGGTACATAGAATAAATGCTCAATTATACCAATAAATTGACACAGGTGAAAGAGACGCAAGGTTCTCAAGAACAAGTTTATTGACAGACAATAAATAGACAGGTTAACAGCAATTATATATATATATATATATATATATATATAAAGAGGATAACCCAAAACTTTAAGCATAAGTATGATAGTAAACAGAACCTGTTTATCTGAAAGAAAAAACATTAAATGCCACTTTTTTAAGATACCGAGGTATCAAGTCATAAAAGTCTGTATTACAAATCAATCACATTAGCATTAAAAACGCTCGGCACACATGTCTGTACTTATGCTAGGTTCACCTTTGGAAAAGGAACAGTCTATGTGGGCACTCGGTGCCCTCATTTAGTTTGTAGTACCGTATGTACCTACACACTCACCCTGGAGTTAATCGTCCCAATTAAGACCACTGTTCCTCGCAGAGTTAAACAGTAGGGTTAACTACGCGACCCACTGCTACCACAGATCTCTTTAGTTCCTCTACTTGCTTCGCATAGTGGCGAAAGAACACTCTGGAAGACTTCCAGCCCGTGTATGAACGGAGATGTTCAAAATCCATACAATTAAAGAAATTTAGGGATGAGGCAACTTTCCTCGGATCGTGACCTGCGGGTGTACTGTCAGGATCCGCTCTGCGAATAAAATATGTGATTTTCGCTCTGAGTTGATTCAGAGATAAATTTGAGCCTGATGTTTCTCCCCTGAATAGTTGACCACCCTTGAAGTCTGAAGTTCTACGAAGATAGACCTTTAGGCATTCTACTGGACATAGAGATGCATCTTCTTTCAGAGGGCAGATTCTCCAGGGACCCCACCTGTTGGTGGGTAACTCATTCTTGGCGAGAAACGTAGGATCCGGAAACAGGTTCAGTTCCCCCCATCCAGGAACTGAACACGACCTGCTACGATCTCACTAACCATGGCCCCGGACGCGAGTGCAAATAGGAAAATAACTTTCTGTGTCAAATCCTTTAACGCACATTCTTCATTGCTCAACAGGGAGGCGAAATGAAGAACTTTGTCTAAAGACCATGAGATGGGCTTTGGAGGTGCTGAAGGTCTGAGCCTAGCACAGGCTTTCGGAACTTTATTAAAGATCTCGTTACCTAGGTCGATCTGGAAGGCAAATAAAATGGGCCTCATCAAAGCAGATTTACACACTGAAATCGTGTTAGCTGCCAACCCTTGACCATGGAGGTGGATGAAGAAAGATAAGCAGAAGTCTGTTGAGATCTCCTGCGGATTCTTTGCCTTTACAAAGGCCACCCATTTTCTCCAAGATGACTCATATTGCCTTCTAGTCGATTTGCACTTATATTCCTCTAGGAAGTCTATGCTGGCTTTCGAAATCCCGAAACGCTTTCTCACCGCAAGGGCGAGAAAATCATGAGCTGCAGGGTCCGGGTTTTCTGTAATGAAGCGCAGACAGTCGACTTCTGGACTCGCTGGGTCAGAACTGGATGTGGTAGCGGCACAAACTTCAGCTGTAGTTCCAACGCCCAAGGGGAACCACATGCTGTTCGGCCACTTGTGGGCCACTATTGCCGCTACCCCCTTGAAGGATCTCAGTTTGTTGAAGACCCTCAACAGAAGGTTGTGAGGGGGGAACAGATAAATCCTGGACCATCTGTTCCAGTCGAGGGACATCGCGTCCACTGCTTCCGCTAAGGGGTCCTCGTACGGGGACACGTACAGGGGCAACTTCTTCTTGTCTTTCGTCGCAAAGAGGTCTATCTGCAGTTCTGGGACTTGATTCAGAATGAAGGAGAATGATCCTGCGTCTAAGGACCATTCCGACTCTATCGGTGTGAACCTGGATAGAGCGTCCGCTGTCACGTTGCGGACTCCTTGAAGGTGAACTGCCGACAGGTACCACTTCTTCTTTTCTGCCAATCGGAAAATGGCTAACATCACCTGGTTGAGAGGTGGTGACCTCGACCCTTGTCGATTCAAGCATCTCACAACCACCTCGCTGTCCATCACCAATCTTATGTGGATCGAGTGACGCGGGGAGACCTTCTTTAAGGTAAGGAGCATTGCCATAGCTTCTAGAAAGTTTATGTGAAAGGTCCTGAATAGCTTGGACCAAGTCCCTGGATTTTTTTCCGATGAGTGTGACCTCCCCATCCCTCCTTTGAGGCGTCTGAGTGAATTGTCATCGACGGGCGAGGTGGCTGAAGAAGAACAGACTTCTTTAGATGTTTGGCTTGGGACCAAGGCCTGACAAGAGTACGTAGCCGAGGCGGCACTGGTCTTCTCAGATCTCTTCGCGCGTTTGATGCATACCTTCTCCGGTTGCATCCTTTAGCTGTGCGCATCCTTTAGCTGTGCTCTTAGCACTGGGTCTGTCACCGAAGCAAACTGGAGAGAGCCTAGTACCCTCTCCTGTTCGCGTCTTGATATCCTTTCGGAATCTAGAAGTCTCTTGACAGAGCCCGCTATCTCCTTCCTTTTCTTCGTCGGGATGGAGAAACAGTGTGACAAAAGGTCCCAGTGGATTCCCAGCCACTGGAACTTTTGGGATGGAGAAAGTCGAGACTTTTTCTGTTGATCTTGAAGCCTAGGTACTCTAGGAACTGGATCACCTGACTGGAAGCTTGCAAGCATTCGGTCTCGGATGCTGCCCACACCAGCCAGTCGTCCAGGTAGGCTACTACCTGAATTCCCTTTAGGCGTAATTGTTTGAGAGCTGCGCTCGCAAGCTTCGTGAAAATCCTCGGGGCTATGTTTAGCCCGAATGGCATGGCTCTGAAGGCGTATAGTCTCCGTTGTAGCCTGAACCCTAGGTAGGGGGAGAGTCGACGGCTGATTGGGATGTGCCAATAGGTGTCTGACAAGTCTATAGAGACTGAGTATGCCCTCTTGGGCAGTAAGGTCCGTATGTGTTGCAGTGTTAGCATTTTGAATTTGCAATTCACTATGAACTTGTTGAGTGGCGACAAGTCCAGAATGACTCTGAGCTTTTCCGAGTCTTTCTTGGGAACACAAAACTGCCTCCCTTGGAATTTGATGGACTTCACCTTTCGGATCACCTTTTTCTCCAACAGTTCTTGAACGTACTCCTCCAGAACGGGGGTGGAGTGTTGGAAAAACCGAAGGCACGGGGGTGGAGTGCTGTACCAGCTCCAGCCCAGTCCATTCTTGAGTAGGCTTTGGGCCCAGGGATCGAAGGTCCAATGATCCCAAAATTTCATCAGTCTCCCTCCTACCGGTATCATTTCACTTGGACTGCCGTCCTGAGGTCTTGCCTCCCTGACCACGACCACCTCTGAATCCCCTTCCCCTAGAGGGGCGCCTAGACGAGCCTCTGGCTGCTCCTCTAGACTTTGCTCGAAAGGAAGAAGACTGTCCTTCGAACGTTGGGGTGAATGCCGTGGACTGACCTGGCACAGCCTGGGGTACCCACTGAAAAGTGGTCGGGGTTTGTGCCACCATCTGGGGCACTGGAGGCAATGGCAATTGCAGTTGCTGTTGCTGTCTAGAGGGCTTGGCTGGCCGAGACGGTAGCCTAGTCCTCATATTCTTCCTCTTTGGTTGAGGGACCCTCATCCGGGGAAGACTTTCTTTTGATAGCCAGGCCCCACTTCTGGAGAAGGTTTCTATTCTCCACGGCGGCCTTATCAACAACCTCTTTGACCACATCAGTAGGGAAAAGGTCTTTTCCCCAAATGTTGGAGGAGATTAACTTCCTTGGCTCGTGCCTCACCGTAGCCCCGGTGAACACGAACTCCCTACAAGCTCTCCTTGCCTTGACGAAGCTATAAAGGTCCTTCGTCACTGTGGCTAGGTGAGTCTTAGCCACCACCATGAACATTTCATGGACCTTGGGGTCACTTGCCATCGTCTCAAGAGTAGTCTGATGAGACATTGAGGCAGCCAGTCTTTCTTTTGTCTCGAACTCTATTCGTAAAAGAGAGTCGGACAGCTTGGGGAGGTCTTCACCGAATTGCCGTCCGGCAATATCAGCCTCCAACTTTCCCACTGAGAACGTCAGGTGGACATCCTTCCAGTCTTTGTGGTCCATAGGCAGGGCCAGCGACAGGGGTTTACACTCCTCCAGGGAGGGGCAAGGCTTGCCGGCCTCGACTGCCTTTAGGACAGCCGCAAACCCTTTCTGTAAAAAGGGGAAGGCTCTAGCAGGAGAGGACACAAAGGAAGGGAGCTTCTTGCTCATGCAGCTACCTTCGAGTTAGAGAAGCCCCTCTCCTTCATCGAGGATGAAAGTAGGGCTTGAGCCTTAGCGTGGTCCAT
>NC_090732.1:128371032-128376032 GCF_036898095.1 Palaemon carinicauda | reverse complement strand
CATTATTGTAAGGTGGGTTCTTCCACTCTTTCCAATGGGTATTATTTGTACAATGTTCTGTTGACCTTAAGGTTGGAACTTAGAATTCATCCTCTTCACAGGATAGTGCTACGGCTATCACAAGCATGGTTGACTTTTAATTTCATCTACCAATCTGGGGAAAGCTGAGTTAAGGTCAAGAAGGAATAGTGATCTAGAGTTATAAATAACAAATAACAGGATCTACAAACTAAATGAAGCACATACTGAAGAACTTGAAGAGTATATGTATATAAATAAGTAATGAATATGGCAGAACGCTTTTACTATGTATTCATTCATAATCTTGATAGATAAAGTAGACATAATCTTAGCTTGAGTCGGGTAGTCTTGGATTTTCTACTTTATTTTCCATAAAAATAGTCTTTTGTAACTATTCTAGTTAAAAAAAAAACCGATAGCGATGCATAAAAAACCATTTTACCCAATGAAAGACTTGCGTAGTATAATTATAAAAGCTAAGTTGTGATAATTTATACCAAGGGCAAGTGCTAGAGAAAAAAATAAATATTATCAAAAGCGAAAAGCAAAACTAATACAATACCAAATATCTAGATCTGAGAACGGAAAAAGCTACAAGAAAAACAAATAATTATGGATAAAAAAAAAGTCAATGAAAAGTGAAATAGAGATACGAATGAGTAATTGAGTAATGGAGAGTGGAAAATAGCAGGGAAAAGTTAAAAATAGCAATAATAAAGGTGATTAAAGATCTATATAAATAAAAAGTCTTAAGAAGAAAACATCTGAGCTATGCATACTTGAAAAAATGGTATGAAAAGAGGAAGATATATGAACACTGAAATAACGCTAAAAATAGTAACAGATGATATAAAGGAACATAAATGAATATCGTATACATTACAGCAACTGTAGAGAACAGACATAAAATTTATATATTTAAATATACCAGCTCGACGCCGCAAAGCTACATGAGAAAAGAAGCAAAAAGGATTAAAAAAAATCAAGATCACAAGAAAAGATAATTAGAATGGCTTTGGAAAAAATCGTTTCTGAAGAAAATGCTTGAAACTTAGTTTATCATACTCTTTTGCTTCCTAGGCCTTACCAGTAAGAAACTTTACGGAGATCAAAAGACCGGAGACAAATGGAGGAGGCTTGAAGGAAAATATGACGTAAATGAAGAGTACTCTTGTCGTAGGAGAAGTATCGTTTACATAGGCAATAACGTATATATGAAAAATGGATCAGTGAAGTTGAATTGTTGAAGCAGTTTAGAAAAAAAAAAAAAAAAAAAAAAAACTTGCTCAGACCTAATATCTGAAGAGGTAGAGGAGTCACTGCCTTTATCATAAAGGAATTAAACAATATTCTTTAATGGATGAAAGTGCAACTTTATATATATATATATATATATATATATATATATATATATATATATATATATATATATATATATATATATATATATATATAAATATATATACCAAGGCGCTTCCCCCAATTTTGGGGGGTAGCCGACATCAAACAAATGAAACAAAAAAAGGGGACCTTTCCTCTCTACGTTCCTCCCAGCCTGACAAGGGACTCAGCCGAGTTCGGCTGGTACTGCTAGGATGCCACAACCCACCCTCCCCAGTTATCCACCACAGATGAAGCTTCATAACGCTGAATCCCCTACTGCTGCTACCTCCACGGTCATCCAAGGCACCGGAGGAAGCAGCAGGGCCTACCGGAACTGCGTCACAATCGCTCGCCATTCATTTCTATTTCTAGCAATCTCTCTTGCTTCACTCACATCTACCCTCCTATCACCCAGAGCTTTCTTCACTCCATCCATACACCCAAACCTTGGCCTTCCTCTTGTACTTCCATCAACTCTAGCATTCATCACCTTCTTTATATACACAAGTGTATCTGTGCCGCCAAAAATGACGTCTAAATATTTAGATAGATATGCACGCACACACAGATTCATCGTTCAACCCTTTCCGAACGCTACCCCTTTGCTAAATACATCCCGATGGTTCAACAATTTGTGGGCGAGTGTGCTTTCCGAGAGTACCTTTCGGGGTAACCCCCTCTCAATAGGATATGGCCCCTCCCTCCCCCTCCTGAGCGTAACAGGAAAGATATATATATACATACACACACACACACATATATATATATATTCACAATGTGCGCGCGCATGGATATATATATATATATATATATATATATATATATATATATATATATATATATATATATATATATATATATATATATACATATATATATCCAGGCACTTGCCGTTTATTATATAGGGGAAATATATAAACTAGGATATACAATGAAGTTTAAAGGTAACTAAAGTTAGCCTAATATTGTTATACATAACAGAAAAAAACATGGTATTGATATGATGTCCACATCCGAGTTCATTATCCATCAGTGAAAAATAATCTGAAGGAAAAAAAAATCTGCATGAAACATCCAAATGCAACGTTTGATAAGAAACTCAAATGCTGAGTTTACTTCTCGTTACATTATGGAAACGGACCAACTTCAAATCTCCGCTTTCAAAATATGACCAACTACAATACAAGAAGAAAACGACAACATTAAGAACAAATCTCTATTTTGAATGTCATGATGAAGGGAGAGCCAAAGCATATGCATGTTTAAAAGAGCCTTTTTTCATTGATCAATACTATAATACACTAAAAAGGTAAAAATAACAGGAATTTTTCATAATAAAAAAGTGAACGCCCTTATTAGGTCTCCATATTACAACACTCCTAACCATATTGAGATGAAATATGTAATGTATTATTATTTGAATCAAATATAAACACATCAGCTATTTCTGTACCCATCAACAGTTAAATTAAGAAGGAACTTATGTATGATAAGTCAAGGATGGCTTCTCTCTCTCTCTCTCTCTCTCTCTCTCTCTCTCTCTCTCTCTCTCTCTCTCTCTCTCTCTCTCTCTCTCTCTCTCTCTCTAATGAGAGAGCAGAGCGCCATTAGTCTCTGTCAAGGGATGGATTATGTGAGGTACTGAATTTTTTTCCTTTCTCTCAACGTCAACGCAAATTGCAAAGGGAGGAGACTTAATCTCGAGCTTAATGATCTTGTTAATTACATCTGCGGTAAGCATGGCATCCTGGCCTTCTCCCCTCAGACTTTACTGCGGTTTCCATTGATGAATTGCAAGGACTAATTTACGTGCGCACATGACAGTTCACACACACACAGATATATATATATATATATATATATATATATATATATATATATATATATATATATATATATATATATATATATATATATATATATATATATATATATATATATATTGAATATACTAAAATCAACACAATGTCGTGTTAAATAGAAATGACTTTTACCTAATAATGGGAATGAGAAGACAAAAAAATTTACTTCTCTTGTCTTCGACATAGTGCTAATTTTCATCCCATACAGACTCATTTAGGGTAATTTGAATTAAAAGCTATAAATCGGATCAGCTAGTGGATCGTGAAGCTGGGTAAAACTTCGCTGGTATATAAGACATTAATTTCACCAGGTAAATCCTTAAATGCCCCTAGCTCTTTAAGTTCACACTTCTGTTAGTGCTAATTTTCCATGATTGGTAGATACCGTAATATTTATCAAAAGATAACATGGTTCTATTCCAAAGTTAGGTAGAAATTTAGAATTATAATTATTTATATATATATATATATATATATATATATATATATATATATATATATATATACATATATACATATATATATATATATATATATATATATATATATATATATACATATATATATACATACATACATATATACACACACATATATATACATATATATATATATATATATATATATATATATATATATATATATATATACATACATATATATATATATATATATATATATATATATATATATATATATATATATATGTATATATACATATATATATACATACATATATATACATACATACATATATATATATATATATATATATATATATATATATATATATATATATATATATGTATATATACATATATATATACATACATACATACATATATATATATATATATATATATATATATATATATATATATATATATATATATATATATATACCTCTTTTAGCATATGACAATGTAATCATACCATCAATTGGAAAGCTGCAAAGGAAAATTGATACTACAAGACATTGAAAAATGTAATATCAAAGATACATTAATCATACGAAAATTATATAATATCAAAGAAACATTTATCATACGAAAATTATAAAGAACTAATTAACATCAACTTCAGTATGCAGTCTTGATGAACTGCTTGTAAATATAATTTCGAAGCAAATATTAATTGTAGTCTGTTTCGTGTTTTTATTTTATAATTATATGTTAAAAGAGAGGTTTGCTTTGTAATTTGAATTCATTTTTGTTGCTTGATTACGAAAAAGTATGGAACTTCGCTTAAAAAAATGTAACTTATGCTAAATCATCACTTTTTCCCTTCGGAAAGATATGATTTTGGTTAGAAAATGGGACACAAGCTCTATTCTCCTCAAGTCTCAATAGGTTTCAGCTAAATTATATGGTATCTTCAACAGGAAAAAAGATAGAAAGTATTTGCCAAATTCATCATATGCTTGAGACGAAAAATTCCACATTAGCCGCGTCATACTCTTATGCGAAGAGGATCGTTTTTTCACACTAAAATAATAAAATAAAATGAAAAAAAAAAACAAAAACAAAAAACACACAAACACACAAGAACCCAGTGCGAAATTCATTTCTATCTCGCGGCCCTCCATTATACTACCTCTTCCACTCCGCCATCCAAAACACAGATGTTCATCTCCTTGTTCCTGCAAATACTGCCGGATTATATGAACATTTCAGTAACACACCATTCTGTAGTTGTTCCATTAGACCAAACAACAGCACTCTAATGATCTAATCC
>NC_090732.1:128361032-128363532 GCF_036898095.1 Palaemon carinicauda | reverse complement strand
TAAGGGCTTCTCTCATTCTTACTAAATTAATTCTTGAAAAATACGATCGTAGCTCCATGGATTGATATTGATATATAAAAGAACCAATCTAGCAATTTACCAAATCCTCTCTAAAAGCCTTCAATAAAGCGCCTTTGTTAGCAGTGAATTGGATAAAAGCACTGCCTTTGATCTGTGAAAAAATGCTATACGCCAATCATTGTTAAAATGGATAGAACCGGTCCCCCAAGCTTGCATCGAGCATTATTTCTGGAAATATTTACTCATTATCTATTTTCATTTGGTCATTTATGTTCGAAGTCTCTCTCTCTCTCTCTCTCTCTCTCTCTCTCTCTCATATATATACAGTATATATATATATATATATATATATATATATATATATATATATATATATATATATATACATATATATATATATATATAAACATTATATATATATATATATATATATATATATATTTATATATATATATACATATATATATATATATATATATATATATATATACATATATATACACATATATATACACACACACATATATATATATATATATATATATATATATATATATATATATATATATATATAATAAAGGGTAATTTTCCATGTACAGAAGATTATTTAAACCCAATAATTCGCAAAAATACATATTCATCGCGATACGGTGTTTTCAGTTGATACACACAAAAACATATAGAATATGTGTGTGATTCAAGAGAAATTAAATATATATGGAGCCAAAGTTAAAATCCTTGTAAGGTTGGTTTTGTCACCCTTCCTTTATGGAAGTAGAGAGTAGAAGCAGAATGCCAATGCAAAAAGGTTGAAGCTGTTGCAGTAGCTGGTTTTTGTAGCACGTGTTTAAAGGTTTAAAGGTCACTCATGGATGGCAGAGGCAAGGGACAGTGACACTGCCCTATCAAGCAGGACAGTGCTCTACTGACTCAGCATATTACATATGATCAGCGCCCAAACACCTCTGTGGACAAGCTAGGACCAAGGAGGGTCAGGCAATGGCTGCCGATCACTCGGCAGACAGACCTATAGGCTCCCCAAAACGCCCCCATCCTTGGCTCACAAGGATGGTGAGGTTGCAGCGACCAAATGAACTAACGAGTTTGAGCGGGACTCGAACCTCAGTCTAGCAATCACTAGGCGAGGATGCCACATAATGAAAAGGACGCAAATAGAATAGTGAAAGAAATAAAGAAGGAAAAGTATTTTGAAAAGGATAAATATAAAACCCTATAAAAATCTCACACCCAGTACTTGATCTAGATGCCGCCCTACCATCAAATAAAACTTCATTCCAGAAGAAGAAGAAGAAGAAGAAGAAGAAGAAGAAGGCCTTCGAAATCAATAAGCGGTTCATTAATCTTGCCTTCAAATGATCCACGACTGAGTTGACAGTTTTGCTATCGATCAATAGAAGAGATTCATAAAGATTCATCGTTCAGCGTTAAATAAGATTTCTCCTTTCAGCAAGTTTGAAATTATTCACCTCAACAATTACGTAAATTACCGAAAATTTGCCAATAACAAAGTTACTGACAACGAAGGAAAGAAATAGATCTTGAAAAATAGTACTGAAAGGATTCTTTTTAGGAACGCTTTTACAAACAAATTCTATTTACTTTAATATATAAAGGCAATCAGTGATGAACGATGTATGTACAATTATATAAAATTAGAAAATAACATGTTTGATTAGATGGAAATATTACAGTTCAAACAGTTTTCTAAATCAACATTATAATTCACAAAAACTAATTTTCAAAAATTCCACTACAAAGAATAATAAGGATGAATTTCGACACCATAAGGAAAAGTCTCAAACATATTAAATTGTGCATTGGAAAATGCAGCCTAGTGATTATAATTCGTGAATAAAGATTATCCGTATCCCTCATTTTATTTTATTTTCAAAGAATTTTTTTTGACATACGACCATTTTTCCTTAATGAAACATTTACAAAGGAGCTCTTAGTAATCTTCCTTTTAAAACCAAATAGTAGAGTTATCATTAAAACTTACTCACGAAAATTTATTGATTGTGCAATTGTACAGGATTTATCTAAGGCCCAAAGTTAAAAGAGGTTAGTTAAAATATATATATATATATATATATATATATATATATATATATATATATATATATATATATATATATATATATATATATATAACACTTGAAATAAGCAAAGTAACTTAACTTGGAATAATTTTATATTACTGGCGTAGAGTGAAGATCTCATGAATTATGGAAAGGTACTACACTTGATAGCATTGTCAAAAATATTATGTTTAATAGCCTACTCCTGAATAGAATGAAAAAAAAAGTCCTTGAGAGAAAACCTAAGACGAACCTGTTTTTTTTTCGTAATAAAAATAACTTCTTATATTTCAGGAAGTAAAGATCTACCCGAAAAATATGTACTTTCTATAAAATTATGTACCAAGGTAGCAAGCGTAAACGGCAGTGTACCGTAATGA
>NC_090732.1:128346032-128356032 GCF_036898095.1 Palaemon carinicauda | reverse complement strand
TATATATATATATATATATATATATATATATATATATATATATGGTTCTAGGACATTTTCGTACTGGACGTTTGCGTCCCGGACAGTTGTGTCCCGGACAGTTGTGTCCCGGACAATTGCGTCCCCGGACATATGCGTCCCGGACATCTGCGTACCTGTATGTGTGTTTTACTGATTCTATAAAGCTTTTTATCTTTACCTTTACTCTATACTTTTACACAGTAATTCTATTTATACCTTTATCCACACTGAATATGCATATGTTTTAATGGCATCAAATAATTTGGATTCTCACTTCATGCTTTGACAATAATTATACCTTTAGCAACATTGGACACAAAAGGATATATACATATATATATATATATATATATATATATATATATATATATATATATATATATATATATATATATATATATATTTCATTTGCACGTTTTATCATCTTTTAAAACTTAAAACTTTATAAAATTAAAATATTTTATACATATGTATACACCATGAATTTTCTATCAACCTAAAAAGACTAGGTCATATTTTTTTTAATAATGACTTAGGAGGTCTCGACCCAACCGTCGAGGTGAACGGACAGTAGTTCCAGAGCTCCGTTATTTCAGCTTGTTTTGGAACTTTGGATGTATTGCTGTGGCCTCTTGTCTACTATGAAGCTGATGATTATGTAGGAAGTGTGGTCATCGGCGAAATTACGTAAAAACTGTAGACTTAATCTTCCAAAGTGAAAATTTAACATCGACACCCTCCTGGGTTTTGGGAAGATTAGTCGTTTGTACCTTGGGGCTGGTGCCTCAGGGTTCCCTATCTAGAAGTGTGGTTGTAAAGCCTTTCATTTAAAGGGATTTATTCCCTAAAAACTATAATAAGACTGTGTTTGAACCAAGGGAAAATGGCTTCTGCTTTAAGAAGAGTGAACTCTATTGGGTTAGTGTTCTTGAACACAAAGCCAACGCAAGAGGATGTAAGTGCGGCATTGTTTGTACATATTGGTATTCGCCTTCAAGATCTGCAAGTAGTCCAGTTTCTACGAGAAAAGGTAATTGTCAAGTTCGCTGAAAAGGCGGTTTATGATCGTGTTGTCAAAGACTTCGAAGGGAAACATGTCACAGGTAATAGTGTTTCTTTGAAAGTAACAGACGAAAGTTCAATGTTTACCTTTGTTTCTATTAGAGACTGTCCAGAGGAGATGGAGGATGAGGTTTTAACGAATATTCTTCGACAGTATGGTAGAGTGGAGGGCCTAATACGCAATGTTTATAACCAGGGTCCTTTTAAAGGTGCTTTAAGTGGTATACGTACCGCCAAAATGTATGTCACAAAGAATATTCCATCGAAAATTACTGTGAATGGTTTTCAAATTCAGTTGTTATATAGTGGTCAAAAGAGAACGTGTTTCAAGTGTGGTTCAGAATCTCATGAAGCAAGAGAATGCGAGACAAGTCGATATGAAAGATCAAATGTATTCGATACTCGAGATTTTCCTCCCTTAAAACCAGTAGAAAGTAAAGTGGTTAATCAGCCTAGCAGCAGTAATGAGGATGGTCGTAATGCTTCTTCGAACACCGGAATTACAGATGAGCTACACGACTCAGTGGGTAAAGACAACAGGAATTTAACAATGAGCAGTAGCAGTGAGGAATTACCAGACGGGGACGAACACGGAAATCCACAGACTCAAGTGAAAGAAACACAGTTGAACGAAACTAGCGAACCAGGGATAAAGGTAATGACAGTAGAAGCAGAGGTACACAATGTTATGACGGATGGTTCTCAACCGGAAGAGGTAAGGAAAGGAGTAGTTGATATAACGGCTAATAAAAGGTTACTAACGAATGTCTCGACGATGAAATGTAAACATTCTGAATTGCATGGTAAAGATAGTGCTGAAATTCAAAATAATAGTGTGGAAAGGGAAAGTATTTCTAATGTAAAGGACGATGAGGATGGAATTGTTATGAATCCATTGTTAAATTATTCTCAGTTATCTAATATCCTTGATGATTTAGAGAATATGCAGTATGACACCGAACAAGCCATAACCCCCAACAGTGAGCCTGGATTAGGTAAACATAAACATAACGAGGACCATACCAATGGCAGTGAGGAAAAATGTCCTAAACTTGCTAGAATAAGCAAATAAATTAATTTTTTTTTTCTAATGGCTCTAATAGTGGCATCAATAAATATTTGTGGTTTGAATGAGCTCAACAAACAGATACAACTTAAGATGTTAGCTTCTCAATATAAGATTGATGTATTGTTTATTCAAGAACATAATATTAGAGATAGGAATAAGATAAGATATCTTGAGGAAAGTTTTGAAGTACTGCTGAATATGCCAACTATTTTTAAAAGAGGCACTTGTTTTTTATTTAATAAAATGTCTAATATTTCTGTAATGTCAACGGAAAAAGATGAAACGGGTAGTATATTATCTGCAAGAATCCAACATAATGGCAGTCATTTTTTCTTGTTGAATGTATATGCACCGTCAGGATCTTCTAAAAAGAAGGAAAGAGAGAGTTTGTTTTCTGATAACATTTTATATTACTTGAGGCAAAATACTTCAAATTTAATTCTAGGTGGCGATTTTAATTGTGTACTCTCAGGAAGAGATGTGAGTACGGGGAACGAAAGATGTGTATCCAAAGCGCTCAAGTCTCTGGTAAAACAACTGGCTCTGAAAGACGTATGGTTTTCGAAACACAATATACCCTCGTTTACTTATTATCGAGCTGATTATGGTTCCAGAATTGACCGTATTTATGTAAGTGACCTGTATAGTAACATAAAACAGTGTCAAAATATTCCATTATCATTGACAGATCATAACATGTTATTAACCCACTTTTTTTATAGACAAACAGTGTAGAATGGGGAGGGGATATTGGAAATTGAATACGTCGTTACTGAATAGAGATGACTTTGACGAGAACTTCAAGAAGTTTTGGGATTATTTGAAAATGGAAAAAAGCAAATATCCCAATATTATGGAGTGGTGGGATATTTTTGTGAAACCTAAAGTAAGATATTTTTTTGTTAGATTGTCCAAACAAGCTAACCAAGAGAAATATGGTACATTAAATTTTTTACAAAGCCACTTAGAAGTCTTAGCTAACAAGGCTTCGATTGGTAATATTGATTTTGAACAAATGAAATTCCTTAAAGATCGAATAAAGTCTATAAAAGATGAAATAAGTGAAGGTGTAAAAATTAGGTTAAAAACAGAAGAACGGTTAAATGGGGAGCGACTGTCTGCTCATCTATTAGGGAAAGAGAAATCAAGAGGGAGAAAAAATATTATTAGAGAATTGCGTTTGGAGAATGGTGTAACACTGCATAACACTGACGCTATTGTTCACCATGTAAAGCAGTATTACAAAGCTCTATTCTCTAAGGTACATACAGACTCGAGGTTACAAGACCATTTTCTTATGTCTATTGACAGCACCATAAACGAGGAAGACAACGAAGTGTTATGTAGTGTTGTAACTTCCAAAGAGGTATTTAACGCTTTAAAATCTATGAACAAAAGTAAAACACCAGGGGAGGATGGGCTTCCGTTAGAGTTTTACTTAAAAACATGGAATATTATCAAACCTGAGTTTACGGAAGTGGTGAAGTATGCTTTAAACGTAAATTTTCAATTGGGGCAGAGTCAAAAGAAAGGTATCATAAAACTCGTTCACAAAGGAGGGGACATGCTATCTTTGAAGAACTGGAGGCCTATTGCATTGCTAAATACTGACTATAAATGTATTTCAAGAATACTGGCAAACAGAATGGCGAGTGTTTTAAATAAGGTTGTATCAGAGGAACAATTTTGTTCGGTGAAAGGGAGATCAATAATAAACTGTAATACACTAATCCGTGATATCATATATTATGTTAATGAAAATAATCTAAACGGAGCTCTGGTCAATCTGGACTGGAGTAAGGCCTTCGACAGGGTAAATCTAGATTTTATGTTTAAGACTTTATCACGAATGGGTTTCAGAGACGATTTTGTTATGAAAATAAGAATGCTATATGACGGGAGCCTAAGTGCAGTTTGTATAAATGGAATCGTTAGTGACTATTTTCCTGTTGAACGATCGATACGCCAGGGCTGTCCTATGTCAATGATAGCATATGTTTTGTTCCAAGAATCACTGTATAGAACTATGAAACAAAATGTAAGTGTTCAACCAATAGAACTCCCAAATGCATTCCAGTGTTCTGTCATAGGGTTTGCGGATGACAGTTCGGTGTTTGTTAGAACAACTGAGAGCATACAGGAAGTGTTCCATACAATAGCAAAATTTGAGCAAGCTACAGGGGCAGAGCTAAATCGTGAAAAAACTTGTGTTATGGGACTGGGTAACTGGAAACATCGAAATGAATGGCCAGTTGAATGGTTGCAACATAAGAACAAATGCACTGTATTAGGGATGTTGCTATGCAATGATTATGAAGAAATGGTTAAAGGAAACTGGGATGAACTCATTAGCAAAGTTCAGGTAAGAGTAAACATGCTCTCAAACAGATTTTTGTCTATGTATCAAAAAGCTGTCATTATTAATTCCTTAATCTTAAGTAAAGTGTGGTACATGTGCCACGTGTTTCCCTTGGTAAAGAGCAAAGCAAAACTCCTAGAACAAGCAATCTTTCGGTACCTGTGGTGTGGAACGTATCGGCCTATTAAGAGAGAATCCCTTTATCTTCCAAAAGCGAAAGGAGGCATAGGTATAATCAATGTGTATTACAAGGCAGCAGCTATTTTAACGAGCACATATTTGAAGATTATTCATTCAGAAACTTACGGAAGGCAGCTAGCCCTTTATTTTACACGTATTAGAATAAGTTATATGTTTCGTTTGGAAAATTGTCATGATGTATCATACTCGGGTACTCCTTTCTACAATTATATTGTTGATACCCTAAGGAAATTGATAAAAACTCCGAACTTTCCACATGTTAAAAGTAAAAATATTTACAGGTCTATAATGCCAGAACATATGTCTATTGTATTGGAGAGATATCCACTCTTTAACTGGAAGAATATATGGAATAATCTATTGTGTAAATATGTTGATTCGTACCAGAGAAGTTTGATGTACAGATTTTTGTATGAATCATTAGCCACAAAAGAAAGGCTTAGAGTACTAAATATAAGAAATGATAATTTCTGTAACAAATGTATGGAAGTAGAAAATCATTTACATGTTGTATATTTTTGTATGTATGTTAAACCCATATGGGAGTGGTTTCAAACCTTAATTTTAGAAATATGTATATTAAAAGTAGAACAACCAATAAAATTTTTGATGATGGACTACACATGTAAAACCAAGAAACAGGTAAACACAGTAAATGTTCTTCTCATTGAATATATAAATTGTGTATGGTATAGCAGGGATGACAATGTATCTCCTTCAGAAAGAATCTCCTTATTAAGATGTAGAATAAAATACACCAAGTGGGTCCTATCAAAATCATACGATATAGAGAAACATTTTACCCGCCAATATGTTGAAAATATTTAACAAGCATACTGTGTCACTAGAGGTAAAAACTTTATAGAGTACTTGTCGTTTAAAGCAATGAGAGTCAATGTTTTTTTTTTTGTATTAAGTATTCAAAATATTGTAAAAAATATATTGTAAAAGTGTCATATCTGTGTATATAGATACTTGCTGTATATACTATGTAAATTTACTTAATAATAAAAAAAAAAAATAATGACTTAGGATGGCTACTTTTAAGCTCATACCTAAAGGTATGCATGTTATGAGCAACTCCTCGTAAGAAAGAAAATTTGTTTTCGGAATTGTACTGATCAATGAATGACTGTAGGCTAATAGTGACCATCTTATTTCTCGTTAGAAAAAAACCCAGAAATTAATGAAATTATACAATATATTACACAAGTAAAAAAAAAAAAATAGCTTAGCAACTCGCCACTATGTAACCGAAGTAAATCAAAAAGAAAACTAAGGTTGAACTTCCTTGAACTAAATGTCTCTTCTGCTTCTACAGAAATCAGGAATTGTTTTCAAAAGGGCTACGTAAACACAAAAGTAAGATGATAGTTAAGTACAGTAATTTTCAGTTCAGTACTTCAGTGGTTTTATGCCGTATATCTTATATACAGTAATTAGTAGTTCTGTAATTGAGCGATAACGTACATACATACATACATACATACTTACATATATATATGCATGTATACAGACATACAGATAGACAGAGAGTCACTTCCGTAACTTTTAACAAATATTACCCGGTCACTAAAAACGAGTACACGTACGCAAATTGCCGGGACGAAAAAGTACGGGGACGCAATTGCCCGGGACACAACTGTCCGGGACGCAAATGTCCAGTACGCAATTGTCCTACCACATATATATATATATATATATATATATATATATATATATATATATATATATATATATATATATATATATATATATATATATATATATATATAATATATATATATATATATATATATATATATATATATATATATATATATATATTTATATATATATATATATATATATATATATATATATATATATATATATATATTTATATATATATTTATATATAAATATATATATAGATAGATAGATAGATAGATAGATAGATACACAGATAAATGAAATAGATAGATAGATAGATAGATACACAGATAAATGAGAGAGAGAGAGAGAGAGAGAGAGAGAGAGAGAGAGAGAGAGAGAGAGAGAGAGAGAGAGAGAGAGAGAGAACTTTCAACCTATTAAGCTGAAAGTATTTAGAAGAGAAGGGCTAAATTGAAAAAAAAATCCCCAGAAGTGAAAGGAGTCTCTTTCAGACGGACTTAGTAGTTAAGTAATTTCTTTCCGATAATGAAAGCAGAATTCTTTAAAATAACGTAAACTTACATGTATGGAACTGAATGAAAATACAACTACTAGTAAACGAATGTCGACGGTTTTATGTAATTTACATACATATACTTAAATCTAAATAAGTGGGCCCCATCTTACGAGCTGACTATACATCTCTTAAATACACTAATGGAATACGTGAATAAAATAATCTACTCTCGTGTTAGACCAGCTTCGTAAGAATATATATATATATATATATATATATATATATATATATATATATATATATATATATATATATATATATATATATATATATATATATATATAATTTCTGTGTATGTGCAGTTTTGCGCTCACACGAGTGTCGCTCAAAAATAAAGTTGGAGTTTAAGCTTTAGAGTTAAAACTTTCCCATTATAACTTTGGAACAGCTTATACATTTCTAATCATAACCCAGAATATTTAAAGTATTCATAAATCTATGAGAGAGAGAGAGAGAGAGAGAGAGAGAGAGAGAGAGAGAGAGAGAGAGAGAGAGAGAGAGAGAGAGAGAGAGAGAGGAGAGAGAGAGAGCCTTGTTAGGGTAGCTAGAAACAAAAAGAAAAATTGAAAAACTGTGTCAATAAGGATCATTTGTTTGAAAAGAGAAGTATGTCTTATAAAAATATTTGCAAGACAAATTTGAAAAGGCCACCTCATAAATAGAAACTGACTAAAATCTTTGTTATATGAAGGAAAAACAAGTGATCCTGAAGAGAAAGGTGGCTAGAAACTCGTTTATTTTGGATAAAATAATTCTGAAAAAGGGTCAGAATGAAAATCCCCTTAAAAGAGAAGGGGTCTCATAAACGAAAACTGAAAAAAAAAGAATTGATAGAGAAAATTCAGAGAAAAAAATACTTGAAAATAAAGATATAAAACGATGTATACGTTGAGGAAAAAAGAGAAACTTAAATAATTATATGATAAAGAAGAAAAACATATATAAAAAAAATCGAATAAAATGTAATGGATATGGCACTAAATATAGTGAAGTTGAAAGAAAATGCCTTTTCTGTTGTTTTTTTTTGAAAAACCTGAATTTAGGTCAGGTTAGTACTTTATACTCAGCCATCTTGGACATACAGAATTATTCACGAATTTACGAGAGAGAGAGAGAGAGAGAGAGAGAGAGAGAGAGAGAGAGAGAGAGAGAGAGAGAGAGAGAGAGAGAGAGAGAGAGAGAGAGAGAGTCTGTAAAAGGCTAACTTTAGAGATTTTTCTAATATTCTACAACATACAAAAATGGGATCCATCATATCCACGACTGATATATTTACACAAAAATTAAAAACAACTAAAACAATAAAAATCATGCTACAATTCAGCGGGGTTATAAAAACCCTCTTAAAAGACAACGAACTGACTTTACATTCCATAATTTTTCGGTTAAGAAACTAGAAATATTTTCGTTAATAGAATGATATCCATTTTCAGAACCTAGCAGGCAGAGTATAGCATAGTTTTACAGTAAACAAAAAGCCATTGGTTGATTTGGGAGATTAGCAGTCTATGAATGTCCTCGGGATTAATGGAAAATGCCTTTTTCTTTTGATTTCCCTATAAAAGTTATATAAGCATTATGACAATTAGTGGGATTTTTTCTCCTCTCTTAAAGCTCTTTGACTCGTCAGTTTATAACAGTTCGCCGAAATGGTGCTAGCAAAATCTATGAAATTCTTAATCACCACTTTCACAGGATGTGATTGTCATCAGCATTGTGAATTTGGTCTATGTATCCCTAAAGGTCTGTATCACCCAGATCAGCATAAGACAAAACATATGAAAGGTTCCAGTCTTGGGGAATTTCAGCGGCCCCTAAAAACTGGAATTCCCTGGATGCACCAGTTTTCCAAACACCTCGGGGAAAGTTACATGGACTTGCGCATTCCAGTTCTCAATTTGACTTGAGGAAACATACGATGCTGATAAGTGCATTTCCTCCCGTAGTTGAGAGACTGGAACGATAAAGCAATTCCTTTGTTTCACAGAATCACCGTGTTGATAAAATTAAAGAATTAATGAATTACTTAAACTAGGATAAAAATTATGCTAGTAATCATAGATGTTCATGATAGTTCGAATATATCAATTAATCATTATGAGTCAAATAGGATGAGTATCTGTAAAAAAAATATGAAAAATACGAGAACCATATCAGTAACAGCGATGATTATGGAAAGCGGTTGAAATTGTGCATTGCGAAGGAGGTAAGAAATCCCGTCAGCCACAATGCACGACGCTTCCTCTCAGGGTTTCCAAAGCAGCTTACAAACAAATCTCATACGAGCGAAACATACCATTAAAGCTTGAATATGAAAGCAAGAGACTACACTAATTTCCCCAGAGATCACATTACTTGAACTTGGAATTCGCCAGCAGAAATAAGCAGGACGACATAAGGCCGAGGAAGGAGGGATATAAGAGTGGGTGGTAAGTTTATATGGAAACAAAAGCTGATTTAAGAGAATTCACAATGCCATTATGAACAGTTTAGCATAAAAACTTTTATTTAAAAAATAAGTGTTAATTCTACTTCAATTACTAACTTAAATCTAAACTTTGTGTTATTTCTTTACTGCAAACCAAATAAATCATATCAAATGAATTCTTGAACTGTGGTAAACATCAAAGGATAACGAGTAGCAGTAATTGGGCTACTTAGTGTCCGAAAATAAGATGAGAGAGAGAGAGAGAGAGAGAGAGAGAGGAGAGAGAGAGAGAGAGAGAGAGAGAGAGAGAGAGAGAGAGAGAGAGAGAGAGAAAGACTCATAGCTTGTTTTACGAAGATTTTTCAGTAGGGACAAAATACATTGCCAAGCTAATTAAAAAATCGTTCATTGTAATCAAAAATTGTATAGCAAAAAACACACCAAATATACCACATGATTATAAATTAGAATTATTATAATGATATAATTAGGACTGTATAAAACTATATTGAATTTACGTTTAGGTATATTTTTTCCTGCTTCCCCCACTATCACACCACCTCTTACAGCACTAAAAAGTAAACCCCCCCCCATCGTCCTCAACCCTAGAAAAGACTCTTCTAAACTTGAAATTATATATATATATAT
>NC_090732.1:128336032-128338532 GCF_036898095.1 Palaemon carinicauda | reverse complement strand
AGAAAACAAATGGCGTAGTTTGATAACTACAAAAAAAAAAAACAAAAAACAACGAAGCAGACAATAAAGAAGAAAAGGCAGTAGGAGACAAATAACCTTCACATAAGTGAAGCAGACTTCATTACAATGCCTGGAAAGTGACAATTACTGTCACCTGTTTTCGTCTTTCTCCAGGCAGTAATTTGCTTTGACTGAATAAACTTTGCAAACACTTTATCTGATTAACTCATCCTTTTGTTCATCTGCATCTATTCTAATTATTATAAATTTCTGTGATTATATTTGTACTGTAAATACTGTTCATTAGATTTCATTATCTATACAAAATGCTTTATCTGTAAGTTATAATGGCTTATTTTTCCTCTCGTCCCTTCATATTTACGTGATTTATCCTCTCTGGTTGTAATATTTTGTACATAACTTTCGTTTAATTTTTTATGTAATTGTTTCCTTTTCAGTTATGTAATGTATACACATTTTACAGCTTATTTGTTATATAATATATCAACGGTTATTTTCATTAAAAACAATAGCTACTTCAGTCGCATTTATGTTATCTTGTAGTTGAGCTTCTTAATAGCTCCGATCTTTTTTCTTTCATTAGTATCGACGATAACTGTGCTATATTGGTCATCAGTAGGGGAGAGAGCAAAATGCATAGAAACCAATCTATAGTTTCACTAGAATTTACTAAAAGTAAATTGTCAAAAAACAATGAGAATAACCGAGTTCGGCGGCAACGCATTCCGAGAGGGTGCCGGGTGTCTCCTCATCATCAGGCAAGGAGTGAATGAAAGAAGGAAGAGCTAGCTCTATTTAATATTTTTTTTTTTAAAGATTGCCTGGCCCTTACGGCCAGGCACGGGCTCTTACACACTTGCAGCCCGTAGGTGTTTGGTTGGGCTTTTAGGTTGTCGGTAATTTAGGTTGTGGGATGATCTGCAACTTTTATTTGTAGATTTTTTGGGGGGATAGGATGTGGGTAAAGGATAATAAGCAATTATTGCTTTGCTTATTTTAGAGGCGTCCCTGCCTCTCTTGGTCAGTGGGTTTAACAGGTCGGGCGCTGGTTGCTGATTGGTCCCCTTGAGCTGAGTCCATACCTAATCTGGGACGGAGCTGCTCCCCCATTGGCCAAGGCACTCGCTAGAAGGGGATCCGTCACAGTCAGGATGCTACTACACTCCCGCCCGTCTAAGCTAGATGGGGTCTGAGTTGGTCCCAGCGGAGTTCATAGTACTGAAAACTGATTGGCAACTGCGCTGCCCGAGTGTTGCTCTGCGTCAGGCAAGTTGTTCTTCCAGGCAGATCCCCAATTCAGTGAGTTCTGAGCTGCTCTCTGATTGGCTATGGCACTCACTGGAAGAGTCTCAGTTACAGACAAGCTGATGGGCGAATGATCGTCGTCGTCCTCATTGATGTTTGCGAAACATTAAATGGTGTTCCGTAACACGACACAAGAGATGTTCCTTCTCCCCTCCTCTAGTACGAACACCATCCAACATCTCGTAAACATTGGCGGGGAGGACGACAATCAGCAGCCCGAGAGCTTACCTGCAACTGAGACTCTCCCTGCAAATGCCTCAGTATTTCAGAATGCTGCTCGAGACTCGCTAGACAGGGGATCTGAGCAGCAGAAATGATTACCTGGCTGGAAAAGCCTAAGTGCTCCAACAAGGAAAATAGTTCAGTGAGGAAAGGAAATAAGGAAACAGATACAATAGTGTGCAAACAATTTGAGCAAGAGAACTCTAACCTAAGACAGAGGAAGACCATGGTACAGAGGCTATGGCACTACCTAACGCTAGAGAAAAATAGTTTGATTTTTGAGCGTCCTTCCCCTAGAGGAGCTGCTTACCATAGCTATTGTATCTACCCTAAATAAATGGAAAGTAGTTAACGCCTCCAGTGAGGAAAAATTATCAAGTTATCTTAGTGTTGCCAGGTGAATGAGGAAAGAAGAGAATGCGCGAAGAATAGGCCAGACTATTTGGTGCATGCATAGGCAAAGCAAAATTGAGCCATAACCAGAAAGATCCAATGTAAATCTATCTAGCTAGTCAAAAGACCCAATAACTCTCTAGTGGTAGTATCTCAACGGGTAGCTGGCGCCTTATTCAACCTTCTACCTTATATATATATATATATATATATATATATATATATATATATATATATATATATATATATATATATATATATATATATATATATATATACATATATATATATACATATATATATATATATATATATATATTTATATATATATATATATATATATATAAATATATATATATATATATATATATGTATATATATATATATATATATATATATATATATATATATATATATGTGTGTGTGTGTGTGTGTGTGTAATACTGTATTTTACTACTAGATTAGGGCCAACTGTACTTATTAACGCTTTCCATATGCTTCTACAAATTCTAGCAAACAAAATCGTAATCATAAATCCCAAACTCACACCCAGATCTCA
>NC_090732.1:128326032-128331032 GCF_036898095.1 Palaemon carinicauda | reverse complement strand
AAAGTCGATTTAAATTCACAATCTCGGTCTGCAGGGTTATGGACATACTGGTAAATAAAAGTATGAATGAAATGAGATATATATACACATACTATATATATATATATATATATATATATATATATATATATATATATATATATATATATATATATATATATACTGTATATATATACACATATATAAATATATATATATATATATATATATATATATATATATATATATATATATATATATATATATATATATAAACAAGCTAGTTAAAATACAAAGAGCTATGGAAAGAATAACGCTGGGAATAACACAGAGACAGAAAAAGAACAACATGGACACGAGAGCAAACTGAAGTAGTGAATATTCTAACATTTAAGAAAAAGAAATGGACGGGCAGGACATAATTATAACGAGAATGACAGACAATAGATGGGCATTAAGAATAAAAGAATAGGTCACAATAGACTGCAAATGAAGCAGGGGAAGGAAGAGTAAACGATGCATTGACAAGCTAAGAAAAGTTGTAGATAAAGACTGGCATAGAAGGACCATAAACAGAGACGAGTGGAAGTACATGTCTGAGGCCTTGAAATATGAGGATCTTAGTGCAAGCTATGAAAATTTAAATGTAAAATAACAGCAAATAAATGGAAAAGGCCAATTAAAAAACTTTAAAGATTGCAACATAAAATGATAGGCTATTATGAGCAGTACCCAAGATTCTACCGATGTTGGGGCCTGGGTCTTTCATGTGACAAAAGCTTCGCTAGTATAACCCTAAAATCACCTTGAATCTATGGTTAACCCCACGCCAAATTCCTGAACCCTAATAACTGAAAAACAATTTTCAAGATAATTTAAATTCATGGAAAGCTAAAAATACGGTTTTTAACCCTGTTAGAATCGCCTCTTTTGTCTCAGAATTGAACCACACTCATAACCACAAAACAGGGCAGCGACAAAACTTTCAGATTTACGTAAAATAAAATGCCGTTAGAAAAGGGCATGAACAGATATATATACCACATTTTCGTTCTCTAACAGACAGAGTCAAAGTATTCAATAAACAACCAGTGGTTGGAAAAACGAAGGGATGTTAATAAAAAACATAACACAACAGTCATTTTCCTAGGTCCTCTACAAGCATTTCCTGAGACCATTTCCTAATCCGATGATGCTGACAAATCTGAAAGACAGTTTCTTGGCCCGAAATTCCTTAAGAGATGAAGTCAAGCTTTGCCAGCCGAGATCCAGCATTTGTCAGTATTTTGTTGGATGTTGTAAGACGATGCTTCAAGTCTTGTGTTTATATTCCTAAGGGATATGTACAAGATAGAGGAATTTCCTTTATGTTTGAGTTCAGACGTCTAAGGATGTTTTCTTCTGCTTCTCCGCTCCTTCTCTAACTGTCTGGGTATTGTTGGAGAATTTATTTTTATGTATCCTCCATATTAATCTAACGTCTCTCTCTCTCTCTCTCTCTCTCTCTCTCTCTCTCTCTCTCTCTCTCTCTCTCTCTCTCTCTCTCTCTCTCTCTCTCTGTATTATATATATATATATATATATATATATATATATATATATATATATATATATATATATATATTTATATATGTATATATATACTATATTTAAACATTGCATTTCATACATACACACACACACACTATATATATATATATATATATATATATATATATATATATATATATATATATATATATATATATATATATATATATAAATGGATAATACGGAGAAATAAAAGTCAAAATGTAGAGCCAAACGCGTTCAATTGATTATTCACGTATATTTGTACGAATTATATACAATAAGGAACAGTTAAAAAGAAAAGAAGAAACAAGAGATGGTTAATTATCAAATGGTAAAAGATAAGCAGTTTAAACAAGGATCATCTGTGGTAAGTAGATCATAAACTGGCATGTGTACTTGATGCAAATTACTGTCCTGTGAGAAATGTAAACTTTGAAAGTAAACAAAGTGGTTTATATAGAGTAATGACCTTTACAACTATAAAAGCGTCATGTTTAAACGGTCTTGACTTAAAGTTTAATATATTAACACTTTTTTACTATAAAAAAGATTCAACGCTATTCCTCTTAACCATATCATTGTATGAAACTGCGACTCTTGCCTCTTTACGGTTTATAGAATGACCAAAATCTCTCATCTTATGTATACAAATAAAATGTTCAATACAGTATTTGCAAAATCTTACAGTACTGTCTTTCATTCTTTTTATTAATAGGTTTTGCAAGGATTCTTACATATGTACCATTGTGCGACCTATTAACCTTCAATTATCGCGAAGTAATTTACGCCTCTTTTACCATTTGGTAATCTACCAGCTGGTGTTTCTTTTTTCTTTTTATTTTGACCATTGTTCCTCTGTATATCGTTTGAAAAGCGAAGATACGTGACTGAACATGTTATAGTGTTTCACCGTGCTATTCGCGCATACCAAAAGCACTTCTACTTTAGTGATTTTTTCACTATATATATATATATATATATATATATATATATATATATATATATATATATATATATATATATATATATATATATATATATATATATATATATATATATATATATATATATATATATATATCATATATTACATGTATATATATACATATATATATATATCTATATATATATATATATATATATATATATATATATATATATATATATATATATATATGCATATATATTATATATTATATATTATATATTATATATTATATGTATATATATATATATAGATATATATTATATGTGTGTATGTTTATATCAAGAATGTCAATCAATATAACTGCCAACAACACATCCGGATAGAATTAACTACTCCAAATATTTTCCCCCAGAAGTAAAAAGAAACGGAACTTTCAAACATATAATTCAAGAAAAATTACTTAAATGTAATAATATAACTTGAGTATATAGCGATTATGTGAAATATTCAATGAATTACAAATCTGGTACGTAATTCTTAATATTTCGAAGCACCGTTATCTCAAAAAGTTGCACATTCCTCATTTTGATGAACAGTATTAGCATTTCATCTCCATACTTCGAGTATGGAGAATGCCCAACAATATGAAATATAGCGGATCGTCTGATTACATTCCAGCCGAGATGAAAAATGGAAGTTATTATTATCAACGTTATTATTACAAACCAAGTTGTAACACTATTCGGAAAAGCAGAATGTTAGAAGTCCTGGATCCTATAAGAGGAAAGGAGCCCCGTATGGAACAAAGAATAAGAGAAGTTAAAAACAAACTTTAAAAGGAAAAGAATAAAATTATACTGATAACATTATGGACAAGATGATATACAAAAAACAGTGGTGATGATTTTAAAAAAGAAGATAAAGGGAATGTAACTTCTTGAGTGACCTTCCATTATCCTTGCTCAACACCGCACTGTTTGAAAAACAAAACAAAAGGAAGAGCAAATAAAACGAAAAGACGCGGCTTAATCGTGCCCAAAGCAACACGGGTCTGATACTTTCGGTGTTGCTTTTTTAGGCGCCAATAAGAACTTGGCACCGAACCATTTGGTGATGGCCGTTTGAGCAACAGACCATTTATTTTTCTGAGAATATTCTTTGAGCAGTTTGACCATATCACTATAAATGCTCATCTGACGTTCTCTTGTTTTTTTTTGTAATGGGAACATGAATTATGATATATCTGTCCTCCAGGTATCACCTGCAATATCCAGAAGGCACAAATGTAAGCAGATTAAGTGATCCGATGCTTACTTGAGATTCCATCACCCACTTTGACTAGTATCTGGCAATTAACAACGAGAAAGACAGATTAACTGGCCGGATTCTTCGGTGGCCATGATTCCCGTCTCAGCCAATCTTAACACTAATCTCCTTGACACTAACAGGCATTTCTTGCGCCAACGAGCAATCCAACCCCCCCCCCCCAGCAATACCTACCACGAATTTCATACAATTAGTAAATGCATCACCTCTTCTCTTCAGTATTCTTTCGTGCCTGATGATAAGCATTCAAAGTTTACTGTTCGAAACATTGCAACAAAGAGTAACACCTGATTACAACTCGAAATACGACATTGGAAATGTCCCCTGAACTTTTCTAAAGATATTACATCATATTTTTATATATGTAGTACACTGTTTTCAAGTAAAGAATTAACTTTTGAACGTGTGCTTTGATATTTATGCACCTATAATGAGTTACGCAGAATTACTGTCTAGATGTAGCAATAATGAAAAGAAAACTATTAGAACCATTGAAAAAGTTTCCTATAAAATTAAAGCCACTGAGGCACCGATCACCTTCAACGATACCTGTCCTAAATCACGTTATAGATTTGGTATATATAATTAAAACGGTAAAATAGTTTAACATTTTCTAGTCTAGAAGTTTATGTATAATACACACACAATCGAGAGTATGTTCGGGTTTTGTTTTACTGGCATTGGGTAAAAGTAAACCGTTAATTAGTACGAAATATTGAAAGGTTTACGTCTCCCTACTTGTCATATAATGAAAAAAAAGGGGGGGAGGGGTTAGTATATACTTTTGCAAAAGGGTACATTTCGTATTATTGCTAGTTTCGATTTCCTGAATAAAATACCTCATTTGATTTTTTTTAGGAAAAAAACATATAATGACCCTTATAAAATGAAGGGAAGGTGAAATATACTTTTGCAAAAGGGGAGATTTCGTATTACTGCTAGCTTCGACTTCTTGAATTAAAAATCCCATTTTTTTTTCTCGGAAAGAACACATAATGACCCTTATAAAATGAAGTATTGCCCAAATATCTGAAATGTAAAAAAATCTGCGTTTCTAATATCCATTGGTGTTCTGTCATGCATTGCACAAATTCAGCATTCCTCTTTAGACTTAAATCGCACCTCAGTTCTCGAAAATGAAATGAAAGAAAACTCATTCCAGCCATTGCCACCAGAAACGCAATTAAATTCTAGT
>NC_090732.1:128318532-128321032 GCF_036898095.1 Palaemon carinicauda | reverse complement strand
AAAACTTTATTCATGATTTCATATTCGTCTTTCAGCTTCCTGTCTTCATTAGTCCTGATAAAGATAAGTGAATTAGATGAATAAAGAAAACTTATATCCTAAAGACATTTCAGCTGACCAGATCCCACATTTAGGGTTTTGTGGGTACTTATGCATAATTTCATGTGATTGCTTTAATCAAGACGATAACTCTTTTAGTAAAGTAAGCCCAGGATAATATACTTGAAATATATAATATATAAATGCTACTGTTTTAAAATGATAATAAGCCATTATGAATCCTTTCGTATTTATCCATGGTTTGATACAGATTAATATAAATAAAAAAAAACTATACAAAATCATATTTGAAAAATCTAAGACTTGAATCAAGCAAATAATATCAAGAACACTTGAACCAAAATCATGATTACTCAATTATATAACAATGGTAAAATAAAGCCTTATGAAATTCAATTATAAATTACAGTTATTATTTCTGATATTAACAATCAAATTCCCTATTAAATGTCCTGCATTTACTCCCACTAACATTAAACTAGCAATAGTATGATATCTATTCCCTCATTAATAATCCTGCCTCTAATTTTCTTCTAATAATTAAGAAACATATGCAGCAATTATACGAGCTACGTAGGATCCGAAAATTGATTATGCACCTAATTACCATAATCACTAAAGTAAGGAGACATTACGAGTTTCAAACTATTGCAAAATGTTTAAAATCTCGAGATATTCAAGGCAGGGTTAATCTTTAATACTCTCATGTAATCTGTTTCCCTCTTACATCTCAAGGTAACTGTTCATACCAGGTAATTTGCGCAATTTGGCTAAGAGCGTAATTCCCGCGAGATCTTCATGAGATGATACCAAAATCTCATCGTGGGTTTCTCCTGTCAGATTGAAGGTGGGACACTTGGCAGTAACGGGGATATAAAAAGCGAGAAAGGATTTCGGGGAGCATGAGAAATTGTTTCGCGTGGGAGTAAATGCAGAAGGAAGTTTAACAGGCATATGGATCTTGGAATAAAAGCAAAAAATAAAAAAACAATGTTTAGATATAAAATGGAAAACATTCCTTGGTCGACGAATTAAGAATTAAGAGATTAATCAATAAAATTGCGAGAGAGAAAATGGATGTGGCTGGAAAGGTACACAGTAGGATATCACTTGATAAAGTTAAACATCTCACTGTAAGATTTTAAGAACAATATGGATCTAGACATGGAAGAGGGAATATGAGAAGTCTAAGTAATAGACATAATCAGCTTATGATTGAGGGCGTTGAAGATATATTAAGATGATAAAATAAACAGATCAATAAAATGGTTTTTTTTTATGAAGGGAGAGAAACAACTATTAGTTTTTTATGTGAGGGTGACTGGCTATGTGTAAAACTAGAATTGAGGCAAAGTTGTTTCAATTTTCATTAACTGTTTAATATCTTTACTAAAGGTACAAGAAGTCACAGTAATGATAGTTCGATAAGATATGCAGCGAACGGATAGTGGAAGATAATTCTTCCAACTAATTAATTTTTGATTGGAATAGGGAAGAAAAAGTGGATATTAGATATAAGCAAGACTAAGGCAATCAAACTATAAGGAAACTAGGGATATGGGGAAGCAACAGATTCGTATAAAATATTTCGTATACTTGTAAGATGGTAGAACAGGGGAGTCACAGAGTAAATGAAGAAATTGAGGTAGTAGGATAGTAAGTCCTAAAGATTGAGAATAAACATTAGTGTCTAAGGCAACTGATGGTGCAATTAATGAATAGATTGTTGAGCCAACATTCCATTCTGGAAATTACGTTTACATGTTGATTATGAATACAAGAAAAAGGGGGTGAGGAAGGCTATAGAAAGGAATAGTTCATAGTATATGTAACATTAAAAGAAATGGATGAGGAAAATGGAGATACATTTGTGTTTGTGGAAAAATGAATCTAGTTTTAAAATGGTTTGTTCATATGGAAAGAATAAAACAGGCCAGGTTGATGAAAAGAATGTACGGTTCACAAGTGTTAGGAGGAAAAAGAAGACTTACGAAAGAATAGATAAATATTGTGAAGAATGTATTAGAGACGAAAGGCATGTCAACCACAAGAAAGCTAAAGAGTACATAGATGAGAAAGGTCAATGACGATGAGTGTTGAAAGAATTCAAACTCTGATGGATGGTCTGTGTAGGTATAAGAAACAACTAATATTGTGGAAAGTCTCTTCACATGTTTAACTAAAATTCACGAAAGTATAAATGTGGCAAGGACTTTTCTTATCTAAAGAGACACCACCTAATCAGGAAAATTACATATGGATAAATACACAAACAAATACACGCATACATACATACATACATTTATACACACATATACATATATATATGTGTATATATATACATATTATATATATACACACACACACACACACACACACACACATATATATATATATATATATATATATATATATATATATATATATATATATATATATA
>NC_090732.1:128308532-128316032 GCF_036898095.1 Palaemon carinicauda | reverse complement strand
ACAAAATGACCATCTATCTATTCGGGAATATGTACACGTCTGTTTCGTGGCAATCATTCAAGTTGCTCATTCATTAATATGATTCAGGGCGATGAATGATTTGATTTGGAGAGAGAGAGAGAGAGAGAGAGAGAGAGAGAGAGAGAGAGAGAGAGAGAGAGAGAGAGATTTAACGGTTGACAGGTACTCGTAGAAATCATGAAATTATTAGAGAATAAAGGAAAATACGCGAGAATAGGAGTGACTACATTCATACCCGACCATCACCAGGCAAGAAAAGTCTCCATTATAAGGGGCAAGCCGATAAAGAATGATAAAAAGGGAAAATGGATGTTGAAATGATAATCCTAACCACATGGTGAATGCGACATTGCTAGGAACTAAGTGGAATGACACGGAACAGGACAAAATGTAGCATAAGACAAACTTTATGTCTGATCTAAGATGTTTTGAGTAAAGAATTGTCTAGTGATTAATGGCAGAGTAGTTCCAGAAACAAAAACAACCATTGGAATAGAATGCGAGAATATAAATGTTCTAACTAAAAGAAAGTTAATTATCAGTGGAAAAACTACTTTCAAGCGGTGCAAGACCAAAGAAAATAAATAATATTCTAATAAGAATGACAGGTAAAATACCCGAGAAATATATAGAAGGAAATAAAATGTCGCTACAAAAGACTGACAGAATTACTCAACCAACATAGCGCTATGGTATGCATAGGTTAGGAGAGGTGAAAAATGGCTCCTAGACGCCATCTGGCCATAAAAATTGCAAATTTACTTCACAAAAATAAACGTATAGGTAATACATGTATAGTTGCTACCAACTAACCCGTTATGTGGAAGACCATATTGTCTTTAGTTAAGAACTGTGTCAACCAAATTTGTATCATGAACGTTTCGTGGAAAGTTTAAGAAATTATCGGTAGGATTTGAGACATTTTTATATATCACATAACAGTAAAATCGAGAGATAATAGAAAGCCTTGAATTTGTACGATGCGGCGAGTAGACTAATTGAAAAAATATATTCTTCCAAAAGGACAAGAACAAAGTCTGCGTTTTATAATATACCCGGGAAAAAAAAGTCTGCGTTTTATAGTTTACCTTGGAAAAAGACTGCGTTTTGTAGTATAACTGGGAAAAAAGACTGCATTTTATAGTATATCTTTGAAAAAAGTATGTGTTTTATAGTATACCTGCGAAAAAAGTCAGCGGTTTATACTATACGTGAGGAAACGGTCTGCGTTTTATAGTATACCTGGGAAAAAAAGTCTATTAAACGTTGAATTTTATAAATAAATATATCAATATATATATATGTATATATATATATATATATATATATATATATATATATATATATATATATATATATATATATATATATATATATGAATAGAGTAACGAGAGGAATTCTGGTAGAATAAATGGCATATACTCAGTTTTGGGAACAAGTGATAAGCAAACTCATGCTATTTGCAAATGGGATTTTCTATGAAAGTATTGACAATAAAGAGTTAGAAAAAAAATCATAAATAAAAACACTAAAAGTAACTAAATGACATAAGATTTCATAATGAAATATAAGGCCTATATTGGTGACAAATCCTATTTATCTCTGACTTCTATTACCTTGACCCTTAGATCACCTCATAAAATGTTTAATCCTAATCCCCCATAGATGATAATAAAGAAGTTTGAAGACTTCTCCTTCAAGATATTAGATTTATACAACTTTATTGAACTTGACCCTAGCGGAAAAGAGAGAGGATACGTAAAAAGTTCAGTTATTGAATAGCTCTAACGATGAAATTGTTCATAGAAAATAAAGGTCAATGTTAGCAAGCGTTATACTTTAAGTATATGGATGCCAAATAGATATTTGGATAAATGGAGGTATAGGGGACAAACTAAATTAAGATGATAGTAATAATTGGGAAAAAGGTACAAACAAATTAAGTGACGCCGGAAAATTATCCATATCACTGGAAACCTTGTAAAAAAATACTAAAGGATCAAACCTTTACATTTCTATTACTAAATAGGATTTAAATAGACTTTATATTTCATGTGAGATATTGAACGTAAGCGAAAGAATAAAATGCAGCAATTGTTTAAGACCTTTTTATACGAAGTAGTTAGGTTGTATAGAAGACTACGGAAATAGAAGCCATTTGACACTCATAAGCTGAATGAAGATATACAAGTATAGGTTATCAAATGATTTTGGAGTAGACACCCTGTGTTAGAGAGGATTACTATTCAATTAACAAGAAAGAATGTCGTTCTTTGCAAGGTGGAAGTGGAGGGAGGCCTAGAAAGTTGTGGCGGGGTTAAAAGTTCAAGTTACTGTGCACAGAGAAACTATCAGTGATGAAGTTGTTCAAGGTTGCAAGTTGTGTCAACCTTTTACACGTAAAACACCCAATTACACAAAGTAACTGAAAACTGAACCTAGTTTTTAATTCTAAAAAAAAAAAAAAAATAATAAAAAAAATAAACTGAATAGATTACACAAGCCAAAACGCATAACTAATGAGACCTATATCACACTGATAACATTTAAAAACAAATAAGCAAAACTCAAACAAATCAGTCGACTTTCTCATAATATGAGAAGCCAAGCGGGAGACATTCCAAGTCGACAAACACAACTCAAAGGAAGTTCGTTTCCTTTGATGCTCCTGAAGGAGGTAAAACCTAACGTCGTGGGCAAATAAAATCACTGCAGGAAGTTCACTCGCTCAAATATTAACGAAAGTCAACTGACAAACATATACTTTCATCAGTAGGAGAGAGAGAGAGAGAGAGAGAGAGAGAGAGAGAGAGAGAGAGAGAGAGAGAGAGAGAGAGAGAGAGAGAGAGAGAGAGAGAAAGCAAAGTTTCACCTAGACTGTTAAGAGTAACACGAAATCTGGATGGCATCAATAGTGAAATCAGAACCTATTATATATGCTGAGAGAGAGAGAGAGAGAGAGAGAGAGAGAGAGAGAGAGAGAGAGAGAGAGAGAGAGAGAGAGAGAGAGAGAGAGAGAATGATCAAAGTTTCATCTGGTCTGTTAAAGAGTAACACGATATTTGGATGCCAGAACTAGTCAAATCAGAATCTACTGTATGTGCTATTCATAACACGCACGTCGTATGGTATCGGTTCTATGGTTTCAATGCTGAAGATTCAAAGGAACATGACTTACAAAAACTCTACGAATTAATATCATTTGTTGCAATACTACCAATAGTACTAATAACCTAATTATCACTATTTCTAACAAAACTACCTAGCCTGCTTTTCAATTTCAATATAAGGAAACACATGGATGATTATGAGCCCTTGGTATATCAGTCCGAAAATTCAAGTTACTATAAACAATCATGACTTCCATAACATACAAACGGAGTTTGTTTTTACATGCCACACTTGGGAGAAAATTTGTCTAACAATATTTTAACTGTTTAAACTAGCTTATTCTTATTTCTGAGTAAAATAGATTAGAATCAGTCAGATGCATAGAAGTTCATGTAAAAAGTATTCTTCAAAACTTGGAAGATAGAGGGATTATACAAATAAACAGAAGAAAATAGTAATGCAAATGAAAATAAAATGGTACACTTTGTAGGCCTTTAGTGAACATTATACGCAAACAGCTACATGATTATATAAAAAGGAATATTAATCAAGTGTTCACCGTGCACCAGTGTGCAACGACCGAATTTGTAATACTAGAAACAACCGTTTGTAACTAATCCCGATCACTAGATTAATTTCCATTCTAAAAGATTCATGATTTTGTTGAACTATTTAGTACTATATATTTTAAAAATAGTCAAGAAAGAAACTATCCTCTTATTACGGCTCCTGACAATGCAGCATAAATGCTACTTAGATTCCCAACGTTAGCTATTTATTCTTAAACCATACTTCCAGGACGTCATTAAAGATACAGATTATGGGGAACATAAAACATTTCTAAACAAACATTAGAGAAAAGAAAACTAATCTTGATGCTTTTCGTAACACTTTCATATGGGTCTCTCTCTCTCTCTCTCTCTCTCCTCTCTCTCTCTCTCTCTCTCTCTCTCTCTCTCTCTCTCTACTGAGGATTTTAAAACTTATCAAAACATATCATTCTGAGACAAAATATTTACTCATTGATTAAGCTTATCATAATGAAGCTGGGTGAATGGATTTTGTTTTAATTGCCATATATACAAAAGCCAGTGTCATCAATTTCATGTACAGAGGTTTTTTACACCTGTCTTCTATTATGTCTGTGAAAAGTGCTAATGGGTACACCCAATTATCATAGCTATCGTTAAGCATTTATATTTTTAATCTATTTGTAATGCAACACCTTGCAAACCAGGTACAAAAACACCAATGAAAAACAAAAACAATAAAACATACTCCCAACCTTTTAATTGTTTCAGGTGCTACTCAAAAACTGAAGACGTTCGTTACATAAATAAGGAATTTTCTCCTTAAAATATTCTCATTAAATTTTCGACCTCGTTTTTAAGCCGTTTACCCGTATAACAGGGGATTTCTCTTACCGAGCTTTTCTTTCGGTTTTAAACCGTACCTTTTCGTGTTCTACTGCTCTACTTCTTTTCTTAACACACCCCTAACTTTTCCCTAAAAACCCACTGCCTTCGTCACCATGCTCATTTTTGGCTTGAAACTTTGTTCAAACTTATCTGAACTTTATATCCTACCATTTTCCCCTAAGAGCTCCCTAATAAAAAAAGCGTTTTGCAGCCACTTACACCATTTTTCACCTTTTACAAATTTTAATAATCTCGACTTTTTTCCTCCTCTTCAATACCTCCTTCTTGCCTAGCATTCTCACTAATTTACTCCTTTGCCTGCGGCTTCATAAGGCTTAGTTTTGGCTTTCAACGTCATTATGGCAAAAGAGAATAAAAAAGCGTATGACTAAGATAGAGGCAAAAGAGAAAAAGAGGTAAGTAGAAAATGAACAGGAATAAGTAGAAGATGAAAGAAGATTAAGAGGAAAAAGAAAAAAGGGAAGAAGAAAATTAAGAGGAATAAGTGGAAGATGAAGTTAGAGTAAGAGGAAAAAGAAAATAGAAGTAAATATAAAATAAGGAGGAATAAGTCGAAAAAGATGAAGGAAAGATATGAGGAAAAGGAAAATAGAGGTAAGTAGAAAATGAAGAAGTATAACTGGAAAAAGACGAAGAAACACTAAGAAAAAAGTAATGATAAAAAATATAAGCGAGAGGAACAGCAGATCCAACACAACCTAAGCAACATCGAAGACAAGTAATGAAGGAGAGAGAGAGAGAGAGAGAGAGAGAGAGAGAGAGAGAGAGAGAGAGAGGGGGGGGGGGGAGAAAGTTTGGCCTTTTCAAAGTCATTGATGAGAAGACTCAGCGGGTTTAACGGTGGGTTGATGATGACCTCGTTAGCTGGGAGTCGTCAATGACCTGACTAGTCCCCTTCTAGATGAGCTTTTAAAGCGTTCTGGTTATGTAAGACCGGTCTCCATTATACTCCATTATATTTCCCATCGGATTGAGATTTAATGATGCGTTTCTTTTAATTAGATTTTCCTGTTGATTAATAAATCTCCTAAGAGCTTCCTTCTTTTTTATAGTATTTTCGAATTACTTGTCGACTTTTAGTTTTTTATTATGACCGGTCATAATTCGTATTACACTGATAAGTTTTGTAAGAGCTTCAGTAACGCCTTATCTCTTTAAAATTTTCATGTTAAATAAGAGCTTGGGACATGCTTAAGATTGTAACACCTTATCGAAGAGTGGTGTTTTCAAATAATAGGGCATGAAAGAGCAACGTCTCCTCACAGTATCAACTCTAATTCCTTTAAATATCTCGAGTTTGTTACTCAGACACAACTTCATTAAGGCATCAACTTTACAGGATTTATGTATGGGCAAAATATATATTTACCCGCCATATAAGTCTGACATGAGATTCTTTTTATAGATTATATATAAAAGACCTATTTGAATGTTGTTACTGTTCTTATATACTCTATTTGTTCATTACTGCTCTTGTAGTTTATTTATCTCCTTATTTCCTTTCCTCACAGGGCTATTTTTCCCTGTTGGAGTCCTTGGGCTTATAGTATCCTGCTTTTCCAGCTACGGTTGTAGCTTATCATGTAGTAGTAATAATAATAATAATAATAATAATAATAACAATAAATTATAATAATAATAATAATAATAATAATAATAATAATAATAATAATAACAACAAAAAATAATAATAATAATAATAATAATAATAATAATAATAATAATAATAATAATAAATCCTGCTTTCTGTCCCATGTAGATTAATAAGCAAATTATTTTTCCTCCAGCTTAAAATTTGTGAACCCTCCCCCCCCCCCCAAAAAAAAAGCCGACCAACAAGAAATGAAGCTGAAAGAAAGACCAGGGTCTAACCCCAAATGAAGCAATAAACGCGGCTTATGAAAGTGTGATAAAGAATCAAGGCATACACGACCTTTAAATATAACATCAAAATAAATGTCCGTATGCTTTATGTAACAGCAACGTGGTAGATGGATAAATCATGGTAGATTTTATTGCAGCAGCTATTATTCTTGTTTTTCTTCTATCCAAACACTGGAGATTTTAGGGTAATGATCTAACTATAATCATCAACTGGTCATTAATAGCAAAGGTATAATACTTCCAAAGCATATAATCCGTTAGTCATGCCGATAATGAAAAATAAACTGGTAACGACTCAGTTTGTTCTCGTTTCAATTAGCTCTGATTGACTTAATTAATCTGTTCTTGTCTTTCTAAATTAGGGTTTACTTTATTACCTCCTGCCAACGAAGTTATGAGGTTATGTTTTCGCCCGTTTCTCGGTTTGTTTGTTTGTGAACAACTTTCAGGCCACAATTTTACTCACAGAGTAGTGAAACTTTGAGAGACTAATTTTTATGTTGAGACATGGAATTGATTCAATTTCTAAAGATCTAGGTCAAAGGTAAAGTCAAGCTCAAGCAAAAGGTCGACCGAAAAATACGATTATGGTCTAAATTGATTCTGGGAGAGGCAAGCTGGTTTCGAGAAACGAGCTTCCGTGGCGGATGTATGCAGTCTGAGTGACTATCTAGTTTTGCTTATGAAAATTGCATTTAACGGTATAAAAAAAGTAACATTTTTTTTCAACTCAAAGGATTAATACCAATAAATCGTACTTGCTTTCCGGGGATTCTATAGTCCATTTCTTTTAGCGAGGCAGATTTGCACCGACTCGCAGCGGTGCCCTTTTAGCTCGGAAAAGTTTCCTGATCGCTGATTGGTTAGAATTATCTTGTCCAACCAATCAGGGATCAGGAAACTTTTCTGAGCTAAAAGGGCACCCCTGCGAGTCGGTGCAAATCTGCCTCGCTAAAAGAAATGGACTATAGTAAGGAATGACGACAAAAAGCATTATCTTAACGGTCCACAGGGACAAAACCCGTAAAAGATATGGTTACAGCAC
>NC_090732.1:128273532-128298532 GCF_036898095.1 Palaemon carinicauda | reverse complement strand
CATGTATATAAATTGCATAATATATTCAGTAATCACACACGTACCTGTGTGTATATATATATATATATATATATATATATATATATATATATATATATATATGTGTGTGTGTGTGTGTGTGTGTGTATGTATATATACACACACAGGCGTGTGTGCATACTGAATATATCATAAAATTTATATATATATATATATATATATATATATATATATATATATATATATATATATATATATATATATATATATATATACACACACATGAAATTTTCAACAAAGATATATTTACAAAAACATGGCATCGCAAAATATCAAATAAACGAAATCATAAAATAAACAGCCTTAATTCTACTACTGAAATTGCACAAAACCCTCGGGTTTTTTGCTGTTTCTGCTATAATCTCGCAGGATAAACGATACGACTTTTCAGTTAAAGCCTTCAGGCCAAGAGGGTGGGTCTCATTTTAAGCCGTTTTATTTTGCTAGCTCCTGAACTCCCAAGTAATCTCCCCTATATAATAAATAAATAAATAAATAAATAAATATATTAATACATATATACATAATATATATACATACACACACACACACACTATATATATATATATATATATATATATATATATATATATATGTTTGGTCAGGCTCAACGACAATGCCGTATATAACTACTCGGTCACTTCCGGCCCCTCGAGATGGGGGACAGGAAGTAGTCATACCCAGGTGAGAAGTGGTACCCCAGGAGGAAAGGGAGGAAGAGGTGGGATGGGTTCAACCTGTGCGCGCGTATCTATCTAAATACTGAACAGTCATTTTTGACGGATCACGTCCACTAATCTGTTAGAAAATTAGTTTAGAAGACAAGCAATAGAACAACTTTAATGACGGACGAGTTACAAACCTTAAGCCCTGATAAGCACTTACTTTTCTCTGATATTTATTTATTACACTTATCACTTTGACCAGTTATTGCTACCGTTTACTATTAAACTCCAACTTTTTAAACCACCGACCTCCTTTACCTCCCATTCATCATAATTATCCTTTTCTTGAAAGAACAATGAAGATGATGATAACAGAGCATGACATAATACCTCAGTGTAACAAAACAGATCCTACCTCTAAGTAACAAAACAAACGTACGTAATTTGTCAACTTTTGGATAAGATACTATAGAAAGATATCTGCTAGAACAAACTATATCTATATTCATGAAGCAACACTTCGTTATTTCAACAATAACAGCAAACCCTCATAGGCCTATTTGTGTAAACTTGGACTTTCAAGGATTTCAATCATAGGTATTTCACCTAAACGATTACGTAAATTTTGTAATGTGGGTATGGTGTATTTCTCTATAATGCAAGGTAGCTTTTCTCTCTCTACCTCTCTTTTATCTCTTTTCCTTGGTAAAGTACTATTTAAGCCAATATTTCTTGAAAGTAAATATACCGTAATAGAGCAGCAAGGTCTGAACGAAAATATTACATATCTATGTTTTGAAAATAAATGTGTATAATTAAATACTGCTGATATATATATATATATATATATATATATATATATATATATATATATATATATATATATATATATATATATATATATATATATATATATACACACACAAAATTACATGCGTGAGTAAATTCTAAAATTACCATAATAAATCTTTAAGACCTGTAGTGTTAAAAGAATAAAAAAAAAATGACAAAATATTCAATTATGCTTTGTACTCAACCTGACAGAAATTGATTCATATATTGCAATCTTACAAAGAGCTGGCAAGGAAAACATCATAAACAATATTCATAATTTATACCCAATAACGTTCGCAACTAAAAGCCATAGCCCACGACGATATCATGAATAATAAAACAATAAGTTCTTTGAAACATGCTCTTTTATACGATTTCCGTCGTTATTAAATTATTGCCTAACATAACAATGAAGAGCATCTAATTTATTCATGAAAATAGTTGAATACACAAAAAAACTTCGTGATCATCATCTCCGCTTACGCCTATTGACGCAAAGGGCCTTAGTTAGATTTCGCCAGTCGTCTGTATCTTAAGTTTTTAAATCAATACTTATCCATTCACAGTCCTCAGCCATGTAGGCCTGGTTCTTTCAACTCTTCTAGTGGCTTGCGGAGCCCTGCTGAAAGTTTGGTGAACTAATGATAATGAATGTCTGGTACCTACTACACTTTCAATCAAAATTTCGATAACCTTCATCTGGTGAAATATGCTAGTCGCCTCAGACTCACAAATCTCTCAGAGGTACTCATTACAGAACAATATGTGTATCAGCAAATTCTAAAACAGCTTATCTATTTCTTTTTATTACAGCATAGTGTACAACCTTACCACCTCTCAGAACCTCCCATCTTCAATTCCTGCCAACATTACTCGAAAATGAAAGTCGAAACCGTGCAACAGGTTTCCATGTGCAATGCTGCCTATTAACACTCCTGTCACTTCAGATGAAAATCCCTCTAGCAGCTAGCTTATTACGAAATAAGCTTCAGGGTGCCACATGTACAAAAGGAAAAAGTATGCAGAGGTTTAACCAATATCATGAGACATTGTCTAATCCCCTTTGAAAGTCTATCATTGAAGACACCCTCGTATTAGGGGATTCTTTTTCTCATCTCTCGTGGCCCGGCCCCATTATCCGTTTCTCTTGTAGTATAAAATGTCCTCGTGTACAAGTGTATATACATACAGTCTTTAATACCTGCTAACAAAGAAGCTTTGGATTGCACCGTTGTGACTTCGGAACAGCTTTCCTTCATACAATATGTATGGAAATTTTATGTACGAATTGCCCATAAAGATCTCATATATTATACCACGCATCGATCAGTGATTGAATATTTCATGTTACTTCCTCCTTACAAGCTGCGCAGGAAGCACGAATACCTAAATGATTAAGGCCAATGCTATTCAATGAAGAATTTTAATTAAATTATCGATATCCTTATCAATTTTTACACCTTACAAAAGGTAAATGGATAAACGCGTGGGATAACATCTGAACCTGAATACAGAACTGTGGTCTTGAAAGCCTCATTCTATGAAATTAGGAATGAATGAACCAACGCATTATTGGGCAAATGAGAATGTAAACCAAGACATGAAAGCGTAACACCATTCTATTCAAGTGGAAAACAAACCCCTCTGTTCGGCTATTTCATACACCGGAAAATAAGTAAAGAAGGTCCTTGATTAAACAATATTCTTAATAACATTCTTAGAAGACTCGAAATGAGCAGCGTAGAGTAACGATCTGTATAATACACACCACAAGATTATTCCTTAAACAATATACGTGTACAAATATATGCTCATATATATGCACAATCAAACAATACACACAAATTATATATATACCTATATATATATATATATATATATATATATATATATATATATATATATATATATATATATATACAATATATATATATATATATATACATATATATCTATATATGTATATATAATATATATACATAAAATATATAATACATATATAATATATATATATATATATATATATATATATATATATATATATATATATATATATATATAATATATATATATAAATATATATCATGTAAAAATAAACACACATATATATACATATATATGTGTGTGTATTTACATACGGTGTACATATTCAGTAATTTTATGTATACAATACATACTGCAGACACGCGGACGTTCATATATATATATATATATATATATATATATATATATATATATATATATATATATATATATATATATATATATATATATATATATATATATATATGTGTGTGTGTATGTGTGTGTTCGCAAGAGTTAGGTTAATAAAAATATAGAGGTATACATTTACGAAGTTAATCTAAACCTGAAAGAATCCCATGTAAAATATCAACCAGATAATGTTAAGGGGAAAAAATTATTCTAGCCAAATAACAATACATCGGCAGCCAGTATAAAAATAAAGTTAAGCAATGCACTAAGCGAAGAATCGTTATAAAACTGATAAGGTGAAGCCGATTTGGTAAGAGGGGCGTGGCCTTAAAATCTGTTTGTACTGCACGTTCGCCAGACTCGTGAAAACCACACTAGAAAATTATACGTTGATTCACACTCCTTGGTTTATTTTTTGATGGTTAGTTACTTGAAGTCTTAATTACTTTATATATAATCAAATGGCACCACAACATGTATTTGTAACCAGGAGTCCACACTGACATGGGTTTTAACACAGCACCACGTATCACAAGTTGGAAGACTACTCAAATTGGTAATAATAATAATAATAATAATAATAATAATAATAATAATAATAATAATAATAATAATAATAATCAGCACCACGTATCATATGTTGGAAGACTACTCAAATATATAATAATAATAATAATAATAATAATAATAATAATAATAATAATTAGCACCACATATCACAAGTTGAAAGACTAACCAAATTATCTTTAAAGCTTTTTTAGGAATTGGTTCAACATCAAGTCAGGCATAGGGACCATGCCGTTCTGCATTACGCAATACGGTAGGGAAGCACAACGGGCTGGGGGAGAGGGGGGGGGGAGGGGGCGAGCAAGGAGCAGCCCTAAGTAACAGCAACACAGCAGTAGTAATAGGTGGGCAAGCAAGAGACTCACCCGGTGGGGGAACGCGACTCGAACACTCACAAAGGGACAAACATAAGACGCACACAGTTGGTGGGGCAAGTGAACGGTGCGACACACAAACCGAGACTGACTGAACTCTGCCCCGACCCTTCTTGAACTCTCCCGTCGTTCTTTCTCTCTCATTCTCCCACTATGATATGCCTAGTTATTCACTCAATATTTTTTTTTTTTAATAAATTTTAGTTTGTCATAATTTTCCTATATCTGACTCTCTCAGTGCAAAAATATATTTCGAATTAAAATAAAACCATGGATGTTAATTTCAATCTCATGAATATAAATTATGTATATACAAGGTGTCCAAAAAGTATGTATACACTCTTTGGATTGTTACAACTGGTTCAATTTATTGATATCAACGTGGAAAACAGATTCTTTTTTCTTTATTAACATTCTCAAATTGCCCCATGTATCCTTACTTTCTCACTGTGCATTGTTTCTCTTCTGTGATTCTGTTTTCCACGTTAATATCAATAAATTGAACCAGTTGTAACAATCCAAAGAGTGTATACACTATTTTGGGACACCCTGTGTATATATATGTATGTATGTATGTATATATATATATATATATATATATATATATATATATATATATATAATATATATATATATATATATATATATATATATATATATATATATATAATATAAAGAGAGAGAGAGAGAGAGAGAGAGAGAGAGAGAGAGAGAGAGAGAGAGAGAGAGAGAGAGAGAGAGAGAGAGAGAGATGAAAATCAATACAATATCGTCCTCTAATGAAAATGAATTATGATCTCATACTGGTATCGAACCCTAGACTCTTCAAGTGAAAGACATGGTTGCTACCAATCATGCCACTAGAGGTTCTAAAAGAGTCGGAACCTAACAGCTAACTGCATTTCAGGATTTACCTGGAGAGACTTCAGTCTCATACCAGTGAGTTTTCCCAGACTTTCGAACCCACGAGGTGAAACAACTAATTGCTCTTAATTCCAAATTACTCCTAATGAGTCAATGTGGATGCAAATCAACGCAATATCCTGCTCAAATAGAAATATTTCTATCTATAGGTAGTAGGTTGGCCAAGGCACCAGTCACCCATTGAGATACTAACGCTAGAGGGTTATTGAGTCCTTTGACTGGCCAGACATTACAACATTGAATCCTTCTCTCTGGATACTGCTCATTTCATGCTTGCAGACACATACATAGAATAGTTTGGCCTATTCTCTACACATTCTCGTTTCCTCATACACTTCGCTACACTGATATTACCATACAATTCTTCTTCTCTCAAGAGGTTAAATACTGCTTTATGATTATTCAGTGGGTACTATCCTCTTGGTAAGGGTAGAAGACTCTATACTATGGTAAGTCTTGGGTAGTGCCATAGCCTCTGTAATATGGTCTTCCACTGACTTCGGTTAGAGATCTCTTGCTTGAGGGTTCACTCGGGCACACTATATATATACTCTTGTTATTTTTAAGTTTTTATAGTTTATGTGCGAGAGATTTGTTTTGGTGTTGTTAATGTTTTTAAACTTTTCTTGTGGTTAATTCCTTATTTCCTTTCCTCACTGGGCTATTTTCCTTGTTGGAGCCCTTGGGCTTGTAGCGTACTTCTTTTCCAACTGGGGCTGGGGCTTAGCATTCAGTAATAATAATAATAATAATAATAACAATAATAATAATAATAATAATAATAATAATAATAATAATAATAATAACAACCGAGTATCATATTCCTTTTGCAATCTAGTCTTACCCGAAAATTAACAAACACACCTACATATATGATATATATATATATGATATATGATATATATATAATATATATATATATATATATATATATATATATATATATATATATATATGTGTATATACATATATATATATTATATAACCGCATATTATTATTATTATTATTATTATTATTATTATTATTATTATTATTATTATTATTACTAGCTAAGCTAAAACCCTAGTTGGAAAGGCAGGATGCTATAAGCCCAGAGGCTCCAACAGGGAAAATAGCCCAGTGGGGAAAGGAGATAAGGAAAATAGAATATTTTAAGAAGAGTAAGAACATTAATATAAATATCTCCTATATAAACTATAAAAACTTTAACAAAACAAGAGGAAGACAAATAAGATGGAATAGTGTGTCCGGTGTACTCTCAAGTAAGAGAACTCTAACCCAAGAAAGTGGAAGATCATGGTACACAGGCTATGGCACTACCCAAGACTAGAGAAAAATGGTTTTATTTTGGAGTGCCCTTCTCCTAGAAGAGCTACTTCCCATAACTAAAGTCTCTCTTCTACCCTTACAAGAGGAATGTGGCCACTGAACAATTAGTGCAGTAACCCCTTGAGTGAAGAAGAATTGTTAGATAATCTGTGTTGTCAGGTGTATGAGGACAGAGGAGAATATGTAAAGAATAGGCCAGACTATTCAGTGTAGATGTGTGTAGGCAAAGGGAAAATTAACCGTAACCGGAGAGAAAGATCCAATGTAGTACCATCTGGCCAGTCAAAAGACTCCATAACTCTCTAGCGGTAGTATCTCAACGGGTGGCTTGTGCCCTGGCCAACCTACTAATTTTTTTCACGTGAATGGTGAAAATGAGGCCGAGCAGAATGATAGTGTGACTTAGAAAATGCTTATTGAAGTGAAAATTAACGAAGTCAAGGAAAATTAAAATGCAAAAGTCGTTGGATTGGAAATGAAGTGCTATAGTGAAGCTGTGAAAATGACAGGTCTGGCCAGGATGCGAAGGGCATGTCTGAAAATTGTTCAAAGGAAATGGTTAGAAGAGAAACAGTTTTTTTTAATGAAGATATATATATATATATATATATATATATATATATATATATATATATATATATATATATATATATATATACATATATATATATTATATATATATATATATATATATATATATACATATATATACATATATACACACACACATATATATATATATATATATATATATATATATATATATATATATATATATATATATATATATATATATTATAAGAAATTGCAATATTCATAAACCTAGAAATATATATAGCAAGATTTTCATAGAGAAAGTAAGTCAGATAGTAAAAGCATTTATAAGGGAATAGCGTCGCAAAAAAGCTCTGCGTATATTTATACGTAAGCAAAGTGGGAATTGTTAAGTATGTATGGTATATAAAATAAGTTTGCGAGTTATTTCATGTTCCCGTAATGGGAAACATGAGCGTGTTAAAACCTCCTAACGGTACAGTAAGTGGATATGCGTAAAACTTGGTCTAAACTTTAAGGCAATGATGTTCCCTCCCCGACTGTTCAATAACTTTACAGATGGAGTTTCGAGAGAAGTCAGAGAAATTACATCAGAAGCAGAATAGGAAAATGCATCCTAAAAGGCGAGTGAAAAGGCTATTTTTTTTTTTTTTTTTTTTTATAGTAGACATAAAGAGCATGCATTAGCGAAAGTATATGTAAATATGCTGTTGGAGATATTGGGAAGTTTAAGCATGAGTAAGGTTTTAAAGGTACACTGTTAAAAATTTGCATTAAAAAGAACGGTAAATGCCAGGCAATCTTTATCCCAGGATTTTTACCGTTTTAAATAATAACAAACAATCTTTATCCCAGGATTTTTACCGTTTTAAATAATAACAAAGTAAGTTAAAATTACGGTCGCCTGTATTTTACTGAAATACGGTTAAGAACAGTATATTTTCTACGGAAACTTTCCGATTAAAATTACGGTTTTATTTTTTTTTATTTTAACAGTGTAGAGGGGTTAAAACGATATGAAGATGGGACAATGAATGTTTGATGACTTAACAATGAAAGCAGTTAATTTGACAATACATTTGAGAGCAATGTATATAAATGGGATGAATGTGAGAGGAAAGAGGACATTAACCAAGATCAGAATATATGAGAAATTGTTGCGCCAGCCTTCCTTTGCGGAACTGAAATGCTTTTGGATTAATTATAATGGCCATACCAAGATTTCAATGACTGAAAAATATGGAAAAACTTATGTGTTAAAAATTTGGCATTGGAAATGAAAGGCCATGATAGCCAAAAAGAGGGGTAGTGAATTCTAGATCTAGTGTGCGAGGTAAATTGTGTATGTTGGTGGTATGAATCAATGTTGACGAGCTTTTTGTGTAGGTGTATATTTAATGAATTCTGTGAAGGTTTTCAGCTTAAGATTGATCAAAGATTCAGTATTTCAAGAATTATGTATGGATGAATACACACACACACACACACACACACACACACACACACACACATATATATATATATATATATATATATATATATATATATATATATATATATATATATATATTATATATATATATATATATATATATATATATATATATATATATATATATATATATATATATAATATGTTGAAGAGAACAATGTCAGTCGAGTATCATTCCAATTTAGGTTTGCTAATTGTTATATATTTTCATCGAACAACGGAAATCCTAGGAGTGAATTTTTAGGGGGATTATCTTACTCGCATTTCTCTCTTTTTATATCATTAACTACATAACAATGATCATCTCAAATCAGCAGCCGAGGTTTATGTTTAATGAGTGGTACATGTCTAAAATATTCCTTTCTCATCTGCAATCGATCCAAGTACTACACGGTTATGAGCCAAGAGAACTTGTGAAGGCAAAAGAGTTTTGAAGACTTTTATATAAAGCATGGTTTACGTTATCATAGAAGTTATATAATCAATTTCATATTTGGTCGTATTTGATTAAAGTCTTCAGGGCTATCGTTTTTTAATTACACGTTTTAATGATTTGTAGCTATGTACCCATAAGAAGCGAATGATGAGAACTCATTCCTGTTTCGGACGATAAGCTTGACGATATTAAGAAAACATTCTAAATCGATTACAAGAACAGGAGTAATCCGGAGAGAGAGAGAGAGAGAGAGAGAGAGAGAGAGAGAGAGAGAGAGAGAGAGAGCTCTGTGACAGTTCCTATACATGAAATCTAATAACGGGATTACTCAAGCATAATTTCAAAGGAAATGGGAAAAACTGTTCAATGAAATAATGGTTTAGCTAGCATTCTTCAGTCTTTGTTCCCCATGAGGTTTATATACAATTTAAAAAAAATAAAACCGAGTAATTTCTTCTTTTTAATGGAATATGTCAGGGTCACAACACAAATGTAAGTGTAAAGTGTATATGGTACTGTACACCTCTAATTGTACGCGTTCCTCCACATTCAAGTCGTTATTCTTCAGAAACACACACACACACACACACACACATATATATATATATATATATATATATATATATATATATATATATATATATATATATATATATATACACACACACATATATATATAGTGTGTGTGTGTGTGTGTGTGTACCTCAATTCTTGCATAGAAAATATGTAGATGTACATGTCTTTTATACAGTGAGATCAATGGCCTTTTTAAGAGTACTATGACTGTTATACATTGTCGTGCGAGATCACTGAACTCTCTTATAAGTGACGTGTCTCAAGTCTTATAGGTTATGTATCTTGAGTCGTATGGTAACAGTATCTTTATCTCACAGTGGAGATTTCCACAAATCTAGTAGATCCAGCATATTGACAGAACAACAATACCTTACTTGCTCAAAAAGGGTGGCAGTACCATTACAAAGCTCACAACATTTGCACAGTTCAATGTACTTGAATTGGGCAATGTATTTTGAAATGCATTACAATTCTTTGGAGTGGGTGAATAAAAACATGGATATAGCTCAAAATGCCAATGGTTAATATTTCCTCACATTTCCATAAATTGCTGGCTGGAATTTTCGACGAGATATAGATGAAAAGGATGGACAACTTATTCCTGGCAGAGGAAATATTATTCAAAAGCCTTTAAGATTTGGGTCAGACAGACATCTGAGTCGCCACTCTTGATGCAACGAGGGAGAAAGCATACAAACTTTTTTGAAACTATGCCAAGAGAGATGAGGATGAGGGAGGGGTATCCTGGAGACGTTAGGCTAAAAATAAGACAAAAAGGGATTGCAATTTCGTAATGAAAGCAAGTGACATAATATAATAAGGCTTGAAACAAATTCTTAATAAACAAATATACATACTAACCCAGTAATTAAAAAAAAAAAATAGTGTCTCGTAAGCAATCCTCATCAAGCGGATGAAACCCAAGTGTTGATACCCCTTAATATAATAATTGAAAGTTGTTGAGACTATCGATTTAGTTACCCCAACGCCGTATGTTAGGTTACGTTAAATCTCATGAGGTTTCTTACCTGAAGTTCTGATTTCATTCTTAGACGATGCTAAAGCAGTTGAAATAATAATAATAATAATAATAATAATAATAATAATAATAATAATAATAATAATAATAATAATAATGATAATAATAATAATGATAATAATAATAAAGGCAACAAAGCTACAACGAAATTTATTTGCATCGTAATACTTGTTTGGTGAAAAGTAATACCTTAAATTTTCTATTTAAGAAATATGAGAAATATAATCAATGCGATTTTCTCTCTATCTTAAATGCAACAGGATTGTTTGCACTGTATAATTATAGTACTGTACATCTATTCTCTCCTATTTTACACATTCACAATTCCACCTCTCTCTCTCTCTCTCTCTCTCTCTCTCTCTCTCTCTCTCTCACATCATGTGCGTTTAGCTCATTCCTTACTTCTCTTCCTATCCTTCAACACTTATGTCACCTCTCTCTCTCTCTCTCTCTCTCTCTCTCTCTCTCTCTCTCTCTGACAAATTTATTTCATTTAATATACAGGACTTCATGAGGACAGACGGATATACGTACCATAAAGACACCATTATTTTAACTGCTGATTACACTTTTTTTTATCTACATTTTTTTCCAGATGAGGAAATTCCATCTCATAAAAGCTTCAGGTACATGATTAACTGTCCCATATCTATGGTAATAATAATCATTACACTTTATTACCTTTCATAACCATCTAGCAATGACGGGAGCTTGGATGACATTAATACTTAAATCTCCAGATGATTAAAAAAAAACTATCTACCATACGAACGCACAGGTTGCTACTCCTCATACATCACTTGAGTATATAAAATTTCTATTATATTTTTAAATACGTTATGGTATCAAATGCGTTCATACGCATACAATCCTGATTTTGATACTTAACATAATGAGATCTATTAGTGTCAATATTCTTAAATCTGCCACTCTTTTAAATAGAAAATCCTAATCTACAATGTCTAAAATTATTCTGTTACCGATATATTACACACCTCAGAAATGTTTGGGTGAATATTTTTGAAAATATAAAACGAATAAAAAATATTGATGGTGAAAAAGTAAAAATTCAACAATAAATAGGATAAAATAATCTAACCTCCATTCTTTGTAAATTTGTTAGCCCGAAAAATTTAAGAATTTATTCCTTATACTGATCTTCTCCATCTTTATGACATCATATAGAACAAAATTTGAGTTTGAAAGCATTGATTTCCAAATATACAACTTTCCTCACTGGTATTTTTAATGATCCACGAAACACATTGATTAAAAAGGTAATGGAAAACTTATTGAAGTAGGCTAACCTAGGATTTCAAAAACAATGGAAAACTCTTTGAAATAGGTCAACATAAAAAAGAATGGTTGAAAATAATGGAAAAGTTTTTGAAATAGGTCAACATAAAAAAGCATGATTACAAAAATAATGGAAAAGTTATTGAAGTAGGCCAAAAAAAAAAAAAAAAAAAAAAAAAAAAAAAAACATGGTTAAGGAAAATAATGGAGAACTTTTTGAAATATGCCAACATAACAAAGCATGATTAAAAAATAATGAAAATCTTTTAGAAAAGGCCAACATAAAAAAACATGATTAAAAAAATAATGGAAAACATGCATTACGGCAGCATAAAAATGCTAGTCAATAGAAGCTGACAAAGTTCTTCAGTCAAAGAATAATATAGAGAAATTATCTCTCTCTCTCTCTCTCTCTCTCTCTCTCTCTCTCTCTCTCTCTCTTCCTAATCAATAAAAGCCAGACTACAACAATGAAATGAAGAGAAGAATGTCCAGTAATGACATTCGAACTATAAAGGCAGCCTACAACAAAGAACTACCGATCAAAATGAGATGCATAAAGCATTATATCACACCTATACCCACCACTGGCCAAGGAAGCGATGCATGGAATATTTACAATGTGTCGGGGGGGAAGGGGGGGGGGGGTCGGAAGGACAGGTGTGGGAGAACTGAAAACGATGGAACAATAGACATCAAAAGAAAACGGGAATGAATAGAATGTGAAAGAAAATGTTGAATCGCTGGAAAAAGGGAAGAAAATTAATGATAACGACATGAAGCGGACAAATTGAATTGAGAGAGAGAGAGAGAGAGAGAGAGAGAGAGAGAGAGAGTTGAATTGTATACAAAGTAAAATTCTATCACCAAAATCTGGAAGTCTACTAGAGTACAGGAATTGAAAGAGAGAGAGAGAGAGAGAGAGAGAGAGAGAGAGAGTTGGATTATAGACACAGTAAAATTGTATACAGAAGGAATCGAAGAGAGAGAGAGAGAGAGAGAGAGAGAGAGAGAGAGTTGAATTATAGACACTGTAAAATTGCATACAGAAGGAATCGAAGAGAGAGAGAGAGAGAGAGAGAGAGAGAGTTGAATTATAGACACAGTAAAATTGTATACAGATGGAATCGAAGAGAGAGAGAGAGAGAGAGAGAGAGAGAGAGAGAGAGAGAGAGAGTATTGTATTACAAGCAAAGTAAAATTGTATCTCTAAAACTTATAAAACAATTCTACCAAAGTACAGTACTCGGAGAGAGAGAGAGAGAGAGAGAGAGAGAGAGAGAGAGAGAGAGAGAATGAGGCCGTAGTAGCCAATAAGCAGTTATAGAATTCTGATAATCTAATGGCTATAAGGTAAGGTAGGGAGGTGGGAAAGGTATTCTAGGAGAGTAGGGGTGGGTTTGAGGTATGTGACTCAGAAACTCAGAAAGGGCTACTTCTGTAATAGCGGTTTAGAGCCATGTAAGGCTGACGTATACAAAACCAATTTGGTAACGAGTCATTACAGTATATCACACGGGGTTACTGGTTAGACATTATTTAAAACTTTATACAACTATAGATTGCTACTGATAATAATATTAAGAAGAATAACACGAGGAACAACATTAACAAGCAAAAAAGAGATGGGAATCACTAAACTGGTTTTACCAGTTTAGTAATCTTTAACATTATGTTAATCTGCAAACGTATCTAAAATAAAGTTTTCCACATTTAAAATAACAATGAACCAAATATTGGTAAAATTTCCAAGAAAGCTAATAAGAAATTGGAAGAATCTCTAATATCGAAAAATGCTGAAAATCTGTTACCAACAGATAAATCTAAAGAAACAATTACAATAACTGTTGGTCCAAGACAAACTTGATTAACCATAAACTACGACGTCGATTTCCTTATACCTAATTCTGAGTTCAGTTACCTTTCACAATAATATAGAATGTCAGTTGCATTTGACCATAACAAGATTGATTGATTGATTGATTTGAGGTTTTCTGGCATCCTGACATCTAAGGTGACCATAACATGAGTTCAGAACGTTCGCACTCAAGAGGCCTCTTGGATACGTAACGCTTATCAATTGAGAACAATCCGAAATAACTGAAATTGGGACCTTGTAGTCAAAATCAAGAGACTTATATTATTACAGCTAATGATGAGAACATTGCAAATCATATCTTTTCCTCACTGCAAATTTTGTTTTCCAACAGCGGATTCAAGTTGAATGAAAATATGAAACCACCATTCTAATTGCATATACAAAAGAAAACAGCATAACTTACCAATATCCTGTCACATATTTTTGTAAAAAAAGTTACAATCCCATCTGCTTTAAATTCTGAAGGCGAGACCTAACCTTGAAGTCGATAAAACTGTTCGTTTAAATTAACAACAAACGAGTTTAGTTATTATGCAGATTGGGGAAGCTATTTTTTGCTCGGAGTATGAGTTCCTTAGCCAAGGAAAGTTTCTTTGAGCTTCGAGCAAACTCTCATATAATTCTTACTTGTCATGTGCGAGTGCTAAGAGAACCATTAAGGTAATATAAACCATCATAAATCTAAAAACTCGTTCATTATAATGCCCGGCCAAGATTGAATTAACAACAAAAGAAACGTAACACCTTGAAAGCACAATTTGTAAAGGTACAAAACGTTTACATTAGTCTTCATAGAAACATTATGGATGCCGTCGATATCATACCTATCATTCTAAACTGTTTAATGATACTCTACCATACAAAAACATAAAACAAAGGATGTAGTTATAACATCTGTAGACAACAAGATTGAACGATGTAAAACCTTTGTAACTTTAGAATTATAAATCGATATTAAAATCACTTGTTCCCAAGAATGGAAAAGTCAGAGAGGGGTAAGTTTTATAAAAACCGTCTACCTCAGTTGCATTGAGCTATAAATTAACTATGCATATGTCAAATGAAATGACAGGATGCCAGGAAACCCCAAATCGATCAATCAATCAAATAAATGAAGTGAATGGAGGTCAGGATGGAAAAGAACACGGGACCAACAGCTTGCTCAACAAATGAGTATTTTCTCCAAATTTGAACTTCTGAAGTTTTAAACATTTAGCTATATGGGTAAAAAGATTATTTCACAATTTGATCAGAGCCGTAATAAAACTCCTAGAAAACTTTAAAATATTGTGCTCACGAAATAAATGTCAAGATTATCATAACCAACAGCATATCTATTACTACGTGGCGGATAGCATTGTCTGGAAAAGTCGGCTTGTAATGAATAATCATAATATGAAAAATGTTACATAGCATTTTCAAAGAGCTAACTGCACAGAGATGTCAAAGATCCAGATCAGGTCTGAAGAATTAAACAAACATTGAAATTTGGTCCAACAACATAAAGTGCGAGTCAACTGCTCAACGCCTAACAGAACAATATTATTCCAAATATGGAAGATATAATTTTACTAAACTGAAAACAGGCCGGATAAGTTTCTCAAAAGTGAAAAAGCAACTAAGAATGACACCTAAATTGTTTACGAGTTTCATATAATCAAAGAAACATTGTCGATGAAAACATTTGAAAGACCTTCATTGTCCAAGACACTAACAATCATATAATGAGCTTTCAGTGTTCAACTTCATCCCTCATAACTTGCCTTGCGTACTATTGTTGATTAGGTCTCCGATGAAGAATACAAACACGCTTGTAATTAGTTCAAATTGATGGAAAGAGAATGATATTTGCATGTGTAACTATGGTCAATTCTTTTTAGAGAGGCAGATTTGCACCTACTTGCAGCGGTGCCCTTTTAGCTCGTAAAAGTTTCCTGCTATCTGGTTGGTTAGAATTATCTTGTCCAACCAATCAGCGATCTTGAAACTTTTCCGAGCTAAAAGGGCACCCCTGCGCGTCGGAGGAAATCTGCCTCACTAAATAAAATTGACTCTGGCTTTATTTTCAAGGTCAATCCATACAATACGTATATATAATATGAAAATTAAAGGGTCCAGATCACTAGCTTATCATGAGGAATGCCAGATTCTCAACTTTACAATCTGTAGACTCTGGGGTGACCATTAACAACTACTATTTGTAATCTATAAGTAATAATAATAATAATTATAATAATAATAATATTAATAATAAATTATCCCACTAGCTCCTGTCTTATTAGGTGTAAAAACACGTGATCATGATTGACCCGTTCAAAAGCATCAGAATCTAGGGGAGACACAAACATACAAACACAAGCTATATATATATATATATATATATATATATATACGTATAAACATGAATGCCTTCCTTTACGTCATTTCACTTCCATTAAAAGTCTTTGACTACTTTCAGCAAACTTCATTGTATTTGTTCAAACATCTATACACTTAAAAACTCACGTTTTTCTATTTTCCCTGCATTTTTCATCTTTGTAATATTAACTCTACCCCATCCTTAACCATCCTCCTATCTTTTCATCTTATCCATTTCTTGAAGAAACATTGAGTTTCCTCCTTTCCTTTATTTTCTATTGCGTTATTTCCTTTTTTATCCATTTGTACTCGCTTTACTATCTTTAGGATATCCCCATCTCAATACTAGAAATCCTTTTTCTATTCTATTTTGTTTCTTTCTTTTTTTTTGGTTGGTTTCTTTTATTTTTTTTCTACTCTCGTCTTCTTTTATTTTATATTTTGAAACACCGATTTTTTTTTTTTTTTTTAAAGTGACGCCAGTTACATTTTTCCCTTATCCACCTCCCGACGCTTCGGTCTCAATAAGAAAAACAATTTCCTAATCAATCTCTTATATATATATATATATATATATATAATATATATATATATATATATATATAAACCAAAAAAAGTATATATATATATATATATATATATATATAAATATATATATCTATATATATAAATATATATATATATATACATATATATACATATATATAAATATATATATCTATATATATAAATATATATATATATATATACATTTATATATATATATATATATATATATATAAATATATATATATATATATATATATCCATATATATATATATATAAATATATATATATATATATATATATATATATATTATTCCATCACCCCTCTTGCTTCACAACCTACAACCTCCCTTCATTTCAGGTTTTTATCAATTGTGTAATCCTTCCACAGCCCTTTACGTAACCTGACCTACTACACTGGGCAACACCCTCCCAACTTCCCCTGGCATCCACACACGAATCCCCAATTCAGTGAAAGACGACCCACGGGTTGCAATTCACTTCTTGTTTCAAGACCACTTTAATTGGTTCTTCATAGAAAAAAGGAGAAAAGGAAAACAATTAACTAGTTTCCTGGCCTTTTTACGGTCCCGTATATTATCCTTTTACTTGAGAAAAATACAGCATTTGCGAAGAGATTTTTTCGTCTTTATCAAAACAAATATTTTTTTTTTAATTCATATAGTTTTTTTTTTCTGTTTTGCTTCTTTGTTTTTTTAACATAACAAAGGAATGGTTCACCTTTATGAAAGAGTTTTATTCATTCAAATTTTTGTCAGTATTCTTTTTTTCGAACGCTTGCTGAACCATCTCACCATATTCTCTAGCTTCAGTCATTACCTGGAATATATTTCTTTAATTACTTTCCATCATTAACTTGTGATTTTATTGCTGTTCATGCACGGCAATATTCCTTTCTTATTTGCTGCTGCTCTACTCTGCTTAAGTCATTTTGTCAAGCACGGAAAGTTTATTCTTTAAAAAGGCTACTGCTCAATGTAATAGTATTTCAGGTATGCTTATATAACTTTGACATTTCAATCTTTATTCACAACAAGCAATAAAAATAATCGGCCTCATGAAGGAGATGACAGACTGTTAGAATGGACTACATACCTAATACGTACTAGATATTACAGTCTGGGAATATCTGAATGTAATAAATTGTCATAATCATAATAAAATCTTATGCAACATACACAAAGAACTAACTGAACGACAGTCCCAGAAAATAATAACCTGGTCAGGAAAAAAATAATAGACCAAAAAGATTTGTCCAACAACTTAATACGGAAGTTAGCATCTTAAAACCAAACAAGAGAACAATACTCAAATCATGGATGAATGAAAGAATTAAACACTTCCTAATGATGAATTTATAACAGAAAATCTTAAAAAGCCTTCCTCAATTTTTGGTGCAATTAAAGAAGAAACAGGCTGGGCGTGGTTTTCAAAAGTAAATTTGCTATGAAGAATCACACCTAGAATCTTAAACGAATTGTAAATAGCTAAAGAGACATTGTCAGTGCAAAGATCTAGATGTTGAGGAGGCAGTATCCTTGACCTACTTGGCAATTATACTTTGGGTTTTGTTAGGGTTCAACTTCATGTCCCATAAATTGCAACATGCAGAAATTTTAGCCAGATCTCTATTGAGGGAATTCAGAAACCATACACCTACATTCCAAGAATGGAACTGATGCAGAGTAGCATCAACTGCATATGAAACAACCTTGTTTTCAAGGCCAAAACAAATCTTGCTTATATACTATGAAAAGTATTGGGCCGAGCTCACTATTCTGAGGAACACCAGCTATAACATTCCTAGTTACTATGGTGCCCATCAATAACTACTCTTTGCAATCCATTACTTAAAAATTCATTGATATTGCTAAGAAAAGACCCACCTACTCCCTTCCGTATATGTTTGAAAAAATGGGCTTGCGATTAACACGAATAAAGAAAGAACTACTGCAAAATTAAGGCCACTTATACGAACTTCCTAACCAAAATCAAGGAATTTTTGTACAGCATTGCATATCGTCCAAAAGGCGTCACACTCTCCAAAGACTGCAAAACCCAAACTGCAACTTGGGAACAAATGATTCTCTTCATATACTTATTTACTTGCTTTGCCAAAAGACGTTCACAGACTTTTGATAATATGCGAGATCGGGATATTGGGCAGTAAGATAATCCGCAGGACGAGAGCTACCACAAACACATTTTGACGAAGTAACATTACCAGTTCACCAACAAGAACAAAAAGAACCTTTACTTGCAGCCTTGAGAAAAATAGCAGACAATTAATGTACTAATATATCAGCTGTTCTTATAAAAAAAAAACAATAGAAAAATAACATTTGGCTAATTGGAGGGATAAACTCCCTCTGCAGAAATGTTCCGTATCGCCTGCGTAGATGAAAAAGAAACCCTAACACCCTCTTACGTTAGGTGACTATTTACCTCTATCCAATATCCTAGTTATCAAATATCAAGTTTTATCCTTTCCACTAACTCTTACATAACATCTATCCAGCCTTTTTACATTATTCTCTTTCTGCTCCTATTTCTCGTGATGCATAAATTTTTTCTCGTCAAAACGTGTCCTCTTCCATTCTTTCCATAAGACTAAACTATATCTAAGTAATCTGATCTACTTATTAACTTATGTTAGTATTCTAATTCATCGACTGCATAAATGTTCCTCACCCTCTCAATTACTCTTACAATACATACATGTTTCAATATTCGCCTGAAAAGATTTAACTTATTTTTCTATTCCTATCAATAACTCTTTCTTCACTTTTGTAGAGGAGAGTCGGCTCAATAATTCATTTATCAATATGGCCAAATCCTCCTAACTCCCTTTCTTTACTTATCCTGTCACTCACCCTTTCTCTCATCCTCACATCATCCATCATAGTGACTAAAATTACCGAAATAAATCGATCACTGGACCCTTTCACTGTCCAGTGCTTCCTATCCTTGGTTTCCATTTACTATTTAACTCTCAAAACCTTACTATAGATGTTCAAATCTATTTCAAATTTTCTCTTTTAAAAATACTTTTAAATTTTTCTTATTCTGCAGTAAACACAAAATGCATAAGATCACCTGAAAATATCAACCACTATACATTTCATTTACAGCTAATGTTCAAGTTATCCAACGGAGTAGTTGCATCTAGTTATTCTCTGATATCTCCCAATACTACATCCATAAAAATATCAAGCATCAATGAAGATACAAAACACCCACTTTTATATCAAGCCAGTCACTCTCCAATTTAAATATTTCAACTAACAGATCATTAGTGTAAAGAGTCAGATGGAGCGCTGACCGCTTGTGTTTGACGTCATTATCATATTAAAAGTTAACTAAAATGTTAAGAGAGAGAGAGAGAGAGAGAGAGAGAGAGAGAGAGAGAGAGAGAGAGAGAAGGAATATTTCATTTAAGTTTTACAAGGCAAGAATCCTTATGTCAATTTAAACTATACACAGAGAAGGAAACTTCCAAGTCCCCAGTGACGTGAACCTAATATATATATATATATATATTATATATATATATATATATATATATATATAAATGTGTGTGTGTGAAAGTACACCAAATTACTGCTGATTGAGATTGCGTTTCATTTATTTTATTCTTCAGTTTCAATTATTTAATTTGATTATTCTATTTTGCTTCGTGCTAGAATAATGACCTATTGACTTTATTCTAATAAAAATAAATAAAATCCTATTAGCTAAACAATGTAAATGCGAGACGGATGTAGAATAAGAAATTTGCATAATTCTTAAGTTGAATCGTACTTTATCACGAATGGGGAAAAAAAGAAAAGAGGGCAATTTGGCTTTCCAATTAAACTATTCCTCTCTACCGGCTATTGTGCAGTAAAATACTGATGAAAATATGCAGATGCCACACTTTTTATGATTCTTTAATGGGAAACCCGTTAACGATACTTGTTCTAATTGTCTGTGTAAGATAATTATTGTAGAATATTTTTCATGTAATTTTGATACGAAACAGCAAAAATGATGTATAAATAAAAACTTTAAAAAAATTGAAAACAGCCAAACACAAATATTATGCTTATTGGAAAATGAATATAAAACATCTTTGTAATATTGTACAGCTCATTGCTTTTTATTTAAGCTATTGTGCTGTAAAGCATATTATCATCGTTTCCTTCGTTTCTTATATTAGAAAAATAACAACACAGAGATCGAAGTTTTATCAGTATTAAAATACATCATCTAATAGATATGGCTAAATTTATTTGCAATGAATATTTAATATAAGTCAAGAGTTTAGATTCGAGAAGATTTGACATTAAATTCGATGGCAAATTTTAAATTTGTTGTGGCCCTGGTGAAATAAATACCTCATAGAGACCTCATTAAATATACCTAAGGGACCGAAGACAAAATGCATCATTATCATGAATATTATTTAGAAACCGTTCTATCGTTAACCTCTAAGGCATAAAAAATTATTTTCATTTTTTTTTACATTATATGAAGTATAGCAACACTCGGAGGGACATTTAAATTTGCTAGGAAAAAAAAAACGTGCCAAAAGTATAGAAAAATCTCAGTTGAAAAATAATTGCATGCAATTTTTTCCCGAAAATCAAGCAAAATTAGAATAAAATGTAATTTTTGCTAACTCTTAAACCTGAATTCTACCCGACAATAAACTTTAGTGTGAAATGCAATTACAGGATAAAAATAACAAGTATCAATTGAATGGTTCAAACAGTTTTCGACAATTCAATAACCCTTTTTTCATTCCAATCACTGGTTATGGACAATCCATAAAATCAAAGCACCAGTAAATTCTTGACTTTTCCTAGTATGGCTTGATCAACACTAAACAGTACTCTCGAAGATTGTGGAATAATCTTCTTAATCAGAGTTAAATTGGTGGGAATTCAAAAATTAAAATTTGGTGCAAGTGTTCTTTTGTTCCATTTGATAGTGTACCTGTTACATGTTCTTTCAAAATTGATTATCTTAACTTTTTTCTTTTTTTCTTTCTGTTATTTCTCCTTCATAGTTTGTTCGTTTACCTATTCAAGCTATGCTTGTAATATTCCGTTTTTCTAAATGGGACTGCAGCTTGTCTTATAATAATAATAATTATAATAAAAATAATAATAACAATAATAATAATAATAATAATAATAATAATAACAAAATTGAGAAGACAGAGTATAAGATCAATGCAACTGAGTCAGCCGTTATTTTTAACAAAAAAATAATAACTATAATAATAACTAACGATAATAATAATAAAAATAATAATAATAATAATAATAATAATAATAATAATAATAATAATAAAATATCCTCAGGGCTCATCTACTTGAGCTATTCTGATACTCTATAGGACGCCATTGGCTGTGCATTATCTACATTCACTGACCAATGAATCATAAAGATGAAATAGAGACAGCGTATGGGTGTCTATACAGTATCGCAAAGGAAGATCTCGTCAATCTATAGAGATTGCTTATTATAAATAGATGAATATTCCGCATGAAGGTATGAATAAATACAGAAAGTGTAACACCTTAGTCCCATATAATTAAATTTATATGATTTTGAAGGTTTCAGAACGAAAAACACAATCAAATACACTTTACTTTTTTTGGATTAAAAGGACTACATGCAATTAAACAGGTAGGAATAGATGTAATTTCAAGAAGATTTGATCAAACCCATAATTATTTACACGATGCTGAACGCTTTCACTATTTACATGAAAACAAAGTGATTACGGTAAGGAAAGGCTTCGTCATGTATATTTCCTTCCACTCAAATGTTTAATCAAATCTGCTATTCTATTCATAAAAAAAATTGAATATGCATTGATTTAGTAGTCAGAACGTTCATTGTTAATTCATTTTATAGAATTCTTTTCCTCTTCTTTTGTGTCTACATCAATAGAAATTTAGATTAAAAAAGTGTAAGACGTGTAAAATATAGAATAATTCTCCAATAATTTTCCCTTCATTGTGGCGTCGTGAGATTTAGATCCCACATATCAAAGACGAACTTTGCTCCATCTTTACCGCCACGAACATTTAAGAAACCCGACCTTTGTTTTCATAGTAACCACAGCCGGATAGCCCCAGCTAGTTTGGAATCTCATAAGATGGAGAGACTTTACGAACGTGATGCTTAAAATGTCAACCGAAGCCTTGACAAGGATCTCTTCTTCCAACATTGTGCCATGAGTTTGCAATGTTCAAACTACCGGTAAAAAAAAAAAAAATGACTAGAAAAAAACCGTTTATCGCAGTCAGTTTTCTTAAAAACTTTTTGAACTAAACATAAAATTGGTGTATAAATTTAAGAAAAATATTTTTTTTTATAAAAAAATTTCTTGAACTCGTGATTTCTTTGTTTCAACAAATAATTGAATCACTTAAAATCAATTTAGAATGAACCTTCATTTGTTTTGTGAAGAAAAATTGGATAAAAGCCTAAACTTTTAAACTACTTCACTTTGTAAAAAAAAAAAAAAAAAAAAAAAAAAAATTACATCTCATATGGAAGAGTGCCGTGCCTTGAAACTTGGAAAAATCCTTGGAATGTAGTCAACGCAAAATAAAACGCCTGGGAGAGGAACTCCTACTATTAAATTTATAGACGTTGTTAACTAACTATATAGAAAGGTATTTCATTGCAACCAAATAATCACAATATAAATGAATAACCCCATTCAAAGGAATTTTATATTTTTTTTTTTACAAAATCTTGAATGAAAGAGGAATTAATGAAATGAAACTCTTATGGAATCCGAGGCTCATTTTCATATACTCATATATCAGGAGAGAGAGAGAGAGAGAGAGAGAGAGAGAGAGAGAGAGAGAGAGAGAGAGAGAGAGAGAGAGAGAGAGAGAGAGAGAGAGAGAGAATGCTTAGTTCTTTTGGCCTTTATGTTTCTGATAATAATTCATGCATGACATTTCCTCTCCCACTCTTCTCTTTCTGTCACTCTCTCTCTCTGTCTGTCTGTCGTTGAGAGCCTCGACTAGGTCATCTCCCACAAGGAGAGAGAGAGAGAGAGAGAGAGAGAGAGAGAGAGAGAGAGAGAGAGAGAGAGAGAGAGAGAGAAGAGAGAGAGAGGTGCTAGCAATCACTTTCATAAACTGTAGCCTTTTCTATCTTAAGTTCATGTTACTATTTTCCGATTGATTTTTGCCAAAGGGAATAGCAGTATCTGCATTACAATTCAACTGAATAGACATTACCTTTTAATTTAAAATATTAAGGCATGACACTTTTACTGTCATTGTATACTTCTGGTAAGAGCTAAGTTATTGTTTTTAATAATAATAATAATAATAATAATAATAATAATAATAATAATAATAATAATAATAACAATTTTTTGGATTTCTTTAATTCTTAAATACGAATATATTTACAACCAAAGAAAAATTCCTGATGCCATTACAGGTGCCAATGTTAGAATTATTATATAAAACAAACAAAATAAATAAAAAGACATCAATTTGTGTGTTACATACCAGGAGGAGAACACACCAAACAAATTGCCTTCCAGCAAGACAAATGAGGAAAAAAAAATGAGAAAACGAATTGACGCCTGAAATCAATTCTGGTCTCCATTGTGTGGATGTTCCCAGACATGTGGTACAAGCGAACGAACAAGGGTTATGCAGCAGATCGCCATTGTTCCATAATAAAGATGAATGGCCTCACTAAACAAATTACTCAATTAACTTTTCGAAGCATCACTGTCTGTGTCATTAACGGAGTGAGTAAACAACTTGGTTATTAAAAAAAAAATGAGTGAATGTTCACCTTGAAACTTCAAAAAGTTGAATGTGC
>NC_090732.1:128256032-128263532 GCF_036898095.1 Palaemon carinicauda | reverse complement strand
ATGAGGTAAAAAATACGCACAATTTAATTTTTTGTACTAAAGGCAAAATTATAAATTTTAGTAAACATACTACCTCTAACCTTTTTAAGCCTTTTTGTTCAGTAATTTAATTCCGTAAGTACGTATGACTAACTTCGTAATAATTTAATATTTCCTCGTATATCCATCGGTGTGATTGTTAATGAGGAAAAAAATTACGCTCAATTTAATTCCTTTTACTAAATGCAAAATTATAAATTTTAGTAAACATATACTTTCTCTAATCAATTTTAAGTTTTATGTTCAGTAATTTAATTACGTAAGTACCTATGACCCCCTTCATAAGTAATTATTGGAAGTAGTTGCAAGCTTTAAAAGACAAAAAAAGGAAAATGATAAGTACATGAAACAGACTACACTATAAACAAAGCAATATACACTAGCGGCAGGTTTTTATCCCCTAAAAAGAAATGAAATAATGGAAATGAGTCAATAAGAATAAAACAAATTCCCTAAATGTGGCAAGGTGCTTAAATGCATTGATTGAATACAGCATTGCCCATAAATGCTTGGACCAAGTTGATCGCATCTTCATGCTCGGTAGATCTTCAGATTCGGTCAATATACAGGGTGTCCCATAAGTCTCCATACATAGCAGAAATAATATATGGCATTTAATCTAAGCATCATTAGGCCATGCAAATAAGCCAAGAATTTAATGGCAGTGTTATAGCGCATATTATATTTAAAAAAAAAAAATGTATATCTAGAAACGTTTATTTTTCCTATGTATGAGGACTTATGGAACACCCTGTAGAATTAAACCCCATTCCAAACAGCGTGAGAGCCTTTGTGGCTATTTGGTGATAGCGGAGGCAGAACTAATTGCAATACACAAACCAGCTTAATGTTCAAACATCACTGGATGTCCTATTCACATCTACTAAAGCGCAACAAATCCCACAGGAACGCTACAGTAAATCTATCTTGGCACTACTAAAGATCCTGTTGTTTTAAAAATTAAGAATTTTTCAATCCTTCCCCCTAGATACAAAAGAGCACATTTTGATGCTGACTTTTTAAGCCGATTTATTAAAATTTTTGTTAATACTTATAACTTTACTACTATAGGGTATTAAAAATCCACAATTATAGGCGTTGTATAATAATAATAATAATAATAATAATAATAATAATAATAATAATAATAATAATAATAATAATAATAATAAAAATGAATAAATAAAAAATAGCTGAAGCTTACGCCTCTTCACTTGAAGAGGCACTTTGTAAAGAGTGCGAAAGATTCTGCACTTTTCAATTATACAATGCATATAATTGTGGATTTTCAATACCCAAGATCAACATACACGGCATGGTTTTTAATCAAAATATCACTATCACTATCATTATTTTAAAATACCACTAATTTTACACTTGGTTCTGCAGAAACTCATTGTTTAATAGTACCGAGTCGATTTCTAAATGGAAACCAAGAGGGATGGAATAATGAATACCGATATGAACTGGAGAAGAATAGAAAGGGCCCTTTGGAACTGATATTTAGGAGTAAAATAAGGGATAAAAATATGACGAGAAACTGATATTTAGGAGTAAAATAAGGGATAAAAATATGACGAGAAACTGATATTTAGGAGTAAAATAAGGGATAAAAATATGACGAGAAACTGATATTTAGGAGTAAAATAAGGGATAAAAATAAGATGAGAAAAAGATGATTCCCAAAATACCTGAAGCAAAAAAGTTAGTAAGGTTTCCTCTAAAGGTTAAAAAGAGCCTCGCTTACACTGCGTTCGAATGAATGGATTGTTAAGCCGAGTCTCCTCCGTGGAAGTAAAAATAACACGGATGATAAATGTAAATGAAGAAAATAAGATGAAGCTGCAGAGATGAACTGTTTCGTGGTTTATCTAGCTTGAAAATAATCGAGTGTGAGAAATATGGATAGGTAAAGAAAACATAGTTAAAAATTTACTATAAAAGAAAGAATGGATTAGGATGTTATAGAAGGTTTTCTTATCTATAAAAAAAATTGTACAATAAGCTGTAAATAAAAGTGTATAATTCAATTATGCAGGGGGGAGAGGATACACGGGTAATGAATCACTATATATATATATATATATATATATATATATATATATATATATATATATATATATATATATATATATATATATATATATATATCAATATATATATATATATAATATATATATATATATATTATATAATATATATATAATATATATATATATATATATATGTGTGTATGTATATATATGCATATATACACACACACACACACACACACATATATATATATACATATATATATATATATATATATATATATATATATATATATATATATATATATATATATATATATATATATATATATAATATACATATATATATGTATATATATACATGTATATATATACATATACAAACATATACATATATATACATAAATATATGTATATATATACATATACATATATATATACATATTTCAAAATCTATTATCTTATTTTTTGTCCCAAGAAGTGGTAGTAAAGGAACCCCTCAACTGAACCCGACTTATCAGACTTTCGAAAAGTGTTGGAATGCATTATCAAAAAGTGAACATATATCCAATACTGAAAGGACATATGCAGTTACCAGAGACATGAAGGGAATTCAAATAATTTTTAGGCTTATCAAATTGTGATGAATACATTCACATCCTTCTTAACTAGTTTTATTAGTAATAGAAGGTTTTTGTACTGAACGAAAACCTGATATCCTGCATCTGGAGCAATTTTATTTGTATATATAATAAATTGTATGTTTTACAAGCACACAACCATAAATATTGGTAACATAACCTTTCAGACACAAATATTTGTATCATTATTGTGTGCAATTGATTTTTGTTGATATTCTTTTTAAATAAACCAGCCTATCCTCTCTTAATGCAGTTTAGAAGCCTTTTTAAAAGAAAGTTCCCTAAACCTCTGAAAAAATCTGTTATTTTGTCAAATATTTAACATTTAATAAGCATCTTTAGTTTACGGCCTTTCATTTTCAATGTCAAGACGGAAACTGCATATCGGAATGTCAATTAATAACCTCGAAAAAGTTTCATGTTCACTTTTGTATGTATATATATATTTATATATATATATATATATATATATATATATATATATATATATATATATATATATATATATATATATATATATATATATATATATATATATATATATATATATCCTCCCCGCTGAATGACAACCACTCGAAAAACAACAATCTCCCATAAATTGCACAAACTACCGTCACACCGTTTTGTTATTAGAACAGTGGGAGGGGTGAGAAGGGTTAAATATATTTGCGTGCATATTTATCTAAATATCTAACCATAACTTGACTGGTCGCGTACACTAATATCAAATAACTCCCCAACATTCTACTGTTACCACCAGAGACTCACCACACACAAACTCTTATATCCGTTTAAGCATTAAAAGTCTGACATTCCGAAGAGGGACCACGCCTTAGCAAAATAAACAAACACGGTATGCAAATGACGTAGCATTGGTCGAAGGTACTTGTTCTTCCTTTGCCACACATAACATTGCGGAGCAATCGATTCGGCGGCTGGTAGAGCCTTATTATTAATGCAACCATCGTATAGATTCCCACTCGTGAAGACGTAACATTCAATACTTCGAATATTGAAAAGATCCCTCAGTCGTAAGACTCGTCGCAGAAGGCGTCGGAGTTAAAGAAAGGAAGAGCAGAATATCTTTTGTAACACATTCCTGTAGTATGGAATAGTTTAAGCGGAGTATATTACTAAATATTTTACTAAAGATATGTGCACACACAAACAAGTATATCATATATATATATATATATATATATATATATATATATATATATATATATATATATATATATATATATATATATATATATATATATATATATCTTCAGCCGTCACTAGTCCACTGCAGAACAAAGGCCTCAGACATATCCTTCAATTTGCGTCTGTTTATGGTCTTTCTATACGAGTCCACAACCACAAACTTTCTTCATTCGTCAATCTATTCTCTTCGCCTCCTTCCCCTTCTTCTTTTGCAATCTCTAGGGACCTATTGTGTTATTCTTAATATCCATCTATTATTTGTCCTTCTCATTATATGTCAGGCCCATGTCCATATTTTTTTTTTTTTTAACATGTTAGAATTTTCTCTAATTTAGTTTGCTCTTGTATCTATGTTGCCCTTTTTCTGTGTCTTAGTGTGATTCCTATCATCATTCTTTCCATAGCTCTTTGAATTGTAACTAAATTATATTCTAAGGGTTTACTAAGACTCCAAGCTTCTGATGCACAAGTTAATACTGACAGGACCATCTGATTAAATACTTTAATTTAAGGGGCCTTTTACTTTTCATAATATCATTTTGTTTACCAAAAGAGCCTCATTCTATGCTTAGCTTTCTTTTAATTTCTGTCTCATGTCCCGTGGAAATAATTGGTACCTGACCCAAGCACATACTGTATATTCATCAACAATCTTTTGAAGTTCGTCCATAACCCTTATTTGTTGTCTCTGCATTTTCATTGAACATTAGCTTAGCTTTACTTTTATTAATTCTACATTTCTACTTTTTCTATTCAAATATTCTATCATATTTTGAAATTCTTCCCATGATTCACTAAATAGAGCTATGCCATCTACAAATCTAAAGTTATTGAAGTATCCCCCACTAACGCTAATGCCAACATTTTAGCAACCTAAACTCTTGAAAGGTTTCTTTGAAGTGTTTTCATTACTGCTGAAATTTTTACAGAATCAAAAGCTTCCTCATAGACTATAAATGGATACATTGTTGTTTATCATAATCAGCTGAGTTTTCCATTGGTTAAATACAGCAAATTCTACATGCACGTCTCTTTATCATTTCTTGTGCCTACTCCAAATTTGCGTAATGCTGATTCTCCTCTCTTCTTTTGACCTACTTTAGCATTGAAATCACCAAAAACAAATGTAAATTGGGTCTTGCATTTTTTTAAAAAAAAGATATCTCCAGGTCTTCATAAAAATCATATTTCTTCCTCTGTAGAGTATATAAAATTGTTGGTGCATAAGTTTGAATGGGCGTCAGGTTATTCTTCTTAATTAGTTTGATAGTTAATTCTACAGTTCTATAACTGATACTACAAAATTCTTCTGTCAACTGCACGACTTTTATTCATAGGAAAACGAACTCCATTTTCTGTTCATGTCCTCTACAGACAAATATATGGCTCTCTTTTAACACTATGTAAGATTCCCCTGTTCTTCCAAATTTATTTATTTCAGATATTTTAGAAACACAGCAAGATCTACTTCGATAAACAGATTCCTGATATAGTGCGTTGCGCAGTTCAGTTTCCAAAGATTTTATGCTTCAACTGGGAAAGAATACAATTTAACCATAAAAGAAACCCTTTCTGGTACAACCCAGGAGCATAAGTGGTGGACTACCCTTAAATCTGCACTCTTTACTTAAACCAGATGGCTCTGTCACTCACTGTCCAAAGGAAAAGGCAACCCTTTTGGCAGATGTGTTTGACAGCAAGCAGAGTAATGAGAATCTCGAACTTCCTCATTCCTGTTTTCCTGAGGCTAAACTAACTAGTTTAGCTTTTCGATCTCGTGAAATTAAAGCTCTGATGATGAACCTTGACGCTTATTGAGGTGTAGGTCCAAATGGTATTTTTCCTTTGTTTTTTATAAAGACTGCAGATTAAATTGCTCCAAAGTTATCTGTTATTTTGCGCAAGTTTGCAAGAAAAGGAGCTTTTAGCATTTGTTGGAGAATTGGTAATGTTACTTCACTATGTAAATGTGTGCGTGGTAGCTGAAGTCCAACTGATTACCGCCCAATATCCATAACTCCCATAATATCTAAAGTTTTTGAACGTCTTTTTGGCAAAACATCTTAATAGGTTTGTTGAAGGTAATCATCTGTTCCTTAGTTTGCCATTTGGTTTTCGTAAAGGTCTTAGAGCATGTGATGCCCTTCTTACAATCTCTAATTCTGTATAGAAATCCCTTGATTGTGGTCAGGAAATTCGTATGATTGGCCTTTATTTTAGTGCTGCCTTTGACCGTCTCAATCCTGAGGCCCTTGTTTTCAAACTCAAATAGTTGGGAGTGGGGGGGGGGGTCGTTTCTTAGAATCATTATTGAATTTCTAAGATATAGATCGCAAAGAGTTGTTGTTGAAGGACACCATAGTGAGTATAGGAATGTGATATCTAGTGTTCCCAGGGTAGTGTTCTTGGCCCATTACTTTTCATACTATATACGCATGACATGTGGTTTGTTCTAGTAAACAAGCTTGTTGCATATGCAGATGATGCTACTCTCTTTGCATCAATTCCATCTCCAGAATGTAGATCTGGGGTTGCTGAATCTCTTAATAAAGATCTAGCTAAAATTAGTACATGGTGCAAATTATGGGGTATGAAGTATGATTGTAAGTAGGTCAAGGACCGTGGCTCCTCAACATCCGGATCTCAGCATTGATAATGTTTCTTTAACTTTGTATGACTCATTTAAAATTTTAGGTGTGATTCTCGACAGCAAATTTACTTTTGAGAAACACATTAGGTCTGTGTCTTCTTCAATTGCACAAAAAAATTGGCTTATTGGGAAAGTCTTTCAAGATTTTTAGTGATCAATCTATTCTGAAGAAGTGGTTTAACTCTTTCATTCTACCTTGTTTCGAGTATTGTTCTCCTGTCTGGTCTTCAGCTGCTGATTCTCATCTTAATTTGTTGGACAGGAACTTACGATCTATTAAATTTCTTATTCCTGATCTAGTTATTAACCTTTGGCACCGTCGTTCAATTAGTTCATTATGCATGTTGCATAAGATTTTTTTATAATTCTGATCATCCTTTACATTCAGATCTTCCCGGACAGTTCCATCCTGTTCGTAATACTACGTATGCAGTTAATTCTAATAGTCAGGCCTTCTCCATCATGACGCTCAATATTACACAGTATTCTAGAAGTTTTATTCCAGCTGTGACCAAGTTGTGGAATGATCTTCCTAATCGGGTAGTTGAATCAGTTGAACTTCAAAAGTTCAAAGTTGCAGCAAATGTTTTTTATGTTGAACAGGGTTGCAAAAGTCCCTTTATAGTTTACAAATTAAATATGTTTTAAAGTTGTTAATGTTTTTAAAGTATTTTATTTTAATTTTCATTACTTGTTATAGTTTAATTATTTCCTTATTTCCTTTCCTCACTGGGCTATTTTTCCCTGTTGGAGTTCTTGGGCTTATAGCATCTTGCTTTTCCAACTAGGGTTGTAGCTTAGCTAATAATAATAATATAATAATAATAATAATAATAATAATAATAATAATAATAATAATAATAATAGTTCGGACAATAAATCATGTCTAAATTATTCATACGGCAATATCATTCTTCATGGAATTGTATTT
>NC_090732.1:128233532-128243532 GCF_036898095.1 Palaemon carinicauda | reverse complement strand
TCTAGAGTCTATACTCGCATTGATTATGCCTTGTGTCCCTAGTGACATCCGTACACTGGTGAATTACAATTAGGCTCTTTTGATGGAAATGTATGGATCTTTATACTCTGAGGAACATTGGGTCAATTATTAATAAAACCAGTCTAAAAACAGATTACTTCTTTTCAAAAAATAAAACCTCAGAATAAGAATAAGCTACACACTCTAGAAAGATATATAAAAAGATCGAAATACTTTATCATTCTGATAAGTATCGAGAACAAACTTTTTAAAGTACAGTAAATTCTTGTATAACAATTAGCCCATTAATGGATATAAGAAACCTTGTCGATACCAGAGGTGAGCGTATCATTTCTCATTACGGTCAGTACAGCTAAAAGCCAAAATGCATTTCGAAGTAATAGGCTTATAATGTTGCGATAACCTACGCTCAACCTCATTTCAGGAGACTTAATGGGTCGTCGGTGACCGCGACGCTTATGCCCGGGCAATTAGAATAAAAGCGTTTTCAACACGGGGTTCGAACGAAATGTAACCTACTCAGAGAACTGACTTTATTAGGTGATAATGGTTTTATCTAGTAATTTGATTCGCTTGCGGGGTTATAAGGATTAAAATTTCGCTTTTGGTGGTGGCCTCTTCAATCCAAGAGGAAAGTTCAGAAATTGAAACACACGTACTGCCTTCCTTCAGCCGTAAGTCTTAAAATCTTAGTTGCGATTTTACTCTACATACCTTTTTCTACTTTCTATAAAATGGGAATTAATTTATCAATCCTATTACACTTCTTCCAGATTAAATTCATCGTAATTATATCCATCTTTATTACGACGTTGATTAATTCTAAAAGAAAGTCTGATAAAAAAATCTCTAATTTTATAGACGTTATGTTTAGCGAAGTTGGTAATATAAAAGGTTTTAGGTAAGAGACTTTGGTTCCCTCTGACTTCTTGATTTCATAAAACCTTTGTAAAATTTTCATTGGGAATGAACACGTCTTAGAAAAGTAGAAAATTAATGGATAATTTGTCGTCTCTTATACTTGAAAAAATATCATTAGATTTATTGAGACAAGAAAAGGAGGAATCACGACAAAGGCTTTAAAAGGGTCTAGTAAGAAGTATCATGGGTGGCACTGAAAGTTTGTGTTCATACTGGTTTTCAGGAATTATGACACTTCATTCTAAGGTAAGTCGAGATAAGATTATTGAGCAGCGTGACTGATAACGGAGAGAATTTGGGAAAAAATACCTCGATTATAATAATTTCTTGTAATTTTCATATGACAAAAATTAAAAGATATATATCAGAGCAGCTAGTTACTAGTGACATAATTAAACTTGACATCTCACCTAAAAAATCTCATTTCTCGAAAAGCTGACGAACATCAAGTGTAACTAACCAGCATTACAAAAAAATTGCAACTATGCAGACATTAATAATGCCTTGTATTACGTTTTCCAGTTCACAGTACTCTGTCTATTCTTGACATTAGTGTCATCATCTCTCCATCATCACCTTAAGGTGGACAGCAGGACACAAAGTTTGGACCAATCTGTGTTGACTGTAGGTTAAGCAGGCCCCCTCGACAGATGAACAACCATTAAATCATTTGGTCATAAATGCAGTAAGGACGTTTGAATATATAAACAAGCACTCACTGTTGGGACATCTCCAGATTATATGTTGCCATTTAATGGACATATTTTCCCTCAAGAAAAAGTTTAAACTGTGATCGTCGAATCTTGAAAAATGGCTACAGATTCGACCACTTTGGAGGTACTCAAAGTACTGTAACCCGACCAGTAGACTAATCGGAAGACACCAATATTAAAATCTGTAATTTCATTATCATCGCTGTATATATCAACATTAAGTTTGAGATACTATATTCGGTAGTTGTAAGAGAGAATTTGTTAATCCATACGATAATCTATCTGGCGAAGCTTCTGAATGAAACCAATCTTCATTCTATAATTTTAAGAAAATGAGATATTATTTCAAGACGTAACACAATACAAAAATAAATAAGCATTATAGTTATACTTAAGGTATACGTAATATACCGAATAAAACATGCGTAGAACCAATAAGACATTGTCTATGTAATTATCAAGACAAGACTTAAACTGCACACATACACTTAAAATAATAAAGAACAAAAAAAAAAATCCAATATATGCCCCAAGAGGGACCTCGAGAAAATAAAAAATAAAAACCAGCTATTTCTGAGACAGACACACATGCAACAGAATTGAACGGCCATTCCACTGTCTTTCTTTTTCCTTTTTATTTTCCTTCTCCATGTCCATTTCCCTCATAAGGCTCAGGTGGGACCTGGCTAACTTTTGCTGTGGAATCCACAGGCTCAATTCAATTACCTTTATGTCAGAACAAGTTGTGGCATACTAACAAGCGGCACTGAAAATACGTAATATGGATTCGGGACCTAAGATATTTTGAGAACTTTACTTGAATATATTTAGTTTAAAGGTTTAAAGGCCGCTCATGAATTGCAGAGACAAGGGACAGTGACATTGCCTTATCAAGCAGGACAGTGCCCTAGAGGCTGACCATATTACATATGATAAGCGCCCAAGCCCCCTCTTCACCCTAGCTAAAACCAAGGAGGGGCAGGCAGTGGCAGCTGATGATTCAGCTGGCAGACCTATAGGCTTTCCCAAATCCACATCCTTAGCTCACAATGATGGTGAAGTTGCAGCGACCAAAGAAACTAACGAGTATGAGCGGGAATCAAACCCCAATCTGACAATCACCAATCAGGGGCGTTACCCCATCGGCCACCACAACACTTTATTTTGTAGTTAAAGGTGCATACAATTAAATCTTGCAACGTTTACTTACACATCCATGCAGTTATATGTGACTGAGTGTATTCATGGATCTATACATGATTTTTGTGCCACTTACAGATTCAGCTACATTTTGTGATATTTATATTAATATCCTTAACCTTTGCTTGTGTTATAAATCCACACAGAAATATTTTGTGATATTTACTTACATATCTATACCCAACATAACTTTTAGCTCTTTGTTACATATCCATAAAACGTAACTTACTACACTTTCACAAGAATAATTTGAGGATGACATATTAACTTTTAGAAATCAGACCTGAGGAGATTCCATTACGTTCCATAACAAAATAAACAACCAGGTACCCATCATCAAAATTAAGGAAGAATGGGAAAAGGTAAAATTCTGTTCCCAAAGGTACCAATAATAAAAGATGTAATAAATTCACAATACAATATGGAGAGAACTTGTTTTCTTAGTATCAATTCTTACACCTGTTTCTTTAGTTGTCGAAATATTTTAGTAGAGGTTGATAGGCAAAGAACCTATTTCCAAGTGACTTAATGATTTTTCTTTTCAATATGAAAAATAGGAATTCAAAATAAACTCGTGAACAACAAACCATTACCAGTTACCCAAACACATCAATGAAAAAGTAGCATATAAAGAAAACCCTATTTTATCTTATATTCCTAAAAGTACAAAAGAAACGTAAAGCAACAATAAAAATCTCACACCATAATATAGTAGAATCTTCGGTAACAAATATGTACGGTAAAAAGGAAACACCCAAAGATATTGGTGTTTACACGATACATCGTAATGGATGCTATAAGCTCCGCGTTGGTTTCGCTTGAAAAAGTCTTGCCGAAAAAAAAGAGAGAGAGATAATGCACATCAGAATTCTGCCATTAATAACGATGCACATAGCATTAACTTTAAGTGTGATTCGCAAGTTGTCTATGGGAGGTCAGATACTCGAAGTTGATTTAATTTTTAAGACGGATAGAGGAATCTGTCGCAAGAGTCATGATAACAAAGTGGATAGACCATATTTTTATGGATCACGTCTTGAAGTTTAATCCAAACCTAGCGAACTCCAAATACCTTTGTTGCCTTTTTAAAGAAACTCTTTAAACACACACACACACACACACACACACACACACAAACACATATATATATATATATATATATATATATATATATATATATATATATATATATATATATATATATATATGTATATATATACACACATATAGCTCTACTGTGCATTTCTAAAATCCTTACTGCTTTAAACGAGTTGGAGACACGACCCGAAGTATAACGATCAATTTTGCACTCCTTGTTTTTCCTATATGACCATTTTCTATGACATGGAACTAATTAGTATAGCTTTTAACAAGATACATACACACACACACACATTATATATATATATATATATATATATATATATATATATATATATATATATATATATATATATATATATATATATATATGTGTGTGTGTGTGTGTGTGTGCATAAGTCCATTTCAGAGTACATTCTGCAACATACGAACGACCTAAACTCCAAGAGCCCATTTCCACTAAAAATATTCCAGGAATGCCCAACTACAGCTATGTAGGTGGAAAGAACACTGAATGTGTTTTCGTCCAATGAATACGCTGGTGTAATTCGAAACCAACATAAAATGTTCAGTTTGTCTACATAATAGTTTCGCCTTTATGTCGAATATTGAAAGAACCCGTGTCTGGCCGAAAGCCATACAATATACGACAACAACCTTACTTCGATTGCTAAGTAATTTACTCGAATAAATAAGAGTTATCTAAAAATAAAATCTAGTTACATTTTGTTCAATGTAAAAATGGACAAAGGAAAAATACCTATTTGATAATGTCATTACTTTCCAGTCTGTCCCCAGCCATGTCCCTTCCTCTAATAATAAGGGAAGAAGGTTTTTTCCTTGGCGGAAAAAGAATACCGTCACTATTGCGGCATTTTAGGATCGGCAGAGAAAAGAATAATTATGTGAATTAAGCCTAGATATAAAGCAGAGAGAGAGAGAGAGAGAGAGAGAGAGAGAGAGAGAGAGAGAGAGAGAGAGAGAGAGAGCACTTATTACTGTATGAAATTTCTCTTGGTAGCTAATAGATATTATATGGATACTATCATTTTACGAAATGCAATTAAAAAAAGACAATTTTTTTTTTAAACCACAATTTCGAAACCTAAGGCCCTAATTAAAAAAAAAAATAGTACCTCGCTTACTGAAGAAAATAAAGTATTAACAGAAGTTTTCTCATGGTGTGGTACAGATTTTGTGGGGGCCAAATATCTTTCAGCAAACATTTTATCATGAAATTCATAAACCTATATCCTAAGAAACAATGAGCTGGGTCCAAGCTGTTTTCGAGGCTAGAAAAAGCCATACTTAGTAAAATGGTTATCTTTACCTTGAGGAAATAAGCATGGGGATATGGATAATAACGCTTCCATCTCCTCCAATGTAAACAAATAGGTCATCTTCTAATGAAATATTCAGGTGACAATTACATGCTTCATATTTTTTGGCCTCTGGACTTCCTACTATGTGGATTCTTAATTTGTATGTTAATGGTATTACAGGAATCAAACCATTCAATTCCTCCAATTATTGTCATTATCATAATTATCATTATCATAATTATCATTATCATTATTATTATTATTATTATTATTATTATTATTATTATTATTATTATTATTATTATTATTATTATTATTATAATCATCATTACTAGCTAAGCTGCAATCCTAGCTGGACAAGCATGTTGCTATAAACTCAAGGGCCCCAACAGGGAAAATAACTCAGTATGGAAAGAAATTAAGTTAACAGATAGAACAGTTTGCCTGAGTGTACCCTCAACCGATAGAACTTTAACTCGTGACAGTGGAAGGCCATGGTACAAAAACTACAGCACCACCCAAGACTAGAGAGCAACAGTTTGATTATGGATTGCCCTTCTCCAAAAGGAGTTACTTACCATAGCTAAAGAGTTTCTTCTACCACCCTTATCAAGTGAAAAGTAATTACTGAACAATTTTAGTGCAGTAGTTAACCCCTTCCGTGAAGAACAATTTTTCGGTTATCTTAGTATTGTCAGGTGTATAAGGAGAGAGACGCATGTGTAAAGAATAGGCCAGGCTATTCAATATATCTGTAGGCAATGAAAAAATGAGCCATAGCCAAAGAGGGATCCAATGTAGTACTTTCTGGCCAGTGAAAGGACCTAATAACTCTCTAGCAGTAGTATCTCAACGGGTGGCCAGTGCCTTTGCCAACCTACTACCTACTAAAGTCATGAAGCCAAATACTATTTCAAACATGAGACGATTCGTCACCAGTAATCACTTTAAAAAAAACAACTCTTTCTAAAAATAATTTCACAAATGTTCTCAAACAAAAATTACAATCGCCTAATCTTAGCCAGCCAAATAACACTAACAGAACCGGACAAGTTGTTGTCCCTAGTAGTGTTTTAAGCCTTAGACCCCAACTCAAAAAAACCGTCGTCATTAGATGATTCCAACATATATAAAAAATAAACCAAGCTCGACAATGCCACAAGAAAAATTTCTTGGGTCAGACATTGACCAGTAAAAAATCATCTCTCCTGTATAATAAAGTGCAAGTCTCTGGCTCTTTATATATAAACATACATATATATATATATATATATATATATATATATATATATATATATATATATATATATATATATATATATATATATATATATATATATATATCGGTCCCGCCCTACTCTCCCCGTCCCTCGGATATGGGGGAAGAAAAAATAGTCATAACCTGGTGAGGGGGGGTGCGTGTGTGCATATCTACCTAAATATTGAGCTGGCCGCGTACGCTAGTATTATATATGCAAGGGAAACTGACCACAAATCATTGAACATAATTGCCCCAGTATCGGCCATCGTACTTTTGCCAAAACAAAACGTGTCGGACCTCATTCGTTACTTGATGTTTTCATCAAATAAGCTGAGATAAGAAGTTTTCCTCTTATAGCACAAAGTCAAACGGAAAAAAAATATCTTCATTGGGAACATTAAACATTAAAGTACTGACACTGAATTATTATTTTTTTTTTTTTTTTTTTTTGTAGAATGATTGGATGTCCTTTATATTTTTATCCTCTGTTTGTTTTTATTTCCTCAACATTTTTTGTATTATGGAGGTGATTATAATACTGTACACTCTATATACTTGATATTGAAGTTAGTGCCTTCTATTTCATCTATTATTTTGTTGGGTCGAGATGGCTTAGGCTAAGTACCTTATGCTTTGGAGTTTCAACCAATGATATAATGGTTTTAATTCATCTATATTGGGCATCTATATACGAGGCATCACAAAAACTGTGAACCTCTTGTTTTCACGAGGCTGTAAACAGTCTTTAATCTTGGATCGGATCATCCAATGCTCGAAAGAAGACCCTTAAAAATATTTAAGTATCATGGTTTGAAATAATAAATTCATATGTCACCGACACATTTCGCAATATCAACCTTTCATAGAATATACCTTGTTTAAATAAATAAACTTTCGAAATATATTTGACTATTTCCCTATTTTACTGTATGATGGAAAAGCCTTTTGATAGATAACCTTTAGAAATAATAGATTTTACACCTTCTCCATTCTATAACACAGTTGTGGTTGACAGCTCGGTAAACAAATATCACTGCCGCTTTGATCCATAGTATAATTTGAGTGATAATGATGATAATAATAATTATAATAATAATAGCACTAATTAGAGGGGCACTCAATAGAGCGCAGACCTCCCACGAGGCAGCTAATTTCTTCACCTTTGCTCAAACTTGACCTTTGACTTTAAAAGGTAGACTATTAATTGCCGTGGATTTTCATACAATCAAAGTTTAAAGTCTCTGTGACAACGACGTCCAAACTAATGGCCGATTACGTGAATTGGATATTTTGCTTGACCATGACCTTGACCATCCAAAATTTAATAATTTCCATAATGTCCAGCTTTTTATATAACAATTAATCCCTGCATGTTTCATTACTTTACGATTACAATTGTGGCCAGAAAGCTGTTCACAAACACACACACAAACAAAGAAACACATAACCTCCTTCCAATTACGTTGGCGGGGGTAACAACATTAACGATAATAAAAATTATATCAAATAAGCTATCGAAGTACTTATCTGACACGATGTTGGAATGGTATAAAGACCCCAAAGCTTACTCCTCTCTAAGAAAAACTTACAATTAATCACAATTTGGTCTACAAACCTTAAGTGAAAAAAAAATAATCTTAATTGTTATGTTCAATTCAAGATATAGTCATGAAAATCAAAACCATCGCCAAACAAAAGTTGCAAAGCCTTAAAAGCCAGAATATATACTTTTGTTTTTGATTACTAAGACAAAACATATTTCAGTCTTAGGCGAATTCAATATGAATCTCACCATACAGAATTCTGTATTTCGGCCACCGACAAATCTCAGGAAAAAAAAAAAAAAAAAAAAAAAAAAAAAAAAAAAAAAAAAAAAAAACAACCCCGCTCCTTCCTACAGCAATAAATCCTTTTTGGCTCTATTGGTATCCAATACAACCGTCAGACGTACAGGTTTTTCAAATGATGGAAACGCTTCCTCTACGTCAATATTCCTTCTCTATTACATTATTTTGAAAAGAAAAAGGATGACGAAGATGAAGAGGAGGAATAGAAGACCACAAGGAGAAGATTTACAATATAGTGAAATCGAAAAGACAAATTTTTCTCTTGCAGACGCTACATTTTTCACCCACAAAGAAACGTCAGTGGAGCCCCTCCATAGCCCCCCCCCCCCCCCCCTTACAACTCACACCAACAACCCCCCCCCCCCCCCCAACCTTCCATTTCACTTCGAAGTTTTTAACCCATTTATTCTCAAAGAAAGAAAGAGGGACAGAGATGAAATATCCTCCCCATATATCACTCTAAAGAGCATATCAATACTCGAGAGGTGTGAAAGGTTCTTTCTCCCCCCTTTTACCTGTTACTGCCTATAATCTGTCAATCACCGCCACCCCTTCACACTGTTTGAAAATGCATTTGCATGTTACGCTCTGTACTATAATATATATATATATATATATATATATATATATATATATATATATATATATATATATATATATATATATATATATCACTGAAAATGAACGTACATTTACGTATATATATTTATACACAATATATAATAAATACAGTGCATACATATACACACATATAAGATGATGAGAATTTCATCAAATATTACCTTTATTTTCTTTGCAAAAGCAAGTAAAAACTTAATTCAACTGAAAAATAACGTACTTTCCAGAAACCTTCACTTAATTTTAGTCAGTGCACTTTTAGCCTCAAGAACGTGACTAAGGTCATTGGTCGGTCAAATTTCTTTCATGGATGAATAGGTCATTCACAAGGCTATAAATAGATTTCTAGTTAGGGTAATCATTATACATGTTCGTGTTAATGTCTTCTTCTAAATGTTATTTACCTTTGACTGAAATTTGTCGTAGATTTCATATCCCAAGATATTTTTAAGTCAAATAATACAATAACAAAATATTTAAATTTCAGGAATTTCAAGAAAACGTTCAAATTGTCCAAATTCCTATAAGGAACTTAGGAGTAATGGCCCATCGAAGAAATTTTCGAATGTTCACAGATTATGGAGGTCCCTTCGATGTTAAGAAAAATTATGAAATTTAAAAGATGTTCTTATTGTGACTTGTCTGGATTTGGAGAAGAGCTGTAAATCTTAAAATTTACAACAATCTAAGTGCTAAGAGGAGTCTACGCTCCTTTCACTTAAATTGTTTTGAATATATAATCTTTGAGGTAGATAATGATGAAATGGGAACTCAGCTTACAGTAGGGATTAATGTAATTAAGAAATTTTGAGTGATAATGCAACCCAGTTATATTATGAGTATTTCGTCCTTTCTATTAAGTTCCAGATATACTTCAAAGAAGACTGTAAACTTAGATCTCTTGTTGAATTTTGTGCCAAGCTGAATAAAAGATTGTTGTTCGGGAGTTTAAGTAAATCAGTTCAACTTTATTAAGTAATTATGGAAATAGAAAAG
>NC_090732.1:128218532-128221032 GCF_036898095.1 Palaemon carinicauda | reverse complement strand
TTATGTAACTACTATAAGTTACGCAACGGAAGTTCAAGACCAACTCTAAGATAAGTAGTTGTGGCAAGATACCAACTAAGACGTCAAGTGAACTTTTGAAAAAGCGAAATTTTTTTTTAACTATTAGTAGCTCGTTCCTGTATCGCAAGATAAATACACACATACACATCTCCCCTCGGGTAGGGGGAAAAGGAGTAGTCATACTATGGTGAGAGGGGAACCGTAATTATTTAGGGACCGCTAAAACTAGTGTGTATATATATGTATGTATATATATATATATATATATATATATATATATATATATATATATATATATATACATACATATATATATATATATATATATATATATATATATATACATACATATATATATATATATATATATATATATATATATATATATATATATATATATATATATGTATGTATATATATATATATATAGAGAGAGAGAGAGAGAGAGAGAGAGAGAGAGAGAGAGAGAGAGAGAGAGAGAGAGAGAGAGAGAGAGAGAGAGAGAGGCAAAGAGGGCAGCTGACTTGAGGTGGGGTCAGGGATTGGGTCAGTCATATGAAGAGAATAAGAAGTAGTTTTAGAAAGAAGTGAAGAGAGTAAGGAAGGCTGGCGCAAGAATTGAAGAGACAGTGAAAGATGGAAATGGAAGGTTGTTAAAAGGAGAGGAGGCAAGGAAAAGGTGAGCGGAATATTTTGAAAGTTTGCTGAATGTTGAGGATAATAGGGAAGCAGATATAATAGCTGTTCCAGGTGTTGAGGTGCCAGTGATGGGAGATGAGAATGAGAGAGAGATTACAATAGAGGAAGTGAGGAGAGCACTAGATGAAACGAGAGTGGGAAAAGCATCTGGTATGGATGGTGTGAAAGCTGAGATGTTGAAGGAAGGGGGTGTGACTGTACTTGAATGGTTGGTGAGATTGTTTAATATGTGTTTTTTGTTGTCAATGGTACCAGATGATTGGGTTTGTGCATGTATTGTACCACTATATAAGGGTAAGAGAGATGTGCATGAGTGTTGTAATTCAAGAGGTATTAGTTTGTTGAGTGTAGTTGGAAAAGTGTATGGTAGAGTAATGATTAATAGGATAAAGGATAAAACAGAGAATGCAATCTTGGAAGTACAGGGTGGTTTTAGAAGAGGTAGGGGTTGTATGAATCAGATTTTTACAGTTAGGCAGATATGCGAGAAATATTTAGCAAAAGGTAAGGAGGTGTATGTTGCGTTTATGGATCTGGAGAAAGCATATGATAGAGTTGATAGGGAAGCAATGTGGAATGTGATGAGGTTATATGGAGTTGGTGGAAGGTTGTTGCAAGCAGTGAAAAGTTTCTACAAAGGTTGTAAAGCATGTGTTAGAATAAGAAATGAACTGAGTGATTGGTTTCCGGTGAGAGTGGGGCTGAGACAGGGATGTGTGATGTCGCCGTGGTTGTTTAACTTGTATGTTGATGGAGTGGTGAGAGAGGTGAATGCTCGAGTGCTTGGACGAGGATTAAAACTGGTAGGCGAGAATGACCATGAGTGGGAGGTAAATCAGTTGTTGTTTGCGGATGATACTGTACTGGTAGCAGACACAGAAGAGAAGCTTGACCGATTAGTGACAGAATTTGGAAGGGTGTGTGAGAGAAGGAAGTTGAGAGTTGATGTGGGTGAGAGTAAGGTTATGAGATGTACAAGAAGGGAAGGTGGTGCAAGGTTGAATGTCATGTTGAATGGAGAGTTACTTGAGGAGGTGGATCAGTTTAAGTACTTGGGGTCTGTTGTTGCAGCAAATGGTGGAGTGGAAGCAGATGTACGTCAGAGAGTGAATGAAGGTTGCAAAGTGTTGGGGGCAGTAAAGGGAGTAGTAAAAAATAGAGGGTTGGGCATGAATGTAAAGAGAGTTCTATATGAGAAAGTGATTGTACCAACTGTGATGTATGGATCGGAGTTGTGGGGAAGGAAAGTGATGGAGAGACAGAAATTGAATGTGTTTGAGATGAAGTGTCTAAGGAGTATGGCTGGTGTATCTCGAGTAGATAGGGTTAGGAACGAAGTGATGAGGGAGAGAACGGGTGTAAGAAATGAGTTAGCGGCTAGAGTGGATATGAATGTGTTGAGGTGGTTTGGCCATGTTGAGAGAATGGAAAATGGTTGTCTGCTAAAGAAGGTGATGAATGCAAGAGTTGATGGGAGAAGTACAAGAGGAAGGCCAAGGTTTGGGTGGATGGATGGTGTGAAGAAAGCTCTGGGTGATAGGAGGATAGATGTGAGAGAGGCAAGAGAGCGTGCTAGAAATAGGAATGAATGGCGAGCGATTGTGACGCAGTTCCGGTAGGCCCTGCTGCTTCCTCCAGTGCCTTAGATGACCGCGGAGGTAGCAGCAGTAGGGGATTCAGCATTATGAAGCTTCATCTGTGGTGGATAATGTGGGAGGTTGGGCTGTGGCACCCTAGCAGTACCAGCTGAACTCGGTTGAGTCCCTGGTTAGGCTGAAGG
>NC_090732.1:128206032-128211032 GCF_036898095.1 Palaemon carinicauda | reverse complement strand
TTTTTACCGATTCTTTTTTTTTTTTTTTTTAACAGGGTACAATACACCTTTCCATAAGTCTTAAAAGGTACAAGATTCAGCTTTCCTTGAGTTAAAATCTTCTAAGCATCAAAGGCAGACCCTACCGCTCTTTTTTTCTAGGCTCAGTTCCCGATATTTTCCTTTCCCTCGTTTTTCACGATGGTTGCTTAACCCATCTGTCTTTGCCGAAGGAGAAAAAATCATTTGCACGTGCAAACGCAACCGAGTTTTATACTTTAAAAAGTTATAGTCTCTCTTCTAATTTTAGGAGTCAGATCAAGAAGTGAGGCTAGGTTAGGAACTAGAGAAATTATCTTGCTGGTAATTTGACAAATAACTCCTCCAAAACATGCTCTTCCGCAAAATTTCACCACATTCTACTTCATTAAACACACATAATCAATCTTAATCATATATCATTGCAGTTGACTAAGGAATGACAATTCTTTCAAATAAAAAAGGCAAATGCGCTATTATCATTATTATTATTATTATTATTATTATTATTATTATTATTATTATTATTATTATTATTATTATTATTATTATTACTAACTAAGCTATAACCCTAGTTGAAAAAGCATGATGCTATAAACCCAGGCATTTAAAGAGTTCTTCGTAAAACTTCGCTATCCTTCTCCAATTTCACATTTTTCTTCTTGTAGCTACTTCACCACAAACATCTCCACACTGATCTAATGTGTTCTGACGAAACTATCTTTCCCCAATGACTCCTGCTAACAATTAGAAACAAATTATGACACCTTCGCCTGATGTTCAAAATACCTTCTTACCATTTTCTAAAACATAGTCTTCCAGCTTCCAAGTTGATCTGATATTAATTTCACGGATGTCATGTTTAAAGGAGTTTCATAAAAAAAAAATAAACAAAAATATGATGCTATTTGTACATGTCTGTAACTCCTTCTTCAACATCTAAAACAAACAAACGTTATCAAATTAACCTAAAACGCGTTTTGGGCTAAACATCTTATTTCTAAAAAGATAATTTAAATCTCTCTCTCTCTCTCTCTCTCTCTCTCTCTCTCTCTCTCTCTCTCTCACACACACACACACACACACACACACACACACACACACACACATCCTTAAACACACTTCAATAAGTAAAGCGTCACAATGTAAACGGTGCCAAGTCGGCAACAACTTTGAGAATTCAATTAACATCCCAGATGATCTCTTTAACAAAATACCGAGACAGCCATCACAGAAATAGGTGTAGATCCTGAATTCTGGTAACGAGGGAGAGTAAGGAGCTATGAGAGACAGAAATGTCTGGAAAATGAAAGGAAATCTCAATATTAAGTTTTCAAAGGACATAATTGTGTAATTTTCGAGTTAACAGTATGTGTATATATATATATATATATATATATATATATATATATATATATATATATATATATATATGTGTGTGTGTGTGTGTGTGTGTGTGTGTGTGCGTATGCGTGTGAGTGTATCATATTGAACACTTGATTTGTTTACTGCCCAATGATGAAAAATAAAAAAAATATGTCCACTATCTTAACTTTAAAGGAAAATATTATTGGTTTAACATTAGTAACCTAGTTTGAATCAAAGCCACAAAGTTACAGCAATTACCTTTTTTGTTGCTTTAACGTTATTCATATGAACATTTCACTTTCTTGCACCATATCTTTTCACGTTTCCTTATTTTTCATAATAACAAAATATGAAGATAATAGATAAAAGCCACTAATGATTTACGAAACTGATTATTAATTCCACTCCCTTCAAAAGGATAAAAGATTGCTGTTAGATGACACACACACACACACACACACTATATATATATATATATATATATATATATATATATATATATATATATATATATATATATATATATAATACATATATATATATATATATATATATATATATATATATACATATATATATGTATATATATACATACATATATGATATATAATATATATACATATACACACACATATATATATATATATATATATATATATATATATATATATATATATATATATATATATATATATATATATATATATATATATATATATATATATATATATATATATATATATATATATATATATATATATATATATATATATATATATAATATATAGATAGTTTGCGGGTTCGTCAAGTAAGCAGTCTCATTCTTTCGGATAAAATGCTCCCATTCTTTAAATTGATCTCACCGTTATAATGACGCTGAAATTCAATATCCCAGTTACCCGGCAGCGTGAAGCGTGAAAGGAGGGTCAGCTTCTCACTCTTACAACTCGCTTTGATTCTCGGGCTCTATTGAATTTGGGACCTATAGCTGCTAGCGCTGGTGCGCCATTTGAGACTTATGCCAATACATGTAATTCATCTACGACAAGAAACTCTCGACATTCAGCGCAGGGTGGATCCCAAAGTAGGTTATCCTTCTTCAAAGTAGACCACCAGTTAAATACAGCACAGTACAAACGTAGGAAGACAAAACACGTTTCATTATTATTATTATTATTATTATTATTATTATTATTATTATTATTATTATTACTAGCTACGCTAAAACCCTAGTCGGAAGAGTAGGATGCTATACCCTAGGGCTCCAACAGGGAAAAAAAAGCAGTGAGGAAAGGAAATAAGGACATAAATAAACGATACGAGAAAGTAGGAGAAACCAGGAACAACTAAAATAATATCTAAAAACAGTAAAAACATCAAAACAGATATTTCATATATAAACTATGACAAGGCTTATGTCAACCTGTTCAACATTAAAACATTTGCTGCAAGTTTGAACTCCTGAAGTTCTTGCTATTCAACTACTCGATTAGGAAGATCATTCCACAGCTGGAATAAATAAACCAAATAAACTCTTACATATAAATGATTATTTTCGCATACGGTAAGTTTTGAAGAGATTTCATTTTTCCGATATCCCGATTAAATATATTTTTTGCAAACAAGTGAAAATACGAAAAAAACGGAGAGAAAAAAATCTAATAAGATCACCTTAGTATCCAGCCTACAGACAACATACGAATCCTCAAACCACAGTTCAAAAATTCAAAAAATAGATTAAATATCTTACATATGAATAAAATGTCTAAGTTTTAAAAGATAAATCTCATTTATTATTTTAGACTTCGATACACGTAAATCAAGAGTTGTTAAATTAATGCTCTAGTAACAATTTATCATTATTCAAATCAGAAAAAAAAAAAAAAAGAAATAAGAAATGGCATTAGCCTAAGAAGCCATAAACATATTTATCGATAACTGTGACACGTTACATACTAAAAACACGTTCGAAATATTCGAGTTTTACCAATACAAATCTCATTTAACTTTACATTTTTCCCCCGAGTTACAAAATCATGCAGGTTCCCAATCCAAGGAAATGTGGGTCGACCATACGGAGAACCTCTAGAGATTGTTAATGAATATATGAGCTTAGGACAGACAGTAAGCGTTTCCCCAGGACATGAGACCGGAATTAAAAGAAGGATAACAATGGGTGGAGAGGTTTTAGTAAACAAAATGAGACTATGAACAGTAAAATGTCACTTTCTCTAAAAAGGTAAGCATTTAATCAGATAGTCATACCAGTATTAACCTACACATAAAAAACTAGGAGCCTTACTAAAGCCTTAGAACAAAAGCTAGTTACAATTCAAAGACCCAGGAAAAGAATAATGATGGGACTAACACTAACAAGACAGGAAAAGAACATGGATACAAGAGCCATCTAAAGTACAGGATATTCTAACATGTAAGAAGAAGAAATGGACATGGGCAGGGAGTATAATGAGAATGAAAGATAATATATAGACAGGAGGCATAACAGAACAGGTCCCTAGAAATTGCAAACGAAGCAGGGGAAGGAAGAGAAGACCATGGATTAACAACCTAAGAAAATTTGCGGGTATAAACTGGAAGGATATGCCTGGTTCCTTTGTCCTGCAGTGGACTAGCAATGGCCGAGATATATATATATATATATATATATATATATATATATATATATATATATATATATATATATATACACACACACACACAAAATATACGAACACAAATAATGTATATACATATTAATAGATATGTGTGTGAATGTGCATATAAAGTCCAATTTATACTGGTAGTATAGTCTGAATAGGTCTTCTACGATCAGTATTGCTCCACTCTCTACTGCCACTTGGGTACTTTTAGAAAACAGACGTCTATCATTCGGACGTGTATGGGATACAGAGAGAGAGAGAGAGAGAGAGAGAGAGAGAGAGAGAGAGAGAGAGAGAGAGAGAGAGAGAGAGATTGGCAACAAATTTAGTTGCTGCTGTTTTGGTTAAGACAGCTTTCATCATTTGATTTCCTGATGTCGACAGGATTTTTAACCTTTTGGAGTTTTAACAAGGATTCTAAGTTAGAGAGAGAGAGAGAGAGAGAGAGAGAGAGAGAGAGAGAGAGAGAGAGAGAGAGAGAGAGAGAGAGAGAGAGAGAGAGAGCATTGTTAGGATATTGTTCAGAGCAACTAAATAAAATAAATTTCTACCAACTTTTTCAGTCAGTCAAGTTTGAAACAACGATAAACCTTGGCAATAATGAAAAATTAAATTTAACTAAAAAGTTTTCAATTAAGAAGAACGCAGACTCTGCAAGAACAGTATTTTCCCCAAAAAGTTTATTAAGCATGAAATCCAAGTTCAGCATTATTGTTGATAAAAAAAAAAAAAAAAAAAAAAAACCGGTAGCTCCATAAGGCACTCGAAGAGTTGGAAGACCCAGGCATACATGGCTGAGGGTTTTGATGATTGAAGTAGGAGATGATGAATGGAGTACTGATTTAAAAGCTCAAGATAGACGACTGGCGAAACCTAACTGAATGCCTTTGCGTCAATAGGCATAGGAGTAGATGAAGAAGTTATCTTTATTGAAATTATCATTATTAGTTACAA
>NC_090732.1:128196032-128198532 GCF_036898095.1 Palaemon carinicauda | reverse complement strand
CCCTTTACCTGTTACTGCCTATAATCTGTCAATCACCGCCACCCCTTCACACTGTTTGAAAATGCATTTGCATGTCACGCTCTGTACTATAATATATATATATATATATATATATATATATATATATATATATATATATATATATATATATATATATATATACATACATATATATATATACATATATATATATATATATGTACATATATATATATATGTATATATATATATATAAATATATATATATATATATATATATATATATACATATATATATATATATATATATATATATATATAAATTATATATCACTGAACATGAATACATTTACGTATATATATTTATACACAATATATAATAAATACAGTGCATACATATACACACATATAATGATGAGAACTTCATCAAATATTACCTTTAATTTCTTTGCAAAGCAAGTAAACTTAATTCAACTGAAAAATAACGTACTTTCCAGAAACCTTCACTTAATTTTAGTCAGTGCACTTTTAGCCTCAAGAACGTGACTAAGGTCATTGGTCGGTCAAATTTCTTTCATGGATGAATAGGTCATTCACAAGGCTATAAATAGATTTCTAGTTAGGGTAATCATTATACATGTTCGTGTTAATGTCTTCTTCTAAATGTTATTTACCTTTGACTGAAATTTGTCGTAGATTTCATATCCCAAGATATTTTTAAGTCAAATAATACAATAACAAAATATTTAAATTTCAGGAATTTCAAGAAAACGTTCAAATTGTCCAAATTCCTATAAGGAACTTAGGAGTAATGGCCCATCGAAGAAATTTTCGAATGTTCACAGATTATGGAGGTCCCTTCGATGTTAAGAAAAATTATGAAATTTAAAAGATGTTCTTATTGTGACTTGTCTGGATTTGGAGAAGAGCTGTAAATCTTAAAATTTACAACAATCTAAGTGCTAAGAGGAGTCTACGCTCCTTTCACTTAAATTGTTTTGAATATATAATCTTTGAGGTAGATAATGATGAAATGGGAACTCAGCTTACAGTAGGGATTAATGTAATTAAGAAATTTTGAGTGATAATGCAACCCAGTTATATTATGAGTATTTCGTCCTTTCTATTAAGTTCCAGATATACTTCAAAGAAGACTGTAAACTTAGATCTCTTGTTGAATTTTGTGCCAAGCTGAATAAAAGATTGTTGTTCGGGAGTTTAAGTAAATCAGTTCAACTTTATTAAGTAATTATGGAAATAGAAAAGTAACATTTCAACTTACTATCATATAATAACATTTCAAATTACTATCATATAATTTTGTATCCGTCTGTAATACATATTGATTAATTGACTGAGCATCACTTCTTAGCATCATTATTGAATTTTTAGGTAATATCAGGACGTTGTTATGAAACAGAGTGTAATCCTCAGGAAAGGTGATAATCCACTGTAAATTTAATTGTGAATATAAACGAATATATGGTTAAGCTGGATAATATTTTGAAATACTCTCTAAAGCTCGAAAAACATGAAGAAGGTTCAACGGAAACATTGAAAAAAAAAAAAAGCAAGTAGGGTGGTAACCAAAGGAAAGAGATCACAAAAATGTAAATTTCTTGAAGATAGTTGGTAAATATGGGTCTGGATATTGTTTAAGCTGTTGTCAAAATCCATAAATAAGGAAACCCGATCCTCCAAAAATTTCTCATATGACATTCCCAACAAAATGGCTGATCAAAGTACTAAACTGCATCTTAATAACCTCTCAAGTTCTTCTTTGAAGTCCTCTTCCAAGTTCGCTGCCGTCCATAAACCATGGATGCAGATGGGATCATAGCATCCATTGTAGACAGATTATTCATCTATTGCAGACAGATTATTTATCCACACTCCTGCTCAGGAGACCCTTCAAATTCTGACAAATTACTAGAGACGATGTTGATGGAATCAATATTTAGGTTCTCTTTGCCAATGCCAATATCCAATCTAATGGCAGTCCATCGTTACAGATGACGACATTTCAAGTTTCTCAATAAATGTAAAATGTAGTATGAATAGCTTTAGAATTGGTGCCGATACCATCTTCATCTGCGTTCACTGAGATGGCTCACCAGACCCATCTAGGACTTTCATATCTTGCCACAGGTCAGTTGAGGATTCAGGGCTACGGAAACCTCTTTTCTGGTTTGTCGCTGCTGCCTTTTCAAGGTGAGATATGTCAAGCCATTCTGATCTAGTATAGTGAACCCGTTGTTAGCACTCATTCTCTAGTCTTGGCCATACAGTCGTTAGCAAGGGTTTCTAGGTCAACTGGTAGAATTTTACATTTCTTTAATATTGGTGGTAGCCATTTTTGTTGTTTATATATAATTCATTTTTAGAGCTGTTCCTCTGGTAGGCATCTTTGTTGTTTATATACAATTTATTTTGGGAGCTCTTCCTCGGGCATATAGATTACGTGCCCAAACCAGCGGCGCTGTAATTTGGTTAGCATGTCTTCTGTGCTTGAATATTCTGT
>NC_090732.1:128166032-128183532 GCF_036898095.1 Palaemon carinicauda | reverse complement strand
AGGTGTTGAGGTGCCAGTGATGGGAGATGAGAATGAGAGAGAGATTACAATAGAGGAAGTGAGGAGAGCACTAGATGAAACGAGAGTGGGAAAAGCATCTGGTATGGATGGTGTGAAAGCTGAGATGTTGAAGGAAGGGGGTGTGACTGTACTTGAATGGTTGGTGAGATTGTTTAATATGTGTTTTTTGTTGTCAATGGTACCAGATGATTGGGTTTGTGCATGTATTGTACCACTATATAAGGGTAAGAGAGATGTGCATGAGTGTTGTAATTCAAGAGGTATTAGTTTGTTGAGTGTAGTTGGAAAAGTGTATGGTAGAGTAATGATTAATAGGATAAAGGATAAAACAGAGAATGCAATCTTGGAAGTACAGGGTGGTTTTAGAAGAGGTAGGGGTTGTATGAATCAGATTTTTACAGTTAGGCAGATATGCGAGAAATATTTAGCAAAAGGTAAGGAGGTGTATGTTGCGTTTATGGATCTGGAGAAAGCATATGATAGAGTTGATAGGGAAGCAATGTGGAATGTGATGAGGTTATATGGAGTTGGTGGAAGGTTGTTGCAAGCAGTGAAAAGTTTCTACAAAGGTTGTAAAGCATGTGTTAGAATAGGAAATGAACTGAGTGATTGGTTTCCGGTGAGAGTGGGGCTGAGACAGGGATGTGTGATGTCGCCGTGGTTGTTCAACTTGTATGTTGATGGAGTGGTGAGAGAGGTGAATGCTCGAGTGCTTGGACGAGGATTAAAACTGGTAGGCGAGAATGACCATGAGTGGGAGGTAAATCAGTTGTTGTTTGCGGATGATACTGTACTGGTAGCAGACACAGAAGAGAAGCTTGACCGATTAGTGACAGAATTTGGAAGGGTGTGTGAGAGAAGGAAGTTGAGAGTTGATGTGGGTGAGAGTAAGGTTATGAGATGTACGAGAAGGGAAGGTGGTGCAAGGTTGAATGTCATGTTGAATGGAGAGTTACTTGAGGAGGTGGATCAGTTTAAGTACTTGGGGTCTGTTGTTGCAGCAAATGGTGGAGTGGAAGCAGATGTACGTCAGAGAGTGAATGAAGGTTGCAAAGTGTTGGGGGCAGTAAAGGGAGTAGTAAAAAATAGAGGGTTGGGCATGAATGTAAAGAGAGTTCTATATGAGAAAGTGATTGTACCAACTGTGATGTATGGATCGGAGTTGTGGGGAAGGAAAGTGATGGAGAGACAGAAATTGAATGTGTTTGAGATGAAGTGTCTAAGGAGTATGGCTGGTGTATCTCGAGTAGATAGGGTTAGGAACGAAGTGATGAGGGAGAGAACGGGTGTAAGAAATGAGTTAGCGGCTAGAGTGGATATGAATGTGTTGAGGTGGTTTGGCCATGTTGAGAGAATGGAAAATGGTTGTCTGCTAAAGAAGGTGATGAATGCAAGAGTTGATGGGAGAAGTACAAGAGGAAGGCCAAGGTTTGGGTGGATGGATGGTGTGAAGAAAGCTCTGGGTGATAGGAGGATAGATGTGAGAGAGGCAAGAGAGCGTGCTAGAAATAGGAATGCATGGTGAGCGATTGTGACGCAGTTCCGGTAGGCCCTGCTGCTTCCTCCAGTGCCTTAGATGACCGCGGAGGTAGCAGCAGTAGGGGATTCAGCATTATGAAGCTTCATCTGTGGTGGATAATGTGGGAGGTTGGGCTGTGGCACCCTAGCAGTACCAGCTGAACTCGGTTGAGTCCCTGGTTAGGCTGAAGGAACGTAGAGAGTAGAGGTCCCCTTTTTTGTTTTGTTTCATTTGTTGATGTCGGCTACCCCCCAAAATTGGGGGAAGTGCCTTTGGTATATGTATGTATATATATATACACACACACATATATATATATATATATATATATATATATATATATATATATATATATGAATATATATGCATATATATATATATATATATATGAATATATATGCATATATATATATATATATGAATATATATATATATATATATATATATATATATATATATATATATATATATATATAATATATATAATATATATAAAATATATATAATGTATATATGTGTATATATATGTATATATACATAAATATATGTATATATATACATATATATATATGTATACACACACACACACACACACATATATATATATATATATATATATATATATATATATATATATATATATATATATATGTGTGTGTGTGTATATATATATATGTACCGTATATATACATAAATATATGTATATATATATATATATATATATATATATATATATATATATATATATATATATATATATATATATATATATATATATATATGTATACACACACACACATATATATATATATATATATATATATATATATATATATATATATATATATATATATATATATATATATCACACTAATATCTTAAAGTCTCAACGAAGATTTTCACACTGAATGACTGGTATATGCAACAAAATCTTTTAAATCTCATTACAATGAGCTCTCGAATAAACCACTTATCAATTGCAAATCGTTAGACAGTCAAACAGATTAATCTTTAATTACGACGGACGCAACACAATTCAACGATGTCTGAAGAGATTTTCCACTTAATCTCCCTCTTGTAGACCCAGTAGCGCCAAAGCTGCAAACATGGTTTAACATATGTTCACAATTACCAAGAAGTTTCGGTTTTCTTTTTTTAAACTGGTTACATCACTTTTCTTCGAGAAACGGTTTTGTACTGCGGATAGTTGTCAGTGTGTGTGGAATAAAATGGAGAAACTATTTACACAGAAGGAAGTCCTAGTATGATGTTTGTATGAGAGAGAGAGAGAGAGAGAGAGAGAGAGAGAGAGAGGAAGAGAGAGAGAGAGAGAGAGAGAGAGAGAGAGAGAGAGAGAGAGAGAACGTATTATTGTAGAAACTTATCAACCAGTAATTCGCCTAATAGTTAATGTTATATTAGAGGAAATGACCAAGTAAATAAATAAAATGGCTGACCATGCTAAAAAGTCTCTATTCCATAAGAAGGAATAAACACTGTTTAAGAGGAGTATTCCGTTGATAAAGTTCAGATTGCATCTTTATAGCATTACATCTTTGCCAAATTCATACGGGATGCAAATCTGACGGCGAGGCCGGTGTCTTTTACATACTTACTGACACATTCTCATAAACATTCCCAACTAAACGTCTGCTCTATAGATATAACCAATGATAATACGACTGTACTGAAATCTACATAGAATTACGTAGACAAAACTAGGGATCCTTATATTCCAGCCAAAGTTCCGTAGATTTTATCAGATTTGATCAACAGTTCAGAAAAATCTACAAACTACGCCCGTATATTTTACATAAATATGCCCTAATGGGATTGTATGTTCGAGCGAAGTCCAATAGGACGACCATCTTTATGTCCTTATCTCAAACACCTCGAGGAAACAAGAGCGAGTGGAAAGGAAAATATGTAGTGTTTTACTTGTGCATTATAGACGCGGGTCTCCCTTGATTAAACAGAATCCTGTGCTGTAGAATTACAGTTACATTTACGGCTGGGTTTATAGCTAATTAAGCCTTCCCATAGTCATTAGTTTCGTTCAACGAATGGCTAAGCATTCAATTACGCGAGCAAAGGATGAGAAGCGTCTTGAAGTTTTCTTTGTAAAATTTCTCTAAAGGCTAACTATACAGAGATTATGAGCTAGAAAAATCTTACTTGCATACGTAATGTAGTTGTAATTGTTATTTCACTCAGTTCAGGCAATTAACCAAATGAGTAACATCTCAAAATTGTGTATATGATTAAATAGTTTGTCTACATGAAAAATTTCTAAACATGACTAAATAATTATTAATGATAAAATAAAATATAAACAAGAAAAAGAAACCGTTAAGGATAGAAAGAAAGAGCAAGTAGGTCTGCCTCCCATTCTCATCATTTAGAATACTTCCTTAGTTCCTGTTACTTTAATTGTTTTTCAAAATATGTGGAAAACTGGCACAATGCTAATCAGTAGGAACGAATTCCATTAAGCATAAAAAAATAAAAAAAAAATATGATAAATATGATTTTTCCAATGCAAGCATATATATATATATATATATATATATATATATATATATATATAGTAATCACGAAAGCTGACATGTGATGAATGTAAAATATATTATAGCCACGGAAGGACAAAATAAAAAGACTTGATTGGAGTTAGTACTTTCGTTCATTAGGGACATCAACAGACTGAACAATTGAGTCTGGTAATATCCCTAATGGACGAAAGTACTTACTCCAATCAAGTCTCTTTTCATTTTTCCTTCCATGGCTATAATACATACATACATACATGCATATATATATATATATATATATATATATATATATATATATATATATATATATATATATATATATATATATATATATATATTATATATATATATATTAGAGAAAAAAAATTCTCCCTACTCTAAGGCCACATCGTAATTTGTGAAAAATCTATAATCTCCAGGTTCAGTGAACCAATGAGGTTTATCCTTTTGCTTTTTGGCAATTCTCTCCCTGTTTTATATGACCTTCATTTAAAAGGTAAAGGTGTTCATTATCCGGCATACACCACCTTCTCTCATTTTTCTTGTTTTCTATTGTTCTGAGAAAGAAAGGATATTAAGTACCCTCTCCCATAGGGTAGTCTTGAAAAATATGTATTTGTTTTTTACTTCTTAGGGATAAGGAGGAATAAAACACGAGTCCTTGCTTGGTAAATTGGTAATCAGGAAGTATACTACGCTTCATTGCATTTATTCTTGGAACATTCCCTTCACATTTCAACATTGAATTGTAAAGAACAAAAATACCTAGACATTACTTTTTATTTAATTCGCTCATACTAGGGTTGCAGTGGCCTATTGGTAACGTCTCTACCTGGTGATCGAAGGCCTGGGGTTCGAGTCACGCTCAAACTTGTTAGTTCCTTTAGTGGCTACGACCTTACCGCCCTTCTGAGCTAAGTATGAGAAGTTTGGGGGAGCCTATAGATCTACTGGTTGAGTTATCAGCAGCCCCTGGATGGCTCTCCCTGTCCTAGCTTGGGTGGAGAGAGGGCTTGGGCCCGGATCATATGTAAATACGGTCAGCCTCTAAAGCATTGTCCGGCCTGCAAAGACAATGTCACTCTCCCTGGCCTCTACCATTCATGAGTGGCCTTTAATACTTTAAAATACGTTTACAGAGGAAAACATTCCTAAAAACATTTTCTCCGTAGGTTAATAGATTATTCACATACGAAAAAAAATCCCACACTGGGATTTGGATCTCGCTTTTCAATTTTAAATGCCTGTAGACTTTGGAGGTTTCTTTCCTTTGATGACTCACTCCCTGTACCTTCAAACCAAAGCAGTCATTAATAACAATAATTCAGCAACTTTTCAACTCTTCTCATAAGAGGCCGTGAAATTTATACCAACTCTTAATGGCATAATGACGACAAATAATGATTGTAATGACCTATGTGACCCAGCTACACCAACTGAACATATGAGAATAACTACACTCAATGCAGCAAGAAATGGATGATATGGTAGGGGACCAGGTGTACAAAGGATTACCCCATGCCAGATCTCCACCGGTCACCGGCCTGCCTAATATCTCTCTCTCTCTCTCTCTCTCTCTCTCTCTCTCTCTCCTCTCTCTCTCTCTCCTCTCTCTCTCTCTCTCTCTCTCTCGGTAGTTAAGAATGAACTTGCGTGTGAAATATTACTACTACTTGATTTGCTAAATAAGTTCCATTCTTTAAGTATACTGTGCCTCTAGTTTTTACAATAGAAGACTTTCCAGATGCAGTTATTTTTTCGTGCCATTTTGGCGTTTTCAATGCACGACTTGCCGTGCCTTCAGCAGAAAGGCCAGTGGAAGCAAAAATTAGTAAACCATGAAAAAATTGGGTAAGGGGAGATGTTGGGGAATCCGAAATAAAAGAAAGAATAGGGCTCTCTCTCTCTCTCTCCTCTCTCTCTCTCTCTCTCTCTCTCTCTCTCCTCTCTCTCTCTCTCTCTCTCTCTCATATGTATATAATATATATATTATATATATATATATATATATATATATATATATATATATATATATATATATATATATATATATATATATATATATATATATATATATATATATATATTTGTGTGTTTATGTGTATATATATTAGCAATTTAATTTTCAGCAAGTGATTAAGTTCCTAGTCCCATTCCGTTTTTGAGGTAGATTCGAATCGTCACAGTTCAATAACTGGTAAATAAATACATCCCTGCTTAAATAACTCTTTTCTCCCCCCCCCCCCACCCAAAAAAAAAAAAAACTTGAAAATGCTGCTTATATAATAACTGTCGCCTCCTTTAAAAGAATCTGGAAAATTTACATTTTCTAACGTTGAGCATGTGACAGATGGTGTATTTATTTTAGTTATCTGAAATAGCTCTCATTGTCATTGCCATTTTAAGAGATTGAATTTGTTTTTTTCTCCAAAACCACAACTTTATAAAAAGTGTCTTAATACTCAGGAAAAAGGCCCATACTATACGGTTGTTCTTATGTTTGTGGTGAATAAAGGTAGTTTTCCTATAAAGATTCTCTCTCTCTCCTCTCTCTCTCTCTCTCTCTCTCTCTCTCTCTCTCTCTCTCTCTCTCTCTCTCTCTCTCTCTCTCTCTCTCTCTCCGGTTTCTATATAAACAGGTATATTTCCAAGAGGACAATTCTCTCTTTCTATTTCTATATAAATTGGTGTATTTCCATAATGTTTCTCTCTCTCTCTCTCTCTCCTCTCTCTCTCTCTCTCTCTCTCTCTCTCTCTCTCTCTCTCTCTCTCGGTTCACGTTGTAGATAACTGTTTTAGCTTGGCTATGAAGGTGGTCATATGGAGAACTCGAAGCAGGGGAACGGTCCATCACAAGAGTTTGTGTGTAGCGGCATCGTCTGGTTTATGGGAGGGACCCAACTCATATGACAAGTCTAGGGTGGGGGAAACGTAAATACAGAAAATACCTTGAATTTCACCTCAATGGTGGTGAAGCAAATGTTTAAATAACTTTTGATGGTTTCCAAAATATACCCATTTATAGATACAGATAGAGGGAGAGAAAGACAGAGCGTGGGTAAGGAGGTGGAGTGGGGTTAAAGAAAGGCATTCCGGTGATCTGTGGAGATGTGGCACCAACGGGAGAATCCGTTTAAAACCATGAACCCTCTCTGATCGTCCACTTCTCTCTTCGTTAAGTATATAGTCCGTACAATGTGAGGAATAAATAAAAAAGACTACAAAACCAATTAAAGAGACCCTTGGCTTTATTCGAGAAGTATAATTGAGCGATATAAAGAATAGCAGTGCCCATTCATCAGATTCATAATTCTTTGTTTACATACTATATAAGTAATCCGTTGAATAAATGCGAGACCCGCAATCGACTGCACAAAACTTAAAATGTTTTAAAAATTGGCTTTGCCTTATGTCAGTAGAAGTCACACAAGCATCAAGATGGTTGATTTGTATTATGCCATCAAAATAAGAGAAAATAGTTGTTACTTTTTTTCATCAAAACTTTCTTAACGGGTGTTACGTGGTTCTGGAAAATTTGATCTTGTGACTATTTTCACTAACGGAAGCTGCAATACAAATTGCAGAAGAGATTTCCTTTTTGTCGCTTATTCTGCATATACATTTGACCTTGACATTTTATCCCTCTTAGTGCAAGAGCCCGTGGCCTGCATTTTGTCCATGGTCATTCTAAAACGAACAAACAAGGGATATATATACGCAACCTATTTAACCCTATTTACTGAAAAAGAATGATTCCTATATCATGTCTAAATTAAGTAAATTTTATATAATTTTAATCACTCTTTCCTATAAGTATTTTTGTTACTTTAGTTGTCATATGCTATCGCGTAAGCTAGTTCTTTCTCAGTCCTTCTAATTCCGTATTTAGTCTACAACCACATTGCTACGAGATTTTTTTTTTTTTTTTTTTTTTTTTTTACTATGAAAGCCATGGCTAAGCTACGGAATAGCTCTACTTGAGCTGATACTACGCAAGTACCATAAATTCTTATAAGCAGCCATTCCAGGACCTTTTCCGTCTTAAAAAGCCAACCATCCATTTCCTGTGACAATAAATTAGAGAGGGATCCATCTCCACCGCATCGCCAATTACAAACCGCACCATTGATATCTCTTCGAAACGCAGACGCTTTGCTGTAACAAAACATCTTTAAAACTACGCCCTTATTATTATTTTTATTATTATTACTCGCTAAGCTACAACCCTAGTTGGAAAAGCAGGAAGCTATAAGCCCAGAGGCTGCAACAGGGAAAATAGCCCATAAAGGAAAGGAAACAAGGAAAAACTAAATAAGAAGAGTAACAACATTAAAATAAATATCTCCTATATAAACTATAAAAGCTTTCACAAAACAAAAGGAAGGAAAATAAGATAGAATAGTGTGCCCAAGTGTACCCCCAAGCAAGAGAACTATTTTAAAGGAGAAATACAACATAGAAGAAATGTGAAGTCCTGATTTCATTCATAATAAACACGTAACCAAAAATACGACTGTGTAAAATTAAAATTTAAGAAAAATATTTATGATAAAAGAAAATCTATATATTTTCACTGAACGAGTGTGTATTAGAAAATTACGAAATAAGAGGATTTCACTCAAGAAACTTACAAGAAAATTACAATTATTTCGATTTCATTAAGAAATATTATTAAAAGAATCCCCCTTAGGTATTGAACCCCCTTTACTACAAATTATCCAATTTACTTAACTCTAGAAAAATTTTATGGGCACACCACCTAGGGTTACCTAACTAAGATGGATAAATCGACCGTATACTTCTGTATTAAGATCCAAAGGCTTAACTCCTAATCCTGGCCAAGGTTGATACACTTATATGTGACACAGTATTAGGAAGTATTTGCGACCCAATATTTGATATAATACGGATGAAAAAGTGACTTTTATTATCTCACAACAACACTTAATTTTCAAAAGAAGAAAATCGTTAGGAAATATTAAAAATATCATGTGAATCATGACCTGTTTCGTCTTCAATAGGATTCACAGTAGATTTTACCATTTTTTTTTTTGTACATGCCCATCATAAATATATATATATATATATATATATATATATATATATATATATATATATATATATATATATATATATATATATATATATATATATAGTGTGTGTGTGTGTATGTGTGTGCGTTTGTCCATGCTTTGTTTTCACCATAGGATCTTTAAAATTTAAGGGCCTACCTCCAGTAGACTTACTCTGGTTTGTCAGCAAAACCTAAGGGTTGAAGTAGCTAGTCCCCGCCCTTTTATTATCCCCAGTAGATGCTGGTAGCCATTAAAGGAAATGGCCTCCAATCCTTAGTGGTACCATAAGATCCACCTACTGAGTACAGAACAACAACTTTCCTATGACTGATAGTAGAGGATGAGAGGGAAAAAAAATAGTTCGCAAATGACGTCATTTCTTCAAACTGATTCTGGTTGAGGCCATGATCTCATAGATTGGCATTGACCTTTGAGTCTCGTACCTTCTGGCCTGGGAGAATTGGGCCCAAACAATCTCAAGACAGGTGAATTTTAGCATATTTCATAATTAGGTTTGATTTTTCGGAATATAGTAGTTAACCATAATGCCCTATTTTTTCCCCCTTTTTATTTAATTTTACATTAAAAATTTGAGTTAGAGGCTAGATTCTAACTTCATGAACATTGCTATTGTAGGTATTGTAGGTATTTCACTTCTCATTTGAAGAGCCATGAAGTTGAAACTTTTCATGTTGAACAGGCTGAAATAAGTGCCATCTTATTGTTTATATAACTGATAAATTTTAACGTTGTTATTGATCTTAAGGTCTTTTATATGTATCACTATTACAGCTCATGTAGTTTATTTCCTTATTTCCTCTCCTCACTGGGCTAATTTTCCCTATTGGAGCCTTTGGGCTTATACTGTAGCATCCTGCTTTTCCAACTAGGGAGCCAGGCTGCTAATAATAATAATAATAATAATAATAATAATAATAATAATAATAATAATAATAATAATAATAATAATAATAATCTTGCAGATTTTCATTCAAATGATTCTTAGAGATATCCCTTAACCTCATTATAAGTTGCCTTATATATATGAGAAAGCATTTTAAGAATACGCGTTATTGAATGAGAACTAAACACAGATAGCAGGACATAAATGTGAAAGGGTTTAAGTTGTCAAAATATGTCTCTAACTGTTAGAGGAAGTTGAAAAATAACAATACCCTTATGATATAAATTTTTAGGATGCTAATTTTGCAAGCGTACAATACCCGAACACAGAACGCCCGTAATTTGTTATTTTTATTCAATAAAGTAATAAAGAATATGTTTTTTAAAACTCGTTTAAAATAAGTTTAGCAGAATTATAGACAACTTATTACGAGTTTTCCTAATAGTGTAGTAAAATACAATTTGTGGTAACCGAAAATATAATTTGATCTTAGAAAGTCTTATTATCGACAGCTCTTGCCAAAACCTAACCATGGTGATTCAAGGGTTACATACATAAAAATGGTTGGTAAAGTTATTAACATTAGAATTACTTGTGAATAACCATCTACCCAATCAGCATGTTATCTTAGTATTTTTCACGACGTAGTATTACATTGCATTATGTGTGAATGATTAACCATTAGGGTAAAGGTTGAATGGTGGACAAAGATGTAAATACATAACCACAATGATTCACGCTTCTTATAAGAAAAAATTCATCAAAATTTTTATTCAGGTGACAGATAATCTGACTGGGTTAAAAATTGTAATAAAAATCTAATACTTGGATATTGAAAGTATAGAGTCAACAGACATAATTCTGACACTGAATTGTAACCTTTGATTCAGATTCAAACAGTGCAATTAGACTTGGTCTCGACCTTTTCCTAAGAAGTTATGAACCTGAAGTAGAATACAGGTAAAACGTTCCCTATCTCTCTCTGACATCTCACTCTTATATGAGCGAGAGAGAGAGAGAGAGAGAGAGAGAGAGAGAGAGAGAGAGAGAGAGAGAGAGAGAGAGAGAGAGAGGATGAATTCATAAAACTCTTAGCGAGAAGCTAGTGAAACAGTTTGATGAAGCAACGTCTGTAATAGTTACGACAGTTCTTCATAAAAGCGTAAGGGTAAGACATTATTATTATTATTATCATTACTTGCTAAGCTACAACCCTAGTTGGAAAGGCAGGATGCTAGAAGCTCAGGGCCCCATCAGGGAAAATAGCCTAGTGAGGAAAGGAAACAAGGAAAGCAAGGTAAAAAATATTTTAAGAAAAGTAATATTAAAATAAATAATTCCTATATAAACTATACAAACTTCAACAAAACAAGAGGAAGAGAAATTATATAGAATAGTGTGCTAGAGTGGACCTTCAAGCAAGAGAACTCTAACCAGGGACAGTGGAAGACCATGGTACAGAGGCTATGGCACTACCCAAGACTAGAGAACAAGGGTTTGATTTTGGAGTGTCCTTCTCCTAGAAGAGCTGCTTACCATAGCTAAAGAGTCTCTTCTACCCTTACCAAGAGGAAAGTAGCCACTGAACAATTACAGTGCAGTAGTTAACCACTTGATGAAGAAGAATTGTTTGGTAATTTCAGTGTTGTCAGGTGTATGAAGACAGAGGAGAATCCGTCAAGAATAGGCCAGACTATTCGGTATATGTGTAGGCAAAGGGAAAGTGAACCGTAGCTAGAGAGAAGGATCCATCGTAGTACTGTCTGGCCAGTCAAAGGACCCCCATAACTCTCTAGCGGTAGTATCTCAACGGATGGCTGGTGCCCTGGCCAAAAGGGTTTTTCTATTCCATACTGTACTTCATTATAAATAATAGATTTCTATGACACGGATGTAAAAACGCAAGAGCAATATAAGGGCTCTATACTATGTACGCAATAGTGAGCCCATAATGTCCAGGAATAGAAAAGAATGAGAATAAAAGAGAAAACTTTTGGAAGAGTGAATATCTGACCAGCTGGATTTAGAACATAAGGAGGGTTGGTTGTGCTAGACGGTTCAAATAAAGATGATAAGGTAGAGTTAGGTTTTATGTCATGTAAGGACTGTGATGAATGATTTATCAGGGAGAGCGGCACCTTGTTGGAAAAGAGAAAAAAGCAGCCTATTTCAGCTTGCAGGACAAGGAATTACGATGGTGAAATAACTCTACACACATATAATAAAAGCCATGTTATCTACATAAATAAGACAAATGCTATAGGAGAATGACTGATAGTCCTGTGACCCCTTTAAATATAACTTCTGGTGGCAACACTGGAATTACTGATTTAATAAGTGAGGAAATATAGCGGTGGATCTACCAATAATTTAGGGAGATTTGTGCAATAATTGTTTCTGACTCCTCTCGTGTTCCTCCTTCACAGGAGCATCCCCCAAAAGTTCTCCTACAAATGAACAACCATCCACACTACTTGAACATCGGGTAAAATGAAGACCACTACACACAGAAGATCTCAAAGAATATTGAAAAGGACAGACTCCAGAAATCTAATACTTTACTATAATTACTTTTTTAACGATTTACTTTACTATAATTACTTTATTAATGTTTTACTTTACTATATTTACTTTTTTAATGTTTTACTTTATTATAATTACTTTTATAACGTTCAGCTTTATTATACTTACCCTTTTTAATGTTTTACTTTGCTACAATTACTTTTATAATATTTCATTTTACTATAATTACTTTTTTTTAATGCTATGAATTTGAACTGTTTACATGTTTTCTCCATACGCCCGTAAATGTTTTACATGTTTATAATTATTCTAGGAACCAAGTTCATGAATGATAAAAGAAAGCTCTAAAGTCATACTGTAATTTTATAAAAATACAAACAACATTATGCTCTTTTTATCGCTATGGAACATTTTCTGCATAGCAAGAAAGTACGACGTAGTACTTATTTTCACAATATATACATAGTATATATATATATATATATATATATATATATATATATATATATATATATATATATATATATAATACATAGTATATATATATATATATATATATATATATATATATATATATATATATATATATATATATATATATACACATATACATACACACACACACACACACACAATATATATATATATATATATATATATATATATATACAGTATATATAGTGTATATATATATATATAATATATATATATATATATATATATACACACATACATACATACATACATATATATATATATATACATATATATATATATATATATATATATATATATATATATATATATATACATACACACACATGTACACTGAATATATATAATCAGCCAGGCCCTTTCCTATAACAAGATTATAAAGAGCTGTCTAATAATGTCACCTATATTCACTGATAACGTACACCAAAAACTAAAAGCACACATTAAATAATAACCCTCCAAATATATATATCGCCATCTCTTATCCCACACTTCTTCTCAATAATATATTGCTGAGAACCCAACACACAACAAAGTATTTCCCTGGCAATGAACAACAAAGACCTTCGGCGTTTCTCCTCGCTCCTACTTCGCGGCCGAAGAAATATCTTCCTATAAAATGAACTCTCACTATATATAATATGATGCTGGAAAAACGTAAACCAGGGTGATGAAGGAGCCATGTAAACCTGAAACCAACGTACAATAAACTTTACCCCCAGCCTTCGTGGTATTAGGGGAGACGCAATTGTCGTACATAAAGTTGCAATACCTTCGATGTTCACACTTCTTAGTCACTGGAATACTTATGACAGTGGTTTGCCGTCTGTATGTTTTCGTGAGAGCAACAAAAAGTACTTTTTTATATCATCATATAGACGCAAAGGGCCTCGGTTAGATTTCGCCAGTCATCTCTATCTTGAGCTTTTATTCAATACTTCTCCAATTGTCCTCGCCTACTGCACGCTTCATAGTCCTCATCCATGTAGGTCTGGGTCGCCCAACTCTTCTTGTGCCTTGTCGAACCCATTTAAACATTTGTTGAACTAATGTCTCTCAAGGAGTGCGAAGAGCATGCCCAAACCATCTCCATCTGCCCCTCACCATGATCTCATCTCCATATGGCACTCGAGTAATCTCTCTTACAGCTTCATCTCTAATCCTGTCCTGCCATTTAACTCCAAATATTCTTTTGAGAGCTTTGTTCTCAAATCTACAAAATCTGTTCGATATTGTTTCATAGTCATACCATGACTTATGTCCATACAGTAACACCGATCTCACTAAACTAATATATAGCCTGATTTTTATGTGTAATTTCAGATTTACTTTTATATATTTTATATCAAACAAGTACCCAAACGTGACTCATCTTCTTATTGTCAGTTATGAGAATGAGTTTGCAAGACAGTTTTCGTGTCACGAGACACCACCTCCTAATCTAATATATTACAGTAGAGACCAGCCATAGGAGACGCTTGTCTTAGGCTTGATAGCAATCTAATAACAGGATTCACCAAACCCATGCTATTACCGTTCAAAAGAATAAAGGGAAATATGGTTTCATTACACATATGTACATACTAGTGTACCCGAGCAGTAAAAAATTATGTTTACATATTTAGATATGAGCGCACACGGATACACATTCAATCCTTCCCACCCTCTCCCCCCTTTCCTAACTTCGACCCGCTGGTTCGGCAATTTGTGAATGGTTTCCGAATGTACCTTTTGAAGTAAACCTTCTCACCAGGGTATGACTACTTCCTTCTGGAGGGGCGCCGAAGAACGGGGTGAAACAACGCATGACAGGATAGAAATTATATATATATATATATATATATATATATTATATATATATATATATATATATATATATATATATATATATATATATATAGATAGATAGATAGACAGATATATATGGGAGGATATACTGTATACATAGTTTTTTCTTTCCCACCATTATTCCTACGTTAAGAGGTTGGTTGCCTGATGCATCTTCTCCAATGCCTGATTTAAGATGGTTTAAAGGATCTTGCTTATCACACTTTGAGGTTGGAGTCTTTTGATTTTTTTAGTCGAAATGTTCCACAATCTAAGTTCATGCTTCATTAGATACAGTAACAATTCAAGTTAATAGACATGAAAGCTCTCGTAAAGTAAAGTGAAACAGAAGAATGAGTTTTGCAGAAATGGTCTTTTGAAGTTTTTTGAGTCATGAGCCCCAAAACATATTTGTATACATAAGTCATTACCTTTACTTCCTTTTAATGCCAGATTCTTGCAATTCCCTATACTTATTCTTCCTCGTCTCTCGAGCTTGTTAGTCTCACTATACAGCAGGGTCGTCCGCTCGAGTCAACTTTCTCCATTTATTTTTATTCCTTGCATCGTCTTCCCAAAGTCCCACTTCCCCGCATTCATACATCTCATCTGCTGACGCACCACAATCCTCTCCATCACTGGCATGTTCTTAGCCCTCTTGATCGGCTCCACCTCCTCCCTTCTTATTACAAGGCCAGAATATCTCAAACGAGCTTCCCTAGCCTTGTCTTTTACATTAAATATACCACACATTCTTCTTACATCTCGAATCTTCCTCCTTTCCAGCAGTGATATTTCAGCAACCCATCTTCCAATCCTTAACTCGTTTCTTTTCTAACAGTCCTTCATTTTTCCTCTTAAGTGCCCAAGTTTCTGGCCCCATATAGTACGGGCCTGGTAATTGCCTCATAAATCTTAATTTTGAGCCTTATAAGGCATTTTCTTGTCTAAAACTCCAGTTACTTCTCTCAATTTTTGTCATATTTCTTTCATTCTCTGTCTCACTACTCTCTCATTGCCTCCCTCGTCTGTTATTACTGATCCCAACTCATTGTTCTGTGTTAGCACTGGTACCATCTACTGTATAGATCTAGTCGCCGAGTCATCAGCAGCCTTGCCTAGCACTATCTCATCCTAGCTTGAAAAGGAGGGGGGCTTGAGAGCTGATCATATATTATAAATGTTCAGTCTTTAGGACACTGTCCTGTCCCTTGCCTCGGACACTCATGAGCGACCTTTACAACATTAATCAGTATATATTTGATATTCGTTACTGACGTGCATCTTGCAAAAGCAAAAATATATTGTTCATAGGAACAAAAGCCGTTCAGTAAATTACTTAAAACTAGCATGTAGATGCTACCCATATAGATTGATTTATAAAATTTCAATTAAAACTTTCATTCATTCCAGTTAATAAAATATTCACCCACTTTGCTTTATTTGATTAAAAAGCAAACTGCATTATAAAAAATCAAGATGACTAAGAAACACAAAAACACAAGTATGAAAAAAAAAAAAAAAAAAAAAAAAAAAAAAAAAAAAAAAAAAAAAAAAAAAAAAACGCTTGACACTAGTGAACACTCTTAACGTTAGAATTCACCTTCTCCATTCTTCTAATCCATCAAAAGTAATTCCACAGAGACACCGAGATCACTAAGATCTTGCAAAACAATCTCGCAAAGTCAAACGGATCTCCAGTAATTTCCGACTACTTGCTTCTGTTTTCTCTTTCTTTCCTTTTATTCTAGTAAGGGTAATATATCCCCACCACAGCCTCTCGTAGCATGAATTTTTAATCCCCAAAGACCCTGCCCGTGCTAATATATTCACAAGAAGGTCGTTTTTATAGCTAGTTGATGCTCTCTGTTCCCAGGAGTAAAATAAATCATGAAACTGTATGCATAGACGTCATATCTGCCGCGGAATGTTACTTCAGAAATAAGCCTTGTACTGGGAAGAGATTTCTTGAGTTGGAAATTTAGTACCTCGTTCATATTTCTATAAATTGAGAAATGAAGGTTGAATGTCAATTTTATCTTTAGTAAAATATTTACTGACATTTTCCGGTAACACAGAGTTAGATTTAAATAGTCTACCCAAATTAATTTATTTCATTTTTCCAAGCAATATATTATTGAAAGGCAATTTATCACTAATTCAGCCTACATAAAAAAAAAAATGTTTATACAGATGACGCCAAATTGTTTTAGATTGACACAATCAGCTGATTGTACCCATGTATCTCTCTCTTCCCTTCCTCCGCGTTCTCTCCTGCTCGTCCCCCTCCCCCTCTGTTCCTCTCCTTCCCCCCCTATGCCCCCTGCACGCTCCTCTGCCCCTCTCCATTCCCCCTCCCCCCTCTCCTTTCCCACGCTTGCCTCTCCACTTTCGTCTCTCTTGACTGCTCGCTCCCTTGTTTCCTCCCCGTCCCTCTCTCTCTTCCCCCGTTTCCTCTCACTCTCCCCTCCTTCCCCCTCGCCCTGCCGCCGATTCCGTCTTGTGCTGCCAGCTTCTCTCCTCCGCCACCTCTCCTCCCCTTCATCCTGGTCCCACTCCCCCACCCTTCTTCTTCCCCCCCCTTCCT
>NC_090732.1:128155499-128160499 GCF_036898095.1 Palaemon carinicauda | reverse complement strand
AGGAATAAAATTCAAATTAAGTCATGATAGATTCAATTCACCGACACACCCTCGTAAAAAATCATGAAATTACAGTCCGCCAATTTTCTTTATCTAAATATATACAATGATGATTTAAACATATTACCTTTCAAATGTTGTAAACAGTGGAGACAAACACCTAAATCATGATGTGCTCTAGTCGACAAAAAAAAAAAAAAAAAAAAAAAAAAAAAAATATTATTGAGGATTTTACTAAAATCATCGCTTTATTGTGTTGACAAAAAAGTAGTACATTTTTATGTTTACTAATAGGCCAATAGTGCACTTAGATATAATGGAATATATTTTCTGAGACTTCAGTAGGATCTAATAAACACCTGGAGAAATTCAAAAGAATAACGAAAAGCCCAAATGAGCCTTTTGTGTTCATGAATGATGAATAACTGAAAATATATATATATATATATATATATATATATATATATATATATATATATATATATATATATATATATATATGTGTGTGTGTGTGTGTGTATATATATATATATATATATATATATATATATATATATATATATATATATATATGTGTGTGTGTGTGTATAAATATATATATATATATATATATATATATATATATATATATATATATATATATATATATATATATATATAATATACACCTATATATAGATATAGATACAGATATATAGATAAATCGTAGTGTACGTAACCCGTCAAAACTGACGGCTAAATATTTACCTAAGATATGCACAAACACAGGATATTCATCCCTACCCAACCCCCTTTCCTAACTACAACACAGCAGTTGAGGTGTCCGAGTGTACTTCTCTGGGTACCCACTCTCAGCAAGGTATGACTACCCTTCCCCCTACCCGAGGGACGGGGAGAGACCGAGTAGTCATACGTTTGCTCAATACAGCTGAGCATGGCTAGGAAGGTATAAATTATACATACACGTATGTATATATATATATATATATATATATATATATATATATATATATATATATATATATATATATATATAGATAAATATATATACATATACAGTATATACATATATATATAAATAAATAAAAATAAATAAATATATATAAATATATATATATATATACATACATACATATGTATATATATACATACATATATATATATAAATATATATATACATATATTTATATATTATATATCATATATATATTATATATATGTATGTATAAAGAGAGAGAGAGAGAGAGAGAGAGAGAGAGAGAGAGAGAGAGAGAGAGAGAGAGAGAGAGAGAGAGAGAGAGAGAGAGACGTTGCTATTTATCATATAAGGGAGATATTCTGCATTTCTTGAGTGGCATAATGTACTCTCTCACCACATTCAGTTGGGTACTATATTTACAACATAAATCATTGAGAGTTCTGCAACAAAAAAGTTTGAAAAGGGGTCAGGAAGCTGGAAATTACCAGAATGAAGTACAGGAATCTAGCGAGTAGAGCAGTGAAAAGAGACAGGAAAGCAAGCCAGTGGCGAATCTAGCATCTGAAAAGCACCTTTTAAACTTGAATAATTTTTAAAGACTTAAACAGATGCAAAAATAGGAATCCTGTTGCCAAGAAAAATGTAACAAACTGTCTCACGTGAAGTCTGCTCCAATAGAATTTCTACAATCCCTTAAAGAAATATGTACCTAAAGTATGTGCAATTTACATTGGAAAAACTGACTAAATAAATTTCAGTAACGATTTCTTTTAGAGCTTTCGTATAATGTGGTTTTGGCAACTAGCACAGGGAGACATAAATAAAGAATATATCACTTTGCGTCAAGTTAGAAATTTATCTAACGTGAAAAATCCATTAAGTTTAATTAATGTGAATACTCAAGTGCTGTAGTACCTTGCGTAAGTCCATACCTAAAGCGTAATGAATATTTAATGAATATGTACGTATGTATGTACACCATTGGCAGACTATTTTTTCTTTTTTATAAAACAATTGATAAAATATTTGCCAGGAGTATCAATGTAAATTGCCAGGTAACTAAAAGCTATTCAGATGTCTTTTAAGGCTCAGCTCAATGTACCCAAGGAAAGAGGCATTTTAGGACTATTATAAGTTAAGATACAAACATCCATCCACTAAATACATTTTAGTATGTTACTTTTTCCGTTACTTATAAGCCCAATCATCTGTCTTCGGCGTAACAAAACCCTACAAGCGCTATATGCCAGTGGTACTTCACAGCAGGATTCTATAAAAAAAAAAATAAGCAAGTAACAAGGCTTGCTACGAATAAGACGCAAGTTCACATGTGTTAAAACTTGAATCTGTATCAACTCTTCACTTATCAACAGGGTTAGGTTATGAAGACCAAACTGTAGACTTGACCGATATACTATTACTGTTTCAGTTTACTTTAAATAGTTGATATCAATTCAATGTAACCTTAACAGAGATATTTCCATATAGTATCTTTTACAAAGTACAATATTATAAAGATTATTATATTTTACTCTATCATATCTTTAATAGTAGTCCCTACCATTCAATTCTGTTTAAGAAATTCTAATTTTCTGTATTGGATTTAAGCATTGTACTTTAAACATTGCTTGCATAATGGCTTATTAATAACAGTAAGCTTTCCGATATGACGTTTTCTTAACACTGATGTTGGTATCATTGCTCTTCACTGTTCCACCAGCTGCAATTAGGTTAAATCAATATAATTTTTATTTATGAAATTTACATTAACATTCGAAAGACGATGAATAATGATAATTTCTTCAACGTGCCTTCCTTTTTATTTGCATAATTTTCTTATATGTACTATCTTCTAGATAGCCAAAAATAAAAATAAGCTGTATTGTATAAAAAAATAATTAAACATTAATGACGAGTTCAGCATCGCAACTTGTTTAGATGCCAGAGTAGTGTAAAAGAAAAACTGGTGTTCAGAACGAAGAAAATTCAATGCAAGAGAATCTGGCACTGGTGGTCTTGGCTTCATTTTATAGATCCACAATCTACATTTTGACGCCCGTAACGTTTTGTTTCTGGCATTTTTCTCTCTCATTATTATAAGTGTTACAGGTGTGAATATTGTAATGTATAACTCGACATACATTTTAATCCCATTTTAAAAACATTCCACAAGAAGAGTTGGATGACCCAGGCCTACATGGATGAGGACTATGAAACTTTAAGTAGATGAGGAATGGAGAAGTATTGAGACGACTGGCGAAATCTAACCGAGACCTTTTGTGTCTCTGGAGGTTAAGAGATGATGATGATGAAAGACTAACAGGTCCCTCACGAATGGCAAAGGTAAAGGACAAGATAACGTTCTATAGATCAACCATATGTACATAGAATAAGAGCACAACCCAGCTACACCAATTCTGGGATCAAGATGATTCAGGCAATGCCTGCTGATGACTCTACAGGTAGATCTATATGGTCCCACAAAAAACTATCACTAGCTCACGGGGACGCTCCCGGATAACGAACTTTATCGTGACTCGAATTCTCGACCATAGATTGCGAGACAAGGTCGCTTTCATTACGTTATTTAGCGTTCTTAGAATATACTGTACTGTATGTTTATGAATTATATTGCATTTACTGTAAAGTACACAGTGTTAACGAGTCTGCATAGGCAGCATCACTGATTGAATTTGTGTCGGGACTACTACGTACAGTGCACCACCGCACCTTAATTACACCTACACCGGTTTCACTTATATTACCCTTACAGGAGGAGTTTTTAACAAAAGTATATCGAAAGGGTAGACAAGCACACAGTGGTGCAGTAGCGTATTATGCAAGAACTTAATCGTTCATTTTCGTGCACTATAAAGCATTCGTATTTTATATTTAGTAAATATGAAAAAATATAGTATTTGTGAATTGCTCGTGAGTGATGACACACTAAGCCTTCATCATGATACGTAGTTTTTGCATCATGCCCCAAATTCCCAATGACACATTTTGTTGCTATGATGCTATATTTACTTATGTATCTAAAACAATTTGTCGGCCTTAATACGGCAGTGCCTTACTCTTGTATCAGTGCATTTTACAAATTTTATTCAATTTGTTTTTATTTGCATAGTATAGGCTAAGAAGATGTCAGCTTTGAGTTGTAAAGTTGCCTGACATGAAGCATAATATTCAGTTGGCTGCATTCTCGTTGAACTTGTTAGTTTAGTGAAAAGGGGGGGGGGGGGTTTATAGATATATACTATATATATATATATATATATATATATATATATATATTATATATATATATATATATATATATACATACATATATATAAATATAATTACATATATGAATATATAAATATATATATATATATATATATATATATATATAAATATATATATATATATATGTATATATATATATATATATACTGTATATGTGTGTGTATACATATACAAAAAAAACACTAAAGAAAAGTAAAAAAATATTTACGAACTATCTAAGTTAGTCATATAATTTCAGAGAGAGAGAGAGGAGAGAGAGAGAGAGAGAGAGAGAGAGAGAGAGAGAGAGAGAGAGAGAGAGAGAGAGAGAGAGAGAGAAGGCCAAACTGGTGAGAGAAGATATCAACAGTGTGCTTCTTAAATCCGCAGAAGCATTTACATGTGGAAGGCAAACCGATGTGCATGCAAGCATATCCAACGGAAGCACACAGCGTCTTTTGTGAGCCCACACGCGGTCCGGCTGGTCGATAAGAGACGTCGTAAAGCAAGTGATATGCAGCATTTGCATTAGAAGAAGCTGAAAGAAACTTATTCAGAAGCTGTCTCCTTTTTCTCTTTCAAGGCAAGTCTGTTTTATTTTCATGTTGTTTACGTTGGTTTTCGTAAATTTTATTGATTGTGTCTTAAAATTCCTTTTATGAACAAGAGATTTTTTCATCTTATAATAGCATTAATTCGTTTTCAATTACATGCAGCTAATAATTTATAAAGCGGCTTTGACCGAGTCAAA
>NC_090732.1:128102999-128150499 GCF_036898095.1 Palaemon carinicauda | reverse complement strand
CCCACGTACAGAAAAATTATTTCCAAACAAGAATAAGAAAGAAAAATAAAACAGTAGTTTTACCGACTCCAAAGATACAATCAGCAGAGGAAAAAGTCAATAACGTTTCTGAAAAGTGCCATTAATAGCTCCCTCTGTTTGGAGGACTTCATTATCCCATTAAGGTAAGATCTAGCAATCGAAGGATGCGAAGCACCTGACATTATTTTACTGCCACCCCCACCACCCCCAATCGAACCCACTAGATCGGTGGTATAAGTACCCGTTTCCCTATCCATGCCATTGTCCTTTTACGCATTCCCTTACTATCATCATTATCATTACTTGCTAAGCTACAACCCTAGTTGGGAAAGCCGGGGGCTGTAAACCGATGGGCTTAAAACAGGGAAAATAGACAAGGGAGGAAAGGAAATAAGGAAATAACTAAACTGCTAGAGAAGTAATGAGCAGTTAGTGTCATACTAAGAGTAAAAATTAAAATAAATCTTCCATACATAATCTATAAAAAAAAAAAATAACTAAGAGGAAGAGAAATAATATAGAATAGTGTGTCCAAGTGTACCCTCAAGCAAGAGAACTCTACCCAAAGACAGTATAAGACCATGATACAGAGTCTATGGCACTACCCAAATAGAGAACAATGATTTGACTTTAGAGTGCCGTTCTCCTAGAAGAGCTGCTTACATCTATTGCCCCCCCCCCCAAAAAAAAAAGGCTTAGTAAAATTACATTTTACAGCGTCAATTCCAACTAAAGGTTTCCTTCGCTTACACTTCCCTTACTAACACCCCTTGCCCCCTTGTCGTGAATGTAAATCAAGGTACAATATTAACCATTGTCTAAGGAAGATACAGCTTTTTAGGTTCTCCACATTTTTAAAGGATATGTCAGTTTTTTGTGAGAGAGAGAGAGAGAGAGAGAGAGAGAGAGAGAGAGAGAGAGAGAGAGAGAGAGAGAGAGAGAGAGAGACCTCGTTTTCGGGAGTAATAATTTTTCTGGGAGTGATCCCATTTCAAGAAAGATATCAACTCCTGGAGAGACTACCACTTTGAGGCGAGACAATTTTCCGCTGTAGTGGCGTCGGCTTTATGGGATCATTTCACTCGCTAGCACATGCATTATGATACATTTACTATATAAAGGAGAATGGCAGCTTCATGTACTGCAGTGTATCTGTCCCTAAAGAAAATCTTATCACAACAACATATTCACAATAGCGATTATAGAGAATTGTCACCAAGGTCAGTGTTGGGGAAAAAATACCAATGTCACTCACTATTCAATTATAATCTAATAAGCATTCTTCATAATATGACTTTGGCATATCTATCTTTGACCCACAGAGAGACTCCTCGACTCGGTGAGATAATTTTGAAGGATTCTAGCAACAGCAAAATAATGCTAATTCTACTTACAACACTATTGAATGGTGAAAAGAGCTAGACAGACTTCAAGTGTATGCCATAATATCCACGGAGTTATCACGACACTTATGTGAAATGTTATTGCGTTACTTACAACGAATGCGGCTTTTTTGTGTAATTCACATTTCATGTATTACTGTGGCAACATGGATTCAAAGTATTATTAACGCCATCTTTGTGTGCCGCACTTTCAGGCCACTTACGTCTACACTTCCAGTTATTCACTCGTGCAATACAAACAAGGACTTAAGAAAGAGGCTTAAAGTTTGTAAACGTCACTCATCAATCCCGAACATCAAAATTCGGCGATGGGGGTAGTAAAGCAAAGTTTAGAGGCTGAGGCGAGTTACAAAAAGGATTTGGCAGACTGCGCATCTAGCTGTTCCACAATAAAGGAACTAAAAGGGATATTGAGAAATATTTATGAGAGATCTTTGGTTGTTGAAGTCGTTGGTGCCTCTTACGAACTTCCTGATTTAAAGAAGAGCGTCTACCACTACCCTTTAGGCTAAGGGTCTCAGGGTCACTCATCCGCCTTCCTTACATAATCAACTTGACTCGGGCTGTAACACTAGGGTCACCTTCATAATCTACAGGGATCTAACCTCAGCGAAAGATGAATGGAATTGGTTATAACAAAAATAATGAGCCAGAGATGACAAATTAAATCTAGCCTAAATTGTTCACTTTGTCTATCTGAATTAAAATACCCTGAATTAAAACTCTTCAATGTCAACCTCCTGCATGGATACATTAATAATTTGGATGAGCAACCAGAAATTGGAAACAGCCAATTCAGCAGATTGAAAAAAGATTCAGCCTGACTTAACAGCCGAGAATAAAAATATATTTTTAAGATTCAGGCACGAGGTCAAATAAAGTGCATTTATTCGCCTGATTAAGCAACAAGGTATTCTAGTTCTATATTTGAAATTGTGTTAGGAAATAACAATCTCATTGATATGTTTACTAATTATCATTTACCTCTAAATTTGAAATATCGTACTGCGTAGTAAAAAACACGATCGGCAGAGATTCGTTGTAACGTTTAACAATGGAATAAATAACTGCATCTCTTCGTAAATTTAATGATCAAATTACTACATGCAAAATAATCTTGCTCGCATGCAACACCATGCCCTTTTTAGAATAAGTCGAAATATTGCAGACAGTAGAAACCTTTAAAAATTCAATCACCTTAAAAAATTCTTACGAAATAAAAACTTACGATAAGACCCAAGCAAAAAAACAGAAATTAAAATAGACCTGGAACCCTATAATTTTCATTCTAATCACTAGAGCGTGATATGTCAGGAAAAAATAGATAAATGAGACAAGATACTATGGAGTGTGTGTGAAATAACGAGAAGCAAACGGAAATAGGAAAAGAAGAGTAAATTGAAGGCTTAAAATTCACTCCAAAATCCATTTAAACTTCTGAACTGAAAATGCTGCGAAAGAAAAGTAAGTAAAAATTTAAAATGGTGTGGAGATATCTAAATTGGAAAATAAATCTTCCAGAGAAAAAGATTTACAGAACATTTCCTTAACGGTTTTCCGTGTAATGGGGAAAATAATGATAGCACTCAAATCCCGAATGTTGGCAATAACTTCAGGGAAACACTGACTGACAGGTAAAGTTGGTTTAGAAATCCTTAGTAGATAATTAAAAGGAACGAGGGAGTAGAAGAGGAGTAAGGCGTGTAAAAGACGGGGAGAGAGAGAGAGAGAGAGAGAGAGAGAGAGAGAGAGAGAGAGAGAGAGAGAGAGAGAGATAGAGAGAAATGGTCTGGCAGAAGATAAATATGGCTAGAAATTCTTTCAAACAACTCATTGGTAAACTGCATTCAGCAGATTTGTGTTATGTCACACAACAAAAAGACAAAGGGAAGTATAATAACAACAACAACAACAACAACAACAACAACAACAACAACAACAATAATAATAATAAAAATTTATCATTGAAATGAAGATACATTTTTTTTATTTTTTTGTAGTTATGAATTAAAAACAGAACTTTCTAGAGTTTGACCAACTCTCACTATCAATAGAATGTTATTGATTACAATGTCACAGCATTATAACAAGAAATGGACATTAGGATTTTACAAGAAGTGATAAGTGAATATTTACTATACATCTCCGAATGTTGGCCACAAGACTGACACAAAGCTATTACGTTTCATGCAATGCAATGGATGTATGGAATGAGGATTAGATTGGATAATTTGTACTTACAGTACAATTACTTGACACTTCATAAATCAAATCATCATTTACTGCTCTCATGTCTTGCCTGGCTATGATGTGTATCGGGCAGTGCTAAATATAAAAATATAATTCTAACAGTGTTGTGCGAGTATCGCCAGTTGGGTGATAACTGAAAAACTAGGCGAATGCAACTAACTTTAATCCAACAGACAGCGAGCTTTATATACAAGTTTCAGTGTAAGGTCACAAAAATTCAAACAGGTCAATGCTAGAAGAAACAGGATCAAATCGATTCTCTTGACAGAGAGGTTTAGAGCGCAATATACAATAATAATGATAATAATAATAATAATAATAATAATAATAATAATAATAATAATAATAATAATAAAACGGTTAAGATGTACGAGAGTGAAAATGCGGTACAGTTGCCTTTCCTTCAAGTGATATCCAAAACCATGTAGTTTTCTAAAAAGTCTTAATCCTACTGTGATCAAATTATAAAATGATCATGCTAATCTTGCAGTTGAATCAGTAAATATTCAAGTGTTCAATGTTAATGCAAATGAATATCCGATAATCATAGTTTATTCACTTTAAATAAATAAAATTTTATATCCATCTGGCTTTGATTACTTTGGTAACTTTTTTAAAGCTTATTCTAGCATTCCATTTTTCCAACTAGGAACGCGTTTACATATTAAAATTGTTTTTCTTACATGCATTCTGGTATAATAGAAGAAAATAATGATAAAGATAGTTAGAAATAACAACAAAAATAACAATATCAATTATAGTGATGATGATAATCACCCTATATTCAGACACCGTGCTGATGAAGATAATTTTACTATGTTGTAATTTCCCATAGACTATATATTGAGATATATGAACAAGTTCTCGGAACATTACGTCAGCATAAAACGAAAGAAATACAGTTTAGTGCATAAGCCGTGGGCAAGTATAATCAGCTATGAGTTATAAAATACTTGCAATTACTGATGAATTTCCTCAAATCATAAAAAAATCTCTAAAACTGATCTGCGGAAGATTGATGCCCAATTGATTTCATTTATATTGCAGTCATCTAAACTAGGCAAGAACAATGCAAACACCAATGCATAGAGATACCATACGATGAGTAAAATGTCAACAACCTTCTATATAACAAAAATACTTTTAACTCACTAGTGATTTTCAAAATATAGTAAAGACGTTCTTTTAAGAATAAAGTAACTTCTGAGCCACCTGAGATTTTCCTCTTTTATTGTTTTCAATTCTATAGAGAATTCACCAGAAAAAAAATATATATGATAGTCTTTCTCTTGACAGGACGCGAAGGTAAACAAACCTCTAAGAGGCTTACCTTGTATTCGGAGTTACAAAGGGTGGCCCCTCTTTGTCTATATTCCATAGCACTCAAATATAATGGTGATCCCTTTTAAAATGCTCTTAAAAAAAAGCAGATGGGTAGCAGGCAACTCTCATACCGTTCTTAGTTACACCTACGATTCTTTCTAGATTACACCTAGATAATATCAGTTAATACAAGCAATGCTCTTAATATAAAACTTGTATATTTTTTTCATTTATCATAGTTTTTCATGGTTTTGTTAATATGACAGTGTTATTCCTTTTGATAAGGAGTCTTAAGTATATAAGTTAGCGCTTTCACGTTTGATAATTTTTAACTTTGTCAGGTTATCTATTGTTAAAGTATATATATAGAAAATGTTTAATAAAATAGCCCATCAAGTGACTAGGCACTCATAAGGTTAGGAAATCATCACATCACATCAAGCTACTCTAGATAATGCACGTAAGGTACTTTAAAAATCATCTATTATTTCGTTGTAATAAAATCGTGAAAAATAATGACATTCAGATTTCCAGTTCGTTAAAATTGGCTGCAAAAGAGTAACTTATCCTCTTTAACATGTCTATTTCACTTTCATTCTTTTGTTTCAACTAGTTTAATATATGTGTAATCAGTCTTTCCCCTCAAAATTTTCACGACTTACTTATCAATTTCCTTCTTATATTGTAAGTGTCCCAGAATTGTATATGTTTCCCTTTATATACTTGTTCAAACAGTCTTCGTTAAAGCAATGCATTAATATCTTTACGTTTTACGTAAATAAACGGCTATTTCGTCCCATCACTGAAATCGAAAAGAGAGGGTACAACTACATTTCCTACCACAGTAACTTCATTCTATCTGATCAAATGAATTCTTCTGACACGGTTAATTATTGTTTTTACAATAAACATCATTATCATATACCACGCAAGTATCGCATTTGCATAAAATCACTTGCGACCAATCATAATATTTATACGAGCATAAAGTGCGCAAGACATGAAATTGTGAACTTTAAACCCGGCTTCCATGCAATTTTCTCCTAATAAGGAAATGTGAAGCCTCGTAAGAATGAACCTGATTGGTAACGTCTCTCCCTGGTGTTTGCCAGACGGGGGTTCGAGTCCCGCTCAGACGCGTTAGTTCCTTTAGTGTCCGCAACCTTGCCATCCTTGTGAGCTAAGGTTGGGGGGGGGGGGTTAGGGGAGCCTATAGGTCTATCTACTGAGTCATTAGCAGCCATTACCTGGCCCTCCCTGGTCCTAGCTTGGGTGAAGAGGGGGCTTGGGTGCTGATCATATATTTGGTCAGTCTCTAGGGCATTGTTTTGCTTGCTAGGGTAAAATCAATCTCCCTTGCCTCTTCCACTCATGAGCGCCCTTTAAACCTTTAAAACAAGACCTGGTGTGAACTAGCAGGTCTACGACACTGACGAATAGTCAAAAAAAAAAAAAAAAAAAATTATATAAATATAATATATAATATATATATATATATATATATATATATATATATATATATATATATATAAATATATATATATATATATATATATAATCTTCAAAATATTTTTTTAGCCTACTGGAGAATATAAATCTTGCGATGATAGCATCGTTTTCTAGGAACGTCCCATTTCATGATCGATGGAACTTCAGAAGTTCAAACATGATGACAAAACTATTTTCTTGAACATATTGACATGTCTTTTTATTCATAGTTTATCTATTGTTTGTTTAAAGTTGTCAGTTATTTTAATTTGTTCAGTTTTTTTTATTCATCTTTTATGGTTTATTCTTTACCTTTACATTGGGGTCCTTTCCCTATTGAGATCCTTGGGTTTTTAGAATTCTACTCTTAAGTAGGATTGCAAGTTGGTTTTTACTACTACTACTACTACTACTACTACTACTACTACTACTACTACCAAGAGTACTGAAAATCCACTGTGCTTCTAAAAACCTGGCCAGTCAATTAAATATCTCACAGTTCGTTAGCTTTGGCCGGCCTTTAAACAAAATCTTTAGTTTTTGTTTGTGAAGTTTCGTGTAGAAATGGATGAAATGTTTTGTTTCACGATCAATTGAATAAATGTTTTGATGCTATGACATAGCCTGACAATAGAAATATTCTTCAAGACGTAATTGCTTATCAATCTATAGAATAACGCATATGTTGAGTTCAATTTCATAATTGTTCAAAAGTTCTTAAAATGTCAAAACTCACATTGCACTCTATGTCATGAAATCTTTATATTTTTTTTTTTTTAAATAGGAGACATCTACTGCTTCAATCTACTTTCATTATATTATTATTGCATATTCTTGCCATTCTAAGTTTGGAATTTAGACATGTATATGATTACTAAAACTGAGTTCCCTCTTCTTTACCAAGTTCGAAAATGTATGACTGCTTATCTACACAGACAAAAACTAACTAAAAGGCCAAATTTATTTTCCAAACGATAAATACCCAATATTAATCGAAATGTTGTTGCAATACAGTGAAGGAATGCGTGAAATGGGACTAAGCAAACACATTTAAAGAAAAATAAATAAATAAAAAGAGAGAAACCTAAGCAAACAGTGTAACCAATAGAATATAGCGCACATAAGAAAATATATAATGGTTGCACGATTTAATAATAAAACCGGAAATATGAAATGGAAGATTGGCTAGTTGGGTGAAGGGGAGAGCTCCTGTTTGGAGAACTTACCCCTCACGTTCGAAACAAACCAAACACTTTACGAAGTGCTTTAAAAAGAGACAGACGAGATTCGGCGAGGTTAAATGGGGCACCAGAGGGTCTTCCAAAGTGATGGCCGTTTTATTTCAGAAGGTTCTGTTGTATTGCGTCCCCTGGAGGAACAAGTCTACGAGCATATGGGAATTATATTCTCTCCCCTTCTCTTGCCCTCTCTTTATCTCTCTCTAGGGCTCCTCACACACTCTACACAATGGCAGCTGAATGTTAAACGTACGAGACGAAGAGAGATAACGAGAGATTCACAATTAAGTCTTTTCTCTTTTTGAAGTCTGAAGATCAGGCAAATAATACAAGCCCAGACCTACAGTACTTTTTAATATCACAACAGGAACACGGACAATTTCTAAAGACGTGGTTTCAAGTGAGTACGTTGTTGATTGCGACTAAAATATTTTATAATAGAAGTGAAGCATTTCTAAAGATGTGCAGACGAAGGGAAGAGATTAGGTTTGATCTAGAATTGCGTCTAAAACATTTGCGTGTATGTATGTATGTAAATTACTTTATGTATACAAACACAATAAAATGGTTCAATATGGTAATTAAAATCACGCACAGTGATGTGGGTTCGGACCTGACAACCAAGGTCCTTTGCATATAAAGGACCTTACTTACAATGTTTGTTCGGCTAAAATACGTATCTTCATCACAATACAAGGTAATCAATTGATTAAAGGTGAATAAGCGTTCGCATTGCTCAGGAAAGATAAGGAAAACGGTGTAAATAGACGATAAAGTCAAACCACACAAAAATATACCTAATGAAAAAAAAAAAATTACAATATAACACCTCAAATCCCCTTAATACGATAACTTAAATTTCCGAAGTTCAAACGTTTCTCATAATGACCTATGAAATTATTATATCTTAATTACTGATTTACATAATCAGGTAGATTAAAAGTAAAGGTCCATGATCAATCCACACGGGTATGAGTAATCAATTAATGGTCAATTCGAATACTCAATTGCTCTGATGCTGAGTTCTTATTGGCATGCATAATTACTTCTGATTAGTTATGAACAATTCACGTAAATATTCATAACTAATGCATATAATTAGTATTTCGTTATGTCAATATCATTCGTTCTACATAATATGTAAAAATATATATTTTATTTAACCTAATTCTCACAATTCTATCATGTACTTTTATCAAAAGTTTAATGCAGACTGCCTAAAACAGTATATCGGAAGGGTATTTCCCCCAATATCATAAGGTGAATAAATTAGAGAGAGCAAAGATGGGAATGCATGAAAAATTACCAGGGGACTATTATTCTATATCGGTTTATATCTTGCCTAAAATACCTATTAACACCAATTAACAAAATTAGGCGAACTCCAGTGATTATTTGAAGAAAAAAGAAAAAGTGTACCAACTGTTAAGTTGTTGTGATTGTGAATCAATATGGACGTATTGCACAATAACACAGCTAAAATTTTTAATTTTTCTTTTAGCTAAATTATCTATTTTAGTTAAAATTTTACACAATTTACTGTGATTGTCTAATTCTCTAAATTCGTATGTTGAACTTCTCGTCTATTGGTGAAATATTTCATGCTAGGCCTTGACCAAGCTGAACTTTCGAAAGGAATCATGAAGTGAGCTTGATCTGATGTTTGGGGCAAAGATACCAAAAGGGAATATGTCCACCCGTGGAACACCTGCGAAGAGAAGGATTATTCCTTACTTGGGAAAATCGCTGGTTACCTGTGGCATGACAGGAAACCACTCTGCATGATTATTTTCATGTCCTTCCTTCTCGTTTTATAACACTGCACTATGTCTAGGATCGTTAAAACAATGTGTTATTGATATAGGTAATTAGTTGTGTCGAAGCAAAAAAGAAAAACATAAAAATGATATACACAGCAATCTCGAATGAAGAGGCATAAAATGCATGACTCTAGATTTAATATTCCGGAAAATATTCTGAAAAACAATTCTTTACTTTAAACAAAATGAAAAATCATTCCCACCCTAACTGGCTGGACTAAAGCCATCAAAAGGATTTATTTTCGAAGGTGTTGTTTACGATAAAATTTCAATTATTATTGGATCTCACATTATGAACTATAATTGCAAAGTGGGGCATTGTTCCCAGTGTCCATTGGTTAATGACCTTTCTTCCTTAAAATAACCAGCCTCTCGTGTCATACAACTTAAAATAACTAACCTCGCAAATCATACAACTTACTTAAGCGAATGGTATAGCAATGTAAGTTTAGCTTTAAATTCACTGGTGGTGAGGAAAGAATGTAGCATTTTAGGATGTCTCAAAAGTTAAGGCATCCCTGCCACTCACCCATTCGTCTCGTGGGTTTGGGATATTTTCACTGAATAAATCACAGATGTGTGAGAACTGGAATGATATATATACATATACATATACATATATATATATATATATATATATATATATATATATATATATATATATATATATATTTCTTATCGGTCATACTTAGATACATTGTCATGCGTATAACTATTCGGTCTCCATGTCCCTTGAGTAAGGAGGAAAAAAGAGTAGTCATATCCTGGTGAGAGGAGAGTGTATGTATGTGAATTCCTATCTAATTATTTAACTATCTTCGCAAGGGTCGTGTACACTAGTATAGTATCGTGATAGGCAGCCATTCTTCAAAAATCCCTTTAACAACATTGAAAAGAAGCCTCCCAAACACAAAAAGCTGTCCCTCCAGTTCCTTTCATTTTTCGACCTCTTCTCCTCTTCCTTCTCGTAAAAAGCTTTCTCTGATCTCCCTCACGTGCTCCCTTGAGTGTCAGTAGAGACGATAGTACGGTAAAAAGTTCATCAAGTGTCGTTATATTAAGGTAAAAGAGTTTTCTTAACGATATCCCCAGTGTCGTTTCTCTTTAGGCAAAGCAACTATGAGTCATGTTTTATGTATGTGCGTGAGACTGTGTGAAAGAGGATAATATTATGAAGTACCTTACTTAAATACAGATTCTAATTCTTTCATTCATTGCAAAGTATCTATTAGAAAATAAACCTTCATAGAGTGCGTCAAAGTATAGAAAGAGTACAGAATGAGAGGAAAAATTTTAATGGAAAAAAAAAATTGTAAAGGAAAAAAAAGCATTTACTCCTAACCAGATGCCAATTATCTCAGCTCTTTGAAGTACAGCTATAGGGAAAAACGAGCACAAAATAAACCATATACGCTGTTAAAAATTTGCAGTAAAAAACGGTAAAAATCTTGGAATAAAACTTGCCAGGCAATCACCGTTTGAAAAACGGATAAATTGACGTAAAGGAGTGATATTAGGGTCACCAACCTGTAAAAGCTAATAACAAAGTAGGGTTAAAATTACGGTCCTCCGTTTTCTACGGTAATACGGCTGAAAACAGTATACTTTACGGAGAATTTCCGATTAAAATTGCGGAGGTTTTTTAACAGTGCATAATACAGTTAAACAGAAAAAACTAATCACATTGTATACATTTTGCTTTTTCTTTCATAATTCCCTCATAGTGGAATGCAATTTATCTTCAATATTAAAATGGTAGCCCTGATAATGTGTAGGTTCAATATACTATGAAAAATTTGTCATCCCAATCATTTATCAAATATATTGTCGCCCGTCAATCATTTATTCTGAATTACGAACAAACGCTTCCATTACCCTTAGCAGGAAATTCAGTTCCAAAAACGTGAACATAATGTTGTATAAACATATATTTGACGCCTTTTTATGGGTGGTTATATCTCTAACCATATCATATTTAGTCTTAAAAAATAACTACAATAACAATAATAATCTTAATAATTAATAATCATAATTCTTTATTGCTTTATATATTGTCGGGTAAGACAAAAAACGCCAACACTTTAGTTAACGAAAGCTTACGGCTAAAAAAAAAAACTTTATATAAACATATAGAGTAATTTGAAATGTTATCCTAATGTTTCTTTCGTTAATATCAAAGTAAATATCTTTCATTAGCGAGTTAACACATGACTTTGATCTCAAGTGAATGAAAGTGGTCTATTCAACCAATGGAACGGTAAGGGAAACACCTAAATGCACGAATTTGGGTTAATTCATGGTTAATAGTGGGATTCGCTTGGGGTGCGTGTTGTAGCTCAATCACCATGACAGATACAGATGCAAATAAATGAGAGAGAGAGAGAGAGAGAGAGAGAGAGAGAGAGAGAGAGAGAGAGAGAGAGAGAGAGAGAGAGCTACCAGTCAATGAATAATGAAAACCTATTTAGAAGTGGAAACACATACATACTCTTCCAAATAATAACACTTGCACACAGAAGGTGCTTTATGTCTGAAATTATTTGAGACCTAATTCAATAATACTTTTGCTGTATAATTAATAATAATATAATAGTGTTTATTCCACTACCATACAACTAGCAATCGTAACTTAACTATTCTGATCTTGACAAACTAGTGAGAAGAAAATACGATTGATTTAACACACTTTAAGGTTTGCCAGGAGAAATAAATTGAAACCATTTATAAGTTCAGAAATTGAGAGAGAGAGAGAGAGAGAGAGAGAGAGAGAGAGAGAGAGAGAGAGAGAGAGAGAGAGAGAGAGAGAGAGATCAAGCCGTTTTCGTAGTGCAGGTAACTTAAAGTAAAAGTCGCTGTCACATTCCATCTTCAACTGCTGAATCATGGATGAGCTCTAATTACCCACAGCTTTAAAATATTAGTCACACAATATAACTGAACAAAAGGCTAATCAGAATCACGTCAAATTTCCGATATACTTCAACATTCCCTATTATCTTGCAAGACATTTCGAGCTTCCTTGATATTGAGACTCCTCCTTTTTAGGCATTTATACAACCTTTAGCATCGTTTCTATCCTCTTACTACCAAACCATTTTGTATTTGGTTTCCTATTTAACAACATATTCTTAATAGAGTTAGAGTTTTTGCTCCCACTTTTCCTATTTTCAATACTTGCCATAATATTGTATCTCCTTTTTTTATGAGGACCGTATCCATATTCCTTTATACCTGTAAATGCTCATCTATTCTGTCAGGAAATTACATATAAAATCATCTCCTTTCTTTATCAAATAAACCTTTAACCTCCTGACTTGCTGTTTAATTCCTTCTTCCTATTCTATACCACCGTCCGCTTAATCTCTTTCTAGTCTATACCGCCAGTACTCCCTCTTGCCCCAGTGACACTTTCATGGAATCTTACAAATTACTGATCTGCATTCTCCTCATCCGTGTTTTACATCCTATTATACGCCGTGTCAGCAGTAAGAACCTTTGTCTTACTTGAAGAATAGAAAAAGGTAAATTTGGAAGCAGTAGAAGATATAAAAGCGATGACAAATTTCATCTTTTACTCCACTTTTATTAAAGCATTTCCTATATTGTGAAAGCTCATCTATTCCGTTTCTAATACGATGGTAGCTTAGATTTTCTGTATGTGTAACATGAAATGAAGCAATTACTCTTCACTGTGGCAAGTTCCAATTTTACCCCCCTCTAACAAAGGCTACTTGAATCTCATATTTGATTTTAATGTTGAGTTCTTTGCTGATGAGAATCTTTACAAGGTAGTCGAATGGTCAATGAATTTCAAGCGCAAATTTAACATTGCATATCCATTAAAAATAATTATTCAAAATACAAAAAGCCTAATTTATAATAGAAGCTGATTTATCATATATGTTAAGCAATACTGAAGGAACTCAGAGTAATGATACATTAAAAATGAGGAATGTGTTGGAAAAGATAAAGAAAAAAAAATGAATTATAGAAAAAGACATAAGGAAAATGTAGACACTGAAAGAAAAAACTGAATCATATGTGACATAAAGGGCTGGAAAAAATAGAAAATAAAATTAAGGGTTCTCAACAAATAAAGAATTCATAAAAACAGCCAGCTGGCTTGAAAGTGCCTTCAAAATAATGATAATTTTAATTAATAGAAAATAAAAGGATAACCATCCAAGAAAGCGAAATAGAGAGTGGAAAATAGAATAGAATTTCACATTCACTCCCCCGCCAAACATATGAAGGAAAAGCAACAATAATTCCAGGAATAATTGAATTTGAGAGGGATGGTGCCACCCGAATACCAAAGATGTCGCTGGATGATAAAAGTCAATACGTTTCGTTGAATGATTTTTTTTTTTTAGGCTTTTTCTTTATGGATTTACAGCTTTAATGAGGTGTATAATTAGCATGGGACTTATGTAGCAAAGAAGTGGTTAAATGTAAGGGGGTTAAAATGATTGCTGAAGAGGCTTTAAATATGTGTGTGTGTATATATATATATATATATATATATATATATATATATATACGTGTGTGTGTATATATATATATATATATATATATATATATATATATATATATATATATATATATATATATATATATATATATACAGAGAGAGAGAGAGAGAGAGAGAGAGAGAGAGAGAGAGAGAGAGAGAGAGAGAGAGAGAGAGAGATCTATATCTATATCAATATATATATATATATATATATATATATATATATATATATATATATATATATACATATTATTCCTTTTCACTCAGTATGTCCCACTATATTCTATAAGCAGTAATTTTATTAAGTGCAGATTTTATATAAACCAAAATCCTTTACATAAAATTAATTTCCAGTAATTTGCTAAAAAAAATGTTTCACACTAAAAGAAACCATTTTCATACATTTTCATTTATCAACGATAAAAAGTCCACTTGAAAAAAAAATCTCTAAAAGATATCCTAACACACCCTGGAATATGTTCAGCTCTCATTATCAGAAATTTTAAATGTTAAAAGTTAAAAAAAAAAAAAAAGTGAGAACTACGTGGTCAAAACAAGGTCAACGTTGGCACAGACTCGTTACTTTAAAAAAAAATTCATTTCATTTGTGGAGTTTCTTTTTCATATGGAGTATCATAACTGCATAAATTAGTCAGACAATACTATACTGGATCCGTTTCTCCGGTTACGGTTCACTTTCCTTTTGCCTACACACACCGAATAGCCAGGCCTATTCTTTACAGATTCTCCTGTTCTCATACACCTGACAACACTGAAATTACAAAGCAATTCTTCGTCACCCAAGGGGTTAACTACTGCACTGTAATTGTTCAGTGGCTACTTTCCTCTTGGTAAGGGTAGAAGAGAATCTTTAGCTATGGTAAGCATCTCTTCTAGGAGAAGGACACTCCAAAATCAAACCATTGTTCTCTAATCTTGGGTAGCGCCATAGCTTCTGTACCATGGTCTTCCATCTACTTGGATTGGAGTTCTCTTGCTTCGGGGTACACTTGGGAGCACTGTTCTATCTAGTTTCTCTTCCTCTTGTTTTGTTAAAGTTTTTGCACTTTATATAGGAATTATTTATTTTGATGTTGTTACTGTTCTTAAAATGTTTTTCCTTGTTTCCTTTCCTCACGGTGCTAATTTTCCTGTTGGAGCCCCTGGGCTTATAGCATCCTGCTTTCCCCACTAGGGTTGTAGCTTAGCAAGTATTATTAATAATAATAATAATAATAATAATAATAATAATAATAATAATAATAATAATTTCTTTTAAGTTCATTTTTTTATTTACAAAGCAGAACGCCGTTATCTAATTAATAGAAATTTTATATAACTTCAGGCTTTTCAACATGAAATAACATACTTCATCTAGATGAAAATGATCTAAGCCTTTGATAAAATTAGAATAATCAAATTCTCACAGCTTTTATTTTATTTCAGAGAGAGAGAGAGAGAGAGAGAGAGAGAGAGAGAGAGAGAGAGAGAGAGAGAGAGAGAGAGAGAGGAAATCTCGGAATATTTCCATATTGCTGTTATCATGCATTATTTATTATCCAAAATTATACAATCTTATACAGAACTGCATCAGGCTTTGGATCCTTTTTTAATCATTTTTTACTGATAATATCTTTAAAGTATGAGTATTATATAACACGAGCGCAGAATATTAGGTGTTGGTGATGAAGTTATTGTGTGTTTGTTTCTTCATTACTCTTTTAATGGTATTATCAGTACTGGTAGCGTTAACAGGACAGTATCATGATATTACTGCAGTAATACACAGTATACAGTACTTGTAAGTCAGCATCATGATATTACTGCAGTAATATACATAAAACAGTAAATACTTGTAATTTCTTTACTCGGCAGTTTACAGTAGTAGAGCAAACTAAAAGCCTATACGTATGAGAGAGAGAGAGAGAGAGAGAGAGAGAGAGAGAGAGAGAGAGAGAGAGAGAGAGAGAGAATTTCTCAATAGTGCCACTGTAAGATTTAAATGTGAAATCCTGTATTATTATACTACAGAAAATTCCTTGCAGATGTGTAATCGACATCTGGATGACATTGTATTTATTAAGTAAATATTTACTGGAAAAATAAAAGTTCTCAGTTTATAATACCAAATACCTGCGGAATTTCGTAACCGGGTGGGTGCTTGGAACATAATGATAACAGACAAGGGGGTTTGACTGCACACACACACAAAAAAACACACAGATTTTATATATATATATATATATATATATATATATATATATATATATATATATATATATATATATATATATATATATTCAAATGCGCCATATATTTTGATACATTAATGTCTGGATTCTCATAATGACCTCGGGATCAGAGCCCCAGGCGAAATCACACAAAGACAAGAGATTGTGACCAGCCGAGAGTCGAATCCTAGTCCGGCAAGCTTGGTAAGTCACTGTCTATACAAGCTTGCTGGACCAGGGTTCCACTCCCGGCCGGTCACAAGCTCTTGTATTTGTGTGATTTTGCCTGGGGCTCTGATCCCGAGGTCGTTAAGAACATCCAGACATTAATGTATAAAAAATATATGGATTATTTGAATATGAAAAACACGTCTAAATGAGCAAAATTTATCATATTATATATACAAAAAAACAAATTTCTCATGATAAATTACACTAACATCACAGGACAGCAATGTACTCATTTATATCCACGAGTAAATTTTTCTTCTTTTTTAAAACAAAATTCAAAAAGCGAAAGATAATATTCAAGTCATAGAGCACAAAAGGAAACATGACACGAGGAACAAGGGATCCGTTGACCTAACTCTCATCTCGAAATGCTTTTCCATTTTCCATTCCCAACCAAATATGTTGTTTGATTGCTTATAGAAACAGGGATCCAGAGATATTTCCGATGATGAGGGACTTCTTTTTCCCTTCTCCACCAACCTCGTGGGTGGTATTTCATGCAAGACTACGAATTGATAACAACCTCGAGGGTGGTATTTCATGCAAGACTACGAATTGATAACAACCTCGAGGGTGGTATTTCATGCAAGACTACGAATTGATAACAACCTCGAGGGTGGTATTTACTGCAAGGGTACACACTGATAACATCCTCGAGGGTGGTATTTTAAGCAAGACTACGCAATGATAACATCCTCGATGGTGGTATTTTATGCAAGATTATGCACTGATAACCTCGAGGGTAGTATTTTATGCAAGGCTACACACTGATAACAACATTGATGGCGGTATTTTATGCAAGACAATGCATTGATAACAACCTCGAGGGTAGTATTTTATGCAAGGCTACGCACTGATAACAACCTCGATGGTGGTATTTTATGCAAGATTATGCACTGATAACAACCTTGAGGGTAGTATTTTATGCAAGACTACGCACTAATAACATCCTCGATGGTAGTATTTTATGCAAGATTATGCACTGATAACAACCACGAGGGTAGTATTTTATGCAAGATTACGCACTAATATGAACATCGAGGGTGGTATTTTATGCAAGATTATGCACTGATAACAACCTCAAGGGTCGTATTTTATGCAAGACTAAGCACTGATAATATCCTCAATGGTGGTATTTTATGCAAGATTATGCACTGATAACAACCACGAGGGTAGTATTTTATGCAAGACTACGCACTAATATGAACATCAAGGGTGGTATTTTATGCAAGATTATGCACTTATAACAACCTCGATGGTGGTATTTTATGCAAAAATATGCACTGATAACGACCACGAGGGTAGTATTTTATGCAAGACTACGCACTAATATGAACATCGAGGGTGGTATTTTATGCAAGATTATGCACTGATAACAACATCGATGGTAGTATTTTATGCAAGACTACGAGATGATGACAACTTCGATGGGAGTGTTTTAAGCAAGAGTACGCACTGATAACCTCCTAGAGGGTAGTATTTTATGCAAGACTACGCAATGACAATAACCTCGATGTTGGTATTTTATGCACGATTCCACACTGATAGCAACATCGAGGGAAGTATTTTAAGTAAGACTACACACTGCTAACAACCTCGAGGGTGGTATTTTATGCAAGACTACGCAATGATAACAACCTAGAGGGTGGTATTTTATGCAAGACTACACACTAATAACAACCTTGATGGTGGTATTTTAAGCAAGACTACGCACTGATAACAACTTCGAGGGTAGTAAATTTATTTTATGCAAGACTACATACTGATAATAGCCTCAAATGTGCTATTTTATGCAAAACTACACACTGATAACAACCTCGAGGGTAGTATTTTATGCAAGACTACGCAATGATAACAACCTCGATGTTGGTATTTTATGCACGATTTCGCACCGATAGCATCCTCAAGGGAGGTATTTTAAGTAAGACTACACACTGCTAACAACCTCGAGGGTGGTATTTTATGAAAGACTACGCAATGATAACAACCTCGAGGGTGGTATTTTATGCAAGACTACCCACTAATAACAACCTCAATGGTGGTATTTTAAGCAAGACTACGCACTGATAACAACTTCAAGGGTAGTAAATTTATTTTATGCAAGACTACATACTGATAATAGCCTCGAATGTAGTAACTTATGCAAGACTACGCACTGATAACATCCTCGAGGGTGGTATTTTATGCAAGACTACGCACTGATAACAACCTCGAGGTTGATATTTTATGCAAGATTACGCACTGATAACATCCTCTATGGTGGTATTTTAAGCAAGACTACGCACTGATAACAACTTCAAGGGTAGTAAATTTATTTTATGCAAGACTACATACTGATAATAGCCTCGAATTTGGTATCTTATGCAAGACTACGCACTGATAACAACCTCGATGGTGGTATTTTATGCAAGACTACGCACTGATAACAACCTCGATGGTGGTATTTTATGCAAGACTACGCACTATTAATAATCTCGATGGTAGTATTTTAAGCAAGACTACGCACTGATAACAACTTCGAGGGTAGTAAATTTATTTTATGCAAGACTACATACTGATAATAGCCTCGAATGTGGTATTTTATGCAAGACTCAAGACTACGCACTGCTGACAACCTAGAGGGCGGTATTTTATGCAAGACTACGCACTGATAACAACCTCGAGGGTGGTATTTTATGCAAGACTACGCACTGATAACAACCTCGAGGGTGGTATTTTATGCAAGACTACGCACTGATAACAACCTCGAGGGTGGTATTTTATGCAAGACTACGCACTGATAACAACCTCGATGGTGGTATTTTATGCAAGACTATGCACTTTTAACAATCTCGATAGTAGTATTTTAAGCAAGACTACACACTGATAACAACTTCGAGGGTAGTAAATTTATTTTATGCAAGACTACATACTGATAATAGCCTCGAATGTGGTATTTTATGCAAGACTCAAGACTACGCACTGCTGACAACCTAGAGGGCGGTATTTTATGCAAGACTACGCACTGATAACAACCTCGAGGGTGGTATTTTATGCAAGACTCAAGACTACGCACTGCTGACAACCTAGAGGGCGGTATTTTATGCAAGACTACGCACTGATAACAACCTCGAGGGTGGTATTTTATGCAAGACTACGCACTAATGACAACTTCGAGGGTAGTATTTTATGCAAGACTACGCACTAATAACAACCTCGAGGGTGGTATTTTAAGCAAGACTACGCACTAATAACAACTTGGAGGGTAGTAAATTTATTTTATGCAAGACTACAAACTGATAATAGCCTCGAATGTGGTATTTCATGCAAGATTACGCGCTGATAACAACCTCGAGGGAGGTATTTCATGTAACATTACGCACTGATAATAACTTGGAGGGTGGTATTCTATGTAACACTACGCACTAATAATTTTCTATAGGTTCAATAAAGGTTATTATCCTTTTTTTCTTATGTATTGAGCAATTTAGCTTGCTTTTGAACAATTTCGATTGAGTCTTCTTATTAATAACCTCTATTGCTGATTTTTTACGAACATCTTTATAGTACATGAAAAAATTTTTATTTTCGACCGAAAAGTTCATAAGAAGTTCATATTTAGCAAGTCACTAATATTTTTATGTTCAGAGATGTCATAAGATGAAGTCCTGTCCCATGTAAATGAAAGGAGAAATTCTAATTAATTCAAAATGTAGATTTGTTATTTCTTGTAAATTCAAAATGTTCATGAAACTATTCCGGTTACTTTTAAAAGTTAATATTATTCTTCTCATTCTCGTAAAATATTAACACTGAAATTATGAGGAACAATGACATCAACTACACAATCGTATATTAACCTAGGTAATTCAAGTAATTAGGTGATTTATATTTTAAGCTTTAGATGATGTACAGCTGAAAATACTCACATAGCCCACACATGAAAAGAAGTTGACTGGCTACTGTAGTACCAAAAATTGGTTTTGTTCTTACATAATTTGATGAACAGGGGCATGATATGAAAAGAACTTGGTTGGTCCAAAAACGGCTTTGTTTTTAATAAAATGACAATTAAGAACTATCATATTAGGGGATGAGATAGCATACTTAATATGCCTTTACAATTGTGATTACCACACCTTTATAATAGTGTCACTATAGTCCATTTCTTTTAGCGAGTCATATTTGCACCGACTCGCAACGGTGCCCTTTTAGCTCGTAAAAGTTTCCTGGTTGCTGATTGGTTAGAATTATCTTGTCCAACCAATCAGCGATCAGGAAACTTTTCCGAGCTAAAAGGGCACCGCTGTGAGTCGGTGCAAATATGACTCGCTAAAAGAAATGGACTATAGCTACAAAGATATCTATTCGCTATCTCCTCAAATCTGTTTTTGAACCTTGACTAGGCCAAACACACACACACATATTATATATATATATATATATATATATATATATATATATATATATATATATATATATATATATATATATATATATATATAAGATTTTCAGCTACCCCTATTCAGAATTAAGAATCTTTGGTGTTATTTATTTTTATTATCTTAACATAACAAATTTCGTCAGTGTGAAATGAATTAGGTATTCTATTCTCAAGTGTGTGTGTGTATACACACATACACATACACACACACACACATATATATATATATATATATATATATATATATATATATATATATATATATATATATATATATATATATTAATTCTGAATAGGGGTAGCTGAAAATCATGGTATACCTTTTGGCCATGCAACCAAAGTTTTTTTTTTTGTTAAGTTCTCAACAGTACAAGTGTCTAAGACAAACTCGGTTCATGATGCTCAAGGATAATAGAAGTTATGAATCATTGACTATTTCTAATAAGTTTATCGGAAGATTTCAAAGGAGTTTTTTTTTTTTTTTAATGTTTTATTTCCATAATAAAGGTGATCTTGTCACTTGGTAGGACAGCTGTAGTTTTGAATGTTCTTATGATTTATCAGTGATAGGTACTCATTAACTTTCTAAGAGTTTCAAATTTTTTCTAATTTAGACATATACACCTAGATTCTCAAGAATTTTGTATATATATATATATATATATATATATATATATATATATATATATATATATATATATATATATATATATATATATATATATATATATATATATATATATATATATATATATATATATATATATATATACACACACGCACGTGTGTACAGAAATAAGGCCTCATACACGTTTATCCACTCGCGTCTGCTTATGCTCTTTCTGTGCCAGTCTATGAAAACCAACACAAACACGCCCATATATAGAAATTGAAAGAGACAGACGGGCAGATAGTTAGATGGATAAATAGCCTTTCCCAACGTAGTCCTGCTATATATTCCTTAGGGAAAGAATCCGTTAACGCATCTCTGTATGTCCGCTTTCTATAAAACTTGGTGAAAATTGTTCTATAAACTTGAAACTTCCCTACTTAGCTGTAGCTTAACTAAAACTTAATACAAAAAGAACTCACTTCCAGAATACTTCTGAAATTACTTAAGAGTAACAACTTCTAATAAACGCCTTAAGAATTTAGCGTTATTTCTTTTCTTCCTTGGCACTGAACAGGGTGCAATCATCCTCTTAAGAGGTGCAAATGTGAGCATTGCAAAGCGTTAACAAACACTACCACTTGATCTTGGCCATTATGGGTGAACTATTTACAAAGAATTTTAATTATACTAACGACTTTAACTGTTATTAAACTAAGGATACACGCTCTTACGGCGCCATTTCCTTAAGATGTTCTGCTTCTCCCTTTTTCATAAAGAGATAATCGCGACGTCCTTTATTTATTTTGTATGGACAGAGTATTTTACAGAATTGGAAATAAACTCATATGAAAATATTTATCATGAATTGTTGCTTTAGAAATTCCTCTCATTATAAATGATTTTTAATCCTAATTAAAACTGTATTAATCCTTATGAACCCTGGAATGATTAAGGAGTTTTGTTATTTGCCATCTGAAACAGCTGACTAACTTTAAAAGACGTAATACAATGCAGATATTCCATATTTTTTATTCATTCGTTAACAAGATAATTATAGAATGAGGGACTAAAAATATAACTGGGGATTAAATAAATTAATCAGTCTATACATTCTATGCAATTTCATATGACTAATGTCGTGTCATAACCATAATCGCAAAGCCATCTAAAATCCCTCTCATCAACATATAAGAATTACTCTATTCAAAAGCATGATTTGGATGCATCCCTCAGAAGTGTCCCAGAACATCCTCAAATCGCTTACATAAGAACATTTTGTTAACACTTCAAACGAGAACAAAAATAGCGAAACCATGAATGAGGGCTGCCAGTTATACTGTCTTTATATAGAGATTGTTTTTATTAACTGAATAAATCAATGAAAATTTTCAGTAAGGTTCGTAATATTTTTATCCTCAATGCAGATACTAAAAACTACCTGAAGTTCTAGAATGAATTCATGCCATGTGAATTTCACATTAAAAAGTAGCAAAAATACAAAGGTGACTTTAGTTTGCCCTTACACGTTTTCAATATAAAGTTATTGTTGTGAAGGTGCCATGCACGTCTAGAAAACAACTCAACAATGAAACAAATCGTCATATCATTAAGAAGTAAACATTCAACTCACAGCATCAAGATCACCTCTCAAGAGACAAATTAAATTCGCTATTAAGATCTTTCCCTCAACTTTAATTCACTTCAGTTACGCAACCCTTTCCGTAATGCCTTTTCTTCATAATTATATCCGCATATGGATAGAGGTCGACGATTTATTATGGCATACGACAAACTATTTTCCCTGCGTCCCTTCATTTTCTCAGTTCATAATGGGGACATATAATCCCTCCAGCTTAAAACTGGACTGTGCAACCTTTCATCACGGGAAATTCTGCGGATATAACATAAAAGAGTTACTTTATACGCTTAAGACTTCATTGCCCCGCATCATTTTCCTATCTAATATTATTATTTTTTCTAATTTCTAATCTAATAGATTTCACATATATATATACATGGCCCTATCGCTCTTTCACATTAGATACAAACATGCATACACATAAACACACTGACAGCCAGACACACTTATAAATATATATATATATATATATATATATATATATATATATATATATATATATAATGTGTATATATATATATATATATATATATATATATATATATAATGTGTATATATATATATATATATATATATATATATATATATATATATATATATATATATATATATATGATAAATCTCCAAGAACCTTCACATTCATACTTCAATTTAATGAACTTACATGAACCCCTCTGCATAAATGTCACAAAATTAACCCGTTAATACACTTAAAAGGAATTCTCGTAAGCAACGAGTCAAATTTCATTTCGATTTTCATTTCTATCTTTCGCGCACTGTTAATACATTCGTTCCTGCATATACTTTGCGACAGAAACAGCATTCTATTAATAACCTAATTTATCCAGTAAAGGAGGAGTTTCTTCTCTTACATGTAGTTTTCCTGACTTGACATTTTTACCATTTTACAGAAGTAATTTTTTTTCTTTTGTAATATTAAAACGCTGTTTTCACTCATTCTCAAATTATGCACACTCGATCTATTTCAGAAAATTTAAATCAAAATTTTCTAAGAACAATCTTGCCTCTGACTAAAAGGAAATATCTGAAGAATGTTGGTTTGCTTTACTTCATAAAAAGGAAGAAATCAATCAGTTGCACTAATAAACACAAAAATAAAAAATAAAATTCTTTCCGTAATTTTATTGAAGAAAATAATACAAAACTGCTTTTATCACACAAGAAGCTAGCCATAAGATAATGAGCCTAGTATATTAAATAAACAAGAGAAGTAAACTAATTCGATAAGAAATTGCCCAGAAATTACAATGTAATCTTGAGTACCACCCAAAACAGGAATGTTGTACAACAAGGTAGAAATTAAAGAAACCACCGCGATCTCTTAAATAAACAATTTGAAAAGAACACCCAATTTAGACTTTTGTACAGAAAAGTTAACAAATAAACATAGCATACAATCGTCTGATACCCCTATTGATAAAGAGCAAGTGTATGTGTGTGTAAGTGTGTGTATATGTAATATAATATATATATAAATGTTTTATATATATATATATATATATATATATATATATATAATCTATATATATACTATATATATATACTATATATACATACATACATATATATATATATATATATATATATATATATATATGGTCACGCTCAGCTATCTCACATCTCTCGGGGAGAGGAAGTTGTCATACCCTGGTGATAGGGGGGTTCCTGTGTGCATTTCTATATAAATATTTAGCCGTCATTTTTGACGGGTCTCGTACACTAGTAAGAAAAGGAATATGAACCCCAATATTTTTTGAACCTCCGAGATTCCCTCCAGCGCACGAATGACATCTCCCATAAAATATCCCAGCGATCAACCAAAAGAAAAATATTCAATTAATTTTCCCCCTAAAATATAATATGCACCATCGGAAAGAAGATTGAATGTTGTAGCCTCAGGAGGAGGAGATAGACGTTCGTGACCAGAGAACATAACAACGTATCCCTTTTGCTAAGTCCGACTGAGGAACATATTTGGTTGGGAATGGAAAATGAAAAAGCCTAAGGAGATGATGGAAGGAGGGCGAGATTTAGGTCAGCGCCTCTCCCAGATGGTGTCTTGGGCAAAGTATATTGTGTTTCAGGTTTATAGTTATCTTTTCCAGGCCAAACGTCATATTCGAGATTCATGTTTTGTTTTCTTGGTCTTATTTTTTCACAAACAGAAAAAAAGGAGAAAAGTAGCCATAACAAGGATTACATGTAAAATTATATTTTTGTGTTATTTGAGAGAGAGAGAGAGAGAGAGAGAGAGAGAGAGAGAGAGAGAGAGAGAGAGAGAGAGAGAGAGAGAGAATTAGTATTTGCAAAAAAAAAAAATTATCTCAACAATTGGTGCATTCTGCCTAACGCTTACAGAATAAAATCTAATCTCAAAAGGAGAGTTCAATAATTTCCTTTACGGAAATTATAAGTAGATTTCTACTCAACAAATCTAAATTTATTACCTCTCCAAGAAAAACAATTCTAAACGGTCACTCATGACTGTGGCAGATGCAAGGGACAGTCGCTGTGCGTTCCAACAGATCGATCACCGCATACACACCAGATCTATGTCCATGTTCCTTTTCATCTACGCAAGGATCAGGGAGGTCTCGACAATAGGCCATGGAGTCCTATCGTCTCTAATAAAGCTTCCATCTCAATCTCACAGGAACTGTAAGGTTAAGTTTATCAATGACGTCTAACGTGCCATAAACTAGGCTTGAACCAGGGACCTAGACTAAGCTATGATATCACTAATTTATTTCAAAGTAACAGTTTCTTTGAAAAATACACACTGCTTTATTCGGGTAACAACACATCACTATACGTTTTTTTAAATAAATCTTCAGGATATTTAGAAATCTAAATTTTCAGAACTTGAACAGAAAGAGAACAAGATAATAGCAAGTAAGCAACATACGAGACATAAGGGTAGAAATAAGTAAGCCAAAAAATTCGGTGTGGGATTTATGGACCTTGGAAAGGCTTATGATGAAATTTACGGATAAGCAAAGCGCGGGGCGCTGAGAACGTAGGGTGTGAACACCACACTGGGAAGGATGGTGCAGATATTTCATGCTGCATCGGAGGCATGTGCACCGTGTGTGAAAGTCTGCAGGCGGTCGTTTATCTACTGCTTAGTTATAAAAGTACCTCTGGGATTAAGGTCAGTTAATATATTTGAAGATCGCTAAAGATGAACACATATGGAAAGATCAGGAGAATGAGGAAGAAATAATAAAGGGAAATTTGAATGGAAAGTGGGGTGATTGTCGTTTAAAGATTCAAAGGCCACTCATGAATGGCAGAGGCAAGGGACAGTGACATTTCCCTATCAAGCAGGACAATGCCCTAGAGACTGACCATATATACATATGATCAGCGTCCAGGCCCCCTCTCCGCCCAAGCTAGGACCCAGGAAGGCCAGGTAATGGCTGCTGATGACTCAGCAGATAGACCTATAGGCTCCCCCAAGGATGGTGAGATTGCAGTGACCAAAGAAAGTAATGAGTTTGAGCGGGACTCGAACCCCAGTCTGGCGTTCACTACTCAGGGAGGTTACCACACCAACGTAACAAGAACGATAGATTATGTTATAGTTATATTTGTGGAGTGGGTTGCTATAGGTAAGGGCCTAGGCAAGGGATACGAAAAAAACCCAGAAACACTAGTCTTGCATCCTGTCCTAAAAGGAAATAAATGCAAACCTAAGGGGCAAGGGAAAATGAATAAAAGAGGGAGAGTAGTCACTGTTTAACAGCTAATGTTACTTTTTATTAAGAACCTGTTATTCACTTTGTACAGAAATCTAATGAATGACAAAAATAGATAAAATTTCCGATATTGCTTTGTTGATCAACATTACAATGTTATAATTCAGCAAAAGTGTTTATTGCAAAATCTAATAAATATTAATTTGGTCCGTAATTAACCAACCATTTGACTTCATCAATATCCATTAATAACTTTTTGACACAAGTTTTGGGGAACCGAGAAGACACAGGTAGAAAAACAATATTCGTCCTATATTTTCTATAATAAAAATAATTCAAGCGAAAGGATTATCTAAGACAAAGGAAGCCATGTTCCAAAGTTGCAGAACTGGCAAAAAATCCCCCCAAACATATAAAAACAAAACACACGAGGGTTCTTAATTGAGGAGTTTCAACCAGAGGCGTTAATCAAGGTCTATAAGCTTTTTTTTTTTTTTAAATTTAATTATAGGTCACTTGAGACCTTTCAAACGATGAATATAACTAATGATTCTATAGATACTTTTCACAACCATAGAGAAAACTTTTCCATCATTGTGATAACGGGCTGACGATGTCTAGGGGAGAATTACGATTAAAAGAAAAATTTCCATTTAAGATTAATGAATATTACATAAAATTACCTAATCAGAACATACTAATTCCACCAAGAGGAGGAAAACGTAAAATTTTAATATAAGCATAATAACCTCAGTGTGGTACATAAAATAGTTACCGAGGTGAATGACGAACACGTCAAAAACAAATTTCAAAACAAACTATAAGTAACTAAAATCATTCACCTAATTTCCAAATTTCATTTTTCTAACAGAAAATTTTAAATTAATCTTCATTGTGTGTCGCTGAACAACAAAACCTGGATCAGTCTTTGGTTAGAGATCTCTTGCTTGAGGGTACACTCGAGCACACTTTTCTATATTATTTCTCTTCCTCTTGTTTTGTTAAAGTTTTTATAGTTTATATAGGAGATATTTATCTTAATGTTACTCTTCTTAAAATATTTTATTTTCCTTTTTTCCTTTCCTCAGTGAGCTATTTTCCCTGTTGGAGCGTCGGGGCTTGTAGCATCCTGCTTTTCCAACTAGGGTTGCAGCTTAACAAGTAATAATAATAATAATAATAATAATAATAATAATAATAATAATAATAATGATAATAATAATGCAGTACTTTGCTATTTAAAACAATATTTAAAAAGTGCGCTATAAGCAAATGCACGTCCAACCAAAAAAATGCAGACACACTAGATAACGCAGATATTATTCTCTCATTACAAAATACTTGAATTAAAATCATTTAATAAATCCCTTGTAAATGAAAATTGTATTACAGTCTATCATGCAAATGCCTCACTTCAAGGGAATTTATCTGACAAATTAGTTTTCTCTAGTGTCAATAAATCGGATTATGCAAATGTAATATTAATTCATCGTGAGCAAGTAACATTTATAAGCAATGCATAATCCCTTGCCATGATAATTTGTATGCTACAGTTCTCTTGAATATGTAAATAACTGAGTTTCGTGGAAGTTCTCAATATCACACATGCAAATCAACTACTAAATATGAGATAATACGTTCGACACCACAATTGCTGACTCCTTTCTTTTACAGGAAAGTCTATTTTTGCCGCCTTAATAATAGGCGTATAAGAAATGCATTGCATAAATCATGCATAGCTGCATGAAATTTATAAAGAAAATTTAGTGCGTAGTCAGATAGATCAGACTTTGAATATTGCAAAATTACATCTAATCCTAAATTACATTTTCATGGTATTGCCATTAATAAATAAACTTTCAATTTGGGTCGTTAGGATACGAATTAACAATAACATACGCATCTTCTAATGCATTTCCAATATCTTATCAATAGACTAGAAAGTTGCTTTCTATTATTAGACAATACCTAAAGTGTCCAGGATGTTATTCTGACGAAGCTATATTTAATAAGGCCCCCCCCCCCCCCCCCCGGCTTTCCTTCTCTACTATTTTCTATTCCGTTTAGGTTGAATAACATTGTTTTTCTTGGACCTTCTGTAGTGTTATGCTCTCACTTCATATGTATGTATATATGTTCTTATATTCATTACACACACGTATTATATATATATATATATATATATATATATATATATATATATATATATATATATATATATGTTCTTATATTCATTACACACACGTATTATATATATATATATATATATATATATATATATATATATATATATGTTCTTATATTCATTACGCACACGTATTATATATATATATATATGTACACACACACATATATATATATATATATATATATATATATATATATATATATATATATATATAGTGTGTGTGTGTGAGTGCGAGTCTGTTTCCTCAATATAAATTTCCTTAACATCTTAAACTTCTTTCTGTTTTCTTATTCAGCACACACTCGATCTTACTCTTCTCCCTGACACTTTCAAATTAAACCTTCTTTTCCCTCAATCTATTGGCCTCCATTCTTTCCACAACAAAGAAACAATTTCAAAATACTGATCTATCCTTCCATTCTTCCTAACATTTTACCACGTGTACGCTTCAGGCGATAAAAATATACTGTAAATAATTTATTAAAGTAGGTTTGACCTACTTTTCTTCGTTCTAAATTAACAGCACTTCACTTAGAGAAAGGAGTTTACATAACAATCCTCTCATAAATTTCCATCCTCTTGGTTTTCAATGACCCTCGTAATTCTACTCTAGCTCATTATTATTCTTCAAGATTCTCACCTTATAAACGCCTGACTATGGAAACACCAATCAAACTATACTCCAATTACGTTACATTCGATCATCTCATAGCTTAGAAACTACATCTAAATTCTTTCCCATAACATTTTGCATAAATTCATTAGATAATAAACAGCTCTGGAAACAAAAATTTTCTCAGACAGCATTTACCATACCTCAATATATTCTAGATCCAACTTTACTTCCATATGAATTGCTCTCAATAAACATTTTTATTCAATATATCCTCAACATCCTCCAGTTTGCCTCTCTAACGATTTGTCAGAAGCCATTTCTAGGCCCTTGTGTATCACACATCTTTTCCCTTAGACTTTTACGCATCTCACATAAATCTAACATAACCACTTTTTATACATATCTCATACTTGTTCAAACTCACTCTGCTCTTTTACAATTAATTTTACATAAGTTTCTGAAGCGTGAAGAGGGAGATGATAAATGGAGAAGTATTGATTTAGAAACTCAAAATAAAGGCGAAGGGCAAAACCTAACCGAGGCCCTTTGCGTCAATAGCCGTAGATGATGATGATGATGATTTTCTGAACCAGAATCCTAACACCTTCACAAATTTAATTGGTAAATAGCGGTAATCCCTTAAAAGTCAATCAATCGCCTCCGTCATCTGTACTGTTATGCAAGGTAATAATTAGTTCTTTCAAAACACTTTTAAGAACACTAATTTCATCCAGACAAACCTTACAAACAGTGAGCACCTACGCAGTCGCCTTTACCGTACCGGTAGCGTTCATTCTTTATGGCCTCAATGTCCTTAGCAGTCAATTTCATAAGCGTTCTCAACTCTGGAACAATCATTTTCCATTTTCGCTTTATTCAGAATTACCTCTTTTCCATTCTAAACATTCATAAATATTCATAGTAATAACTTCATTGAGCGAAGACGGCATTCACTTAGAAACTATTAATATATATATATATATATATATATATATATATATATATATATATATATACATATATTAACGTATATATATATATATATATATATATATATATATATACACATATATAAACGTATATATGTATATATATATATATATATAATATATATATATATATATATATATATATATATATATATATATGTATGTGTGTGTAATTGTCATATCATTAAAAAGGAAACAGAGACCTTCACATCATCTGGAACAACCGCAAACATTCTCCCATTAAAACGATTTCCATCCATAGCAATGTATAACTTCAAATTCCACTCGCATATTGGCCATGCGGGTCGGACATCCCTCTCAAATTCAATTAGTCGTTGAAGTCTTGTTGTCCTTCCGTCATTTATTTCCTGGGGAGAGTTTGCAGTCCTTTTAGTTTCTATTCTCTTTTCCATTTTCCATATTATTTCTTCGTCTTTTCAGGAGGCGCTGAAGTCATCAATCAAGATGAGGATAATCGGATAACGACAATTATACATACATACATATACCAAAGGCACTTCCCCCGATTTTGGGGGGTAGCCGACAACAACAAGAAACAAAACAAAAAGGGGACCTCTACTCTCTACGTTCCTCCAGCCTAACCAGGGACTCAGCCAAGTTCAGCTGGTACTGCTAGGGTGCCACAGCCCAACCTCCCACATTTCCACCACAGATGAAGCTTCATACTGCTGAGTCCCCTACTGCTGCTACCTCCGCGGTCATCTAAGGCACCGGAGGAAGCAGCAGGGCCTACTGGAACTGCGTCACAATCGCTCGCCATTCATTCCTATTTCTAGCACGCTCTCTTGCCTCTCTCACATCTATCCTCCTATCACCCAGAGCTTTCTTCACACCATCCATCCACCCAAACCTTGGCCTTCCTCTTGTACTTCTCTCATCAACTCTTGCATTCATCACCTTCTTTAGCAGACAGCCATTTTCCATTCTCTCAACATGGCCAAACCACCTCAACACATTCATATCCACTCTAGCCGCTAACTCATTTCTTACACCCGTTCTCACCCTCACCACTTCGTTCCTAACCCTATCTACTCGAGATACACCAGCCATACTCCTCAGACACTTCATCTCAAACACATTCAATTTCTGTCTCTCCATCACTTTCATTCCCCACAACTCCGATCCATACATCACAGTTGGTACAATCACTTTCTCATATAGAACTCTCTTTACATTCATGCCCAACCCTCTATTTTTTACTACTCCCTTAACTGCCCCCAACACTTTGCAACCCTCATTCACTCTCTGACGTACATCTGCTTCCACTCCACCATTTGCTGCAACAACAGACCCCAAGTACTTAAACTGATCCACCTCCTCAAGTAACTCTCCATTCAACATGACATTCAACCTTGCACCACCTTCCCTTCTCGTACATCTCATAACCTTACTCTTACCCACATTAACTCTCAACTTCCTTCTCTCACACACCCTTCCAAATTCTGTCACTAGTCGGTCAAGCTTCTCTTCTGTGTCTGCTACCAGTACAGTATCATCCGCAAACAACAACTGATTTACCTCCCATTCATGATCATTCTCACCTACCAGTTTTAATCCTCGTCCAAGCACTCGAGCATTCACCTCTCTCACCACTCCATCAACATACAAGTTAAACAACCACGGCGACATCACACATCCCTGTCTCAGCCCCACTCTCACCGGAAACCAATCGCTCACTTCATTTCCTATTCTAACACATGCTTTACTACCTTTGTAGAAACTTTTCACTGCTTGCAACAACCTTCCACCAACTCCATATAACCTCATCACATTCCACATTGCTTCCCTATCAACTCTATCATATGCTTTCTCCAGATCCATAAACGCAACATACACCTCCTTACCTTTTGCTAAATATTTCTCGCATATCTGCCTAACTGTAAAAATCTGATTCATACAACCCCTACCTCTTCTAAAACCACCCTGTACTTCCAAGATTGCATTCTCTGTTTTATCCTTAATCCTATTAATCAGTACTCTACCATACACTTTTCCAACTACACTCAACAAACTAATACCTCTTGAATTACAAAGAAATTTACAACTCGATAATTGCCAGGTGAACGGGATAGCAAACGTGTGACTATAACACGCTTTGGCAACTCTGATTAGATTACGGCAAAGTATCGTAAAATAGCCCTAAAGTAGTAGATAATGCCTCCAAATTAACGTTTACCTCGGATAACATTCTGTTTTTCAAGCATTTAGATTCGCTACAGTTTGCAAACTGTCTTATACATTCTCGACAGAGTCAAATATTATGAATATGTAAATAAAGTTGATTATTTAAAGGAAGGTATTTATCTAACTTCTCATTAACGGCAAAACTAAAGTACCTGGGGTCTTCGACCATGTAGTTCTTAATGACAAGAGGTAGTAGGCTTAAAAGTAATTACTGAGAGAGAGAGAGAGAGAGAGAGAGAGAGAGAGAGAGAGAGAGAGAGAGAGAGAGAGATTCAAATATAATCCATTTTTAATACAATTAATTCGTCATAAGATGCGTTTCAAACTTATCTTATAAATCATTGTTATCACTAGCTAAGCTACAACCCTAGCAGGAAAAAATAGCCCAATACGGAAAAGCAATAAGGAAATGAATAAACTATGTAAGAAAAGTAATGAAAAATTATTATAAAATATTCTAAGATCAGTGACAACATAACTTATCTATCATAAATAAAATATGAAGAGAGAATTATGTCAGCCTGTTCAACATAAAAAACATTCCCTGGAAGTTGAACCCACCGTGTGTGTGTGTGTGTGTGTGTGTGTGTGTGTGTGTGTGTGTGTAAAACTCCCAGGAACACGAGATTCTCAGACACAAAAGACAACAAATAAAAATGAAAATACCGAGTGAAACGTAACCGGTATCCTCTTTGCATATGGTCCAGCGAAACTACGGACATACATATAAAATTTTGTAGTATACAAACAGGATTAAACTTTGATGAAGATATAGGATACCTTTGTCGCTGGAAAAAATATTGTATTTCGTTGGAATAATATACGTGATCGAACATGATGTAAGATGATTGTTAGGAAAGGCTCTCTTTTAATAAATATATAAAATATCTTTGTCATTAGGTAAATAGCTGAATTCCATTGGAATAATCAAGATGATCAACTATGGAAGAAGTCGGAAAAACAGCTTTTCTTAAGGATGGATTGTCTTTCGATAAAGATATCCAAGATCTTTTTCACTGGATAAATGTGTGGATTCTTCTGGGATAATCTAGATCAACGTCTATGAAGGAAGGTAAAAAGAGGAGCTTTGCTGAAAATGGATTGTTCTTTGGTAAAGTTGTACAATATATTTGCCATTGGGGAAATTACTTTAGTTTGCTGAAAGAATCTTGATCAACCATAAAAGTTCTAATTCGTGTACTCCTAAATACATGTTTGTACGGTTAAGTTTGAAGGTTTCATAATCTCACACATATATACTCACTATTGTTGTCAGTATTGCCTACCACCAAAAATAAAGGAACTTCCTCATTGCCCGTACATTATATATTAAACATATATACACAGTGTCCAAATAAATACAAGAATTTCTTTTCGTTTGTGCATCATGTACCATTGGGAAAAAAAAATTTCCTCTTCGGACTATCCGTGTACACCTTACAACAAAGATGACCAAACACAAAATGCCTCTGCAAATGGGTATTTAAAAAAGAATAAACACAGCACCCCCCACCCCACCCCCTTTATTTTCTAAATCTAGTGACCCCTCTGGTCTGTCTGGAGGATGACTGAGCCGATAAAAGTAAGAGGAAGAGGAACTCGGAGGACATCTAACAACTTCCCAAAACTTATTCCTGGTGAACTTTATGAAACAATTCCCGCAGTTTCCTCTTCTGAAGTTCTTACCCACCAGGTATTTTTCTCCTGATATTAATTCTCGGCAGACGGAAGACCTTTAAAAACTAAAAATTGAATGAACCTGGGAGCTTAAGACTTCACTTGGAATCACTTTAGTTATTTCGACATATATATATATATATATATATATATATATATATATATATATATATATATATATATATATATATATATATATAGATATATATATATATATATATATATATATATATATATATATATATATATATGTGTGTGTGTGTGTGTGTGTATGTATATATGTGCGTGTGTGTTAAATAACGTAATAATTAAAGCGATTCTCTTAAAATCTTTGCTCCCAGGTTTATTTAAATTTTACTTGTTAAATGTCTTCTATGTGTGAACGTGTACAGTATATGTAGGGTATATGTGTATGTGAGGTTTTATGTATATATCTGAATACATTCATATATATATATATATATATATATATATATATATATATATATATATATATATATATATATATATATATATATATATAAATCTTATATCCATACAACTTCATACACGTAAAGCTTTAAATATTGTCACACATACATATACTATATACATTATACACAGGTGCACGTAAACTTTACTAATGCATAGTCACAAAGAAAACTAAAACAATGTGGTATAGGTATTACGTTTTAGTTTAATGACAGAAATGTTATTATTACTTAAAAATTGCATAATTCAGTTTCATCTTATTCCTGACAGTATGTTATGCTAAAACATGGTCTTCCTTCTATAATGACTTTGCTAACAAACAAATACGGAGTAACAGATGAACAAGCGGAAGATTAATAATTTTGTTGGTCTACTTATCTTTATCTAAACAAATTATTTCAGTGAAAAAAAATTCCCCAACGATCTCCACTGTGACTGGCTCAAGAGTATAGTTGTTAGGTTTTGGTATGTTTATCAAAGGCATGGGTTGGTAAAAATCGTTTAAGAGGCGCTACAACAGTACAGTACATTATAAGGGCCCCCAGCGTTGTTGTATCTTTTTTATTGTCTCGAATATTACTTGTGTGCGTAAATTATTATATTGTGTAAATTAGTATATTTTTATACTTTTATCAGTTATAATCTATCGTTCATCACTATATTTCTTACGTAGCGGTTTTTTTTTTTAACTTCCATGTGTTAACTAAATTTTTGTGGATTATTCATGTCAATGAATTCTTTTACTATATATTAATAACAAAAGATTAAACGTTCTCTAAAAAAAAAATCACTATCAATAGACTCCTAAGCATCTATATGATCCAATGAAAGAAGGACACTACATCAGATCGAAACTGCGTGGATTGCTTTACAATCTTAAGGTGAACATTAGTAACGCATACGTTATTTTCAACACAGAAGCTTCTTTTGAATATATAAAATTCCCTTTGCTCTTCATAGCCTTAGGCACGCAACTCAAAGTGGAATATGTAAAACGTGTTAGCAGTCCGTAATAACCAAGAGTCACACTGTAATATTAATATGACATATGAAGGTCGAGGTGTATATGACCTACAAGAGCCCTTGTAACTGTATTCATATAACAAGATTTAGATAATTTTACTTTTAACATGAAAAAGGCACCAAACACTGAAACCTATATTTGAATCATCTCCTAACCATCATGTCGGCAAACTGTAGATAAACCAGCATGGAAATCTATAATTATATAAAAACAACGAGAGATTAAAAGTGTCTTTAAATATCAGACACTGTAGTACAATTACTGCCAATTACTTAATACTCGAGTTCATAGTACTTGTATCGCAATGGGTCATGGAGAGAACACACACTCATATTACATGGCAACATCATATATAAAATAATAAGCAGAAAACGCCAATTCATTAATTACTCAATATATAAAATAAAGAGTTAAAATCACGCTATTCCAAATCACTCCTTTTAAACATTACATTACATAATTCTTAATCAAATCAACTTATTACCTAAAACCTTGTTAAGTTAACCTTTTCTAATTTAATCATATAAGATGGCTGAAACGGAAATTCATAAACCATTATTATGCATTACAAGAAGAACGACTATTTATTGACATCAAATAATACCTATAACAGAGGAAAATATTTAACCCAATACTAGCATAGACTAAATAAAATACTAGTGTATGATATATATATATATATATATATATATATATATATATATATATATATATATATATATATATATACATATATAAACATACACACGAGTATATATATATATATATACATTATATATATATATATATATATATATATATATATATATGTGTGTGTGTGTATATATATATATATATATATATATATATATATATATATATATATATACATACACACGAGTATATATATATATATATATATATATATATACATACACACGAGTATATATATATATATATATATATATATATATATATATATATATAGATATATTTATATAGATAGAGATAGATAGATAAACACACATATACCTTTTCCTTACATACATATGAAAAGTACAACAAAGACGACCAAAATTAGAGTGCGAAAAACCACTGCAAATCAAAACGAAGAGACTTCAGACTTACCTTCCTTCTCGGTGCCGTATAATCTCCTGATGAGACTGAAAAGACGCTGCAGAAATGGACGGTTATCGACGTGGTGGTGATGATGATGGTGATGGTGGTGCTCCTTCTTCTTTTCAGTTCCGTCTTCGACGCCACCGTCTTGCTGGGCATCGGAAGGGCCGCACGAGGCTCCATCCTCGCCATTTCCCACTTTTGCACTTTTATCACTCGCTTCACCATTGGCCCCTTTATCATTTTCTCCCCCGCCTCCTTTATTACTTTTTGCCTTTCCTTCTCCTCCTTTTTCCGCTGCATCAACATCAGATGCCGCTGATGATTTTATATTTTTACCGGAGGACTTAACCCCAACGCTATCGCTAACAACCAATCCTACAGGTCCGCCGGTAAGGATACTCTTCCCTCCTTTCCCAACGCCTAGTCCGGCCACTCCCGAACCCCCTCCTCCTCCTCCCACAACCACAACACTGACAGGGGCCCCACCTGACCCAACGCCACTGCTGCCACTAATTACGCTACAGGTGCCCACAGTGCCGCTACTGATCGCGGGCTTCTTCTTGCGTTCCGGCCTCTTGTCGTATCCCTGGCCCACGACGCTGTACATGTTGAAGGCGTCTTTATTTTTTCTTGGTTGGGGAGGGCGATTAAACCATTTCTCAATCTTTTTCTTAAAGTGATTGGATTTTTTAAATTTATTCTATTAAGCTTTTCAAAAGGTTTAAGCCATTTTTACTTCTTTGGCCATTGTAATTTTTCATTTATCATATTCTTAGATATCAAGTTCATTTGAGTAGATGACTCAAGTGTAGTGACGTCAGTGCTTTAAGTTAGGCATCCCACATAATCATTCACTCTACTTTCTTCAACTCGCTAAAGGTCACGTTAATCGTTTTCTCTTTTCTGCATCGAAATTAAAAGCTATGTCTCTCTTTTCCTCATAAGCCTTTTCTTTGAACTGTATCTAGATTTCTTATCATTCAACAAAGGTAACATCAAGATTAATTACTTTATATTGGAACAACGTAAAAGAAAATATTGATCTAACACTTTATAAAAAACAGAAGTATGCTTTCCCGTTTGTTAAGATCGAAAAAAAATATTTTTCTTCATTTATCTGACTCACGTACATCACTTTTAGTCATAATTGGAAAAGGATACTCGCAATCAATTTCCTCATTCGAGATACGGTATCTTAGGACACATCGTTAAGTTTATTTCGTCCTGGCCATAGGATGGTCTGCAAAGAAAGAAAAAACAATTAGAGTAATTCAGAAGCTATATTATTATTATTATTACTATCATCAACACTATTATTATTATTATTGTTATTGTTATTGATACAAGAAGCTTAGCTTAATGATCGTTTGGAAAAGCAAGATGTTATAAGCCCAAGAGCACAAACAGGTAAAAAATAGCCCAGTGGGGAAAGGAAATAAGGAAATAATTAAACTATAAGAGAAGTTATGAACAGTTGAAATAAAATGTTTTAAGAAGAGTAAAAACATTGATATAAATCGTTCCTATTTAAACTATAAAAAGATACTTATTTCAGCCTATCCAACTTAAAGGCATCCGCAGTAAGTTTGAATGTTTGAAGTTCCACTATTACAATCCTAATAATTGCAAACACTAGACCTTCTAAAGGTTAACAGAATTCAAAATAGATGTTTAATAGTCTTAACAAATAACGTCTCTTCAAAGATATAATATTTTCTGTGAAATTAAGTGAATTAAATTTTCTATAAAAATAGACAGCAGCGGACCCGGGAAAATTCAGCCCCACTTATCCAGCAACTAGAAGAGCCAAATTCCCCAAAACAACTACAAAGTTTGTACAAAATTATGGAAAAGAAGCGGGATACATATTCATCACACACTATCCTAAGATCTATATATATATATCTATATATATATATATATATATCTATATATATCTATACATATATATACAGTATATATATATATATATATATATATATATATATATATATATATATATATATATATATATATATATATATATATATATATAAATGGTAAAGAAAGAGGCGACTGGCAAAATCTAACTGAGGTCCTTTGCGTCAATAGGCTTAGGAGGTGATGATCATATATATATATATATATATATATATATATATATATATATATATATATATATATATATATATATATATAAACATATATATATATAATATAACAACAAAGTTTTCTCTCTTTCGACCTCATTCCACAGACTTTTCTTGATGCATTACCTAGCATTAATTTCATGTATTTGATATTTCCATCACTGACACTTTAGATTTGATTTTTTGATAAGCCACAAATATACAGGATACGGAATATAATAGTTTATGATGTTTGGGGGGTGGGGTAGTGAAGTGTGGAAGCATCCTACCGTAGAGTTAAACCATGCGATATGCTAGTATTAAGGTTTTTAGACTACATACAGTTTAACGGTAAAATTGTAGTATACAAGGACCCGTAATTTCTGTTTTAAATATACAGTATAATTTACAGAAAAAGTCGTTTCAAAATTCAACTTTTGAGAGGAATAAATTTGTCACCGAGATGAGAAAGTTAGGGGGGAAACTATTCATAGCTCTTCATCGATTTTTTTAAGTGGGATATAATCCAATAACCAGTAAAGTTTTCCACAAACTGATCTTTCCACTAAAGTCTTTTACATTTCTACTCCAGACGCCAAATCTTAAAAGGCGTGTCAAAAAGTTAAACATAATACGACAGATGGACCAAGTCCATTATTATCCGTTTTAATTTATAAAGATGAAAAGTTTGACACATCACGTACTGTAGATGCTTGGATATTACAAACCCTATCCACAAACCAAACGCAACACACACACACACACACACACACCACACACACACACACTCTCTCTCTCTCTCTCTCTCTCTCTCCTCTCCTCTCTCTCTCTCTCTCTCTCTCTCTCTCTCTCTCTCTCTCTCTCTCCTCTTAAGATCCGTCAAAACGATAGAAAAGTGGAAACGCCAAAAATGGAAGATAATTCGCACAAAACGATGGACTGTCACGGAACTGGCTTTAGATAACAACCACCACACAGGTTCAAAGATCAAATGCAAGATAAATGAGTATAAATGTTACTGTCTTGCTTTGAAAAGATCAGTTGCACAATTTTGCAACATACCTCATCAATCTAGTTCGAGCTGCATAGTTGACGATACAGCTAAAAGATCATTCATGAGCAGCAGGGGCAAAGGAGAGTTCATTGCACCTTTTGCACAATGTATTAGATGCCCACCATATATACATATAAGAAGCCTTCTCCAAAAAATCTAAGGTAGGGTAAGGGGAGGCAATGACTACTGATAACTCCGACCTAAGGATGGTGAGATTGAGGATACTAGTGAAAACTATGGATCCGTTAGAGGGGCTCAAACTCCAGACCAACTAATTGCAAGTCAGAAACTGTTACCAAGCACATTTCGAGCCATAACGTTTCCTAACATTTCCACTGGTATTTATTATATAAAATGGGATGACAGCGCTCTGAAAACCTGGTATGGTATTAGTGGATATTATTTAAATTAAGTCATAGATCTGCCTGTCCCACTATGTTCATGGTATCATCAAAATAAGAACACATATTACATTGTGTTCCCAGTTTATTCATATTGGGAAAGAAAATATTTAAGCATGGTTATACCATTAGATAAACATATTACGGTACCTATATTAAAACAACAAACTAATAACAGTTGTAATAGATTGTACTATAGTGTGTTAAATAATATTGTATATTATTAGTTTTACGAATCAGTTTTGCTTGTTTGATAAGACAATACAAGCCATGCTGAGAATTTAATCTATAACATTAAAATAGGGAAAATTTAATATGGGCCATTTACATTCATTTCTCAACATTAAGTAGCATATCCTAATAGAAAATAACTAAAAAAAAAAAAAAAAAATTACAGAAGGGAGACCCATATTAAATGTGCTTTAAAATATCTACATTAATCATTTCATACTCCAACTCAAAAATCTTATAGAAAGCACATTGCATAGAATCAGACACAGCCATGCATCATTATCTCAAAAGCACTTTAACGGTTTCTGTATATTAAAGACTGTACTTTCCAAAACTGTTTTTCAAACTATGTATCCAAACCTTTCTATGTCTCCTTTCCCTAATATTCCCAAACAATATTGGAGAGTTTTAAATCTTTACCAACCTATTTTCCTTTCCCTACACATGGCCATGGCACCTTATACACTGCACAAACACACACACACATACACATTATATATATATACATATATATATATATATATATATATATATATATATATATATATATATATATCACTAGTCTACCTGAGCCGCCAAAAGTAACGTTTAAATTGGTACGGCAATTTGTGGGATATTGTGGTTTACGAGTGTACCTCTTGGGATAACCCCTCTCACCAGAGTATGACTCCTCCCTCTTCCCTTCCCACTACCCGAGCGTGAAAGGAATATATATATATATATATATATATATATATATATATATATATATATATATATATATATATATATATATATATATATAGCCACGCACGTTGCAACTCCCCTTTGGTGTCTTGGGTGACAATTCTGCATGTACAGGCACAATCGGGTTGAAGACCATTCCAGTCAACGTCTTCAAGCATCCCTATCAGATCTGTCTCATGGGAATCCGCCTATTCTAAATTCAACCTTCAGCCAATACCTTCCTCTATTTGATTAAATCGCCGCTAGTACGGTCGCAGCCTTAATCTTCACCTTCTATAGTAGCTACATTATATCAACCGTTGCTATAATGTATAATATACAACAGTACCCTAACGCAGTATCACAAAACATTGCTATTTTACTTGCATAAGCAAAATCAAATTTTCATTAAATGATACTGAAAATGTAAAACTCTATATGACTGGTTATTTTTCATTACGTTGCTGTCGACGACCCTATATGGTCATAAAATAATCATCTCGTTAAATTATAATTGTAAAATGATGATGGAGGAAATATAATTCATCTAAAAACAAAGAACAAATCTCGTCAGAGAATATACTGTACATTCAAAAGGTCCTTTTCGTCCCTCACAAATGTCATATAATCATGATCGATTCTTAAAGTGAGTCCCAGATGTAAAATGGGAACATCATTTTTATCAAGATGTTGCGATTCACTTTCTACATAAGTATATGCTATTGTACATTCTCTAATCTAGTATTTAAGTTCTAATTCTCCTATAAACATATGTCCTCAATACACATAGCCATACCCATACATACTCATACAAACACACACACAAACACAGGGGTATTTTTCCTTGTTGGAACCCTTGGACTTGTAGCATCCGTTTTCCCAACTAGTAATAAAAATAATGTAAGCTACTTTATTTTTCACCATATAAACATAAGGTTTTCAATTCAACTAAAAGACTGGGTAAATACAATTTGTTTGCTCCCTCAATTAAGAAAAAACATTTACAACATCAAACGGTTCAGCCAGTACAATAACACAAATACTTACTTTCTTTAATTACTTTTAAAGGCCCCTTACGAATGCCCGAGGCAAGGAATAGTGACAAAGTCCTATCTAGCAGGACAATGCCCTAAAAGACTCATCATATACCTATGAGATCAGCACCCAAGCCCTATCCACACAAGCTATGACCAGAAAGGGCCAGGCTATAGCTGCTGGTGACTCAGCAGATAGACCTATGAGCTCCCCAAGCCACCCTCCTTTGCTCACAAGGATGGTGAGGTTGCAGACACAACAAGAAACTATCAAGCTTAAGCGGGACTCGAACCCTAGTTAATCAGTATCACCTGACAGGGGCGCTTTCAATAGGCCACCACAGCCCTTTGGTAATAGACGCTACAAAAGAAAGAAATCCTCCAAGTGAGAGTGACTTAGAGATACAGAGATCCATTAGGAGGCATCTAGAGGTCTGGAACATCTGATTCCCGACCTTACTCTTTCTTTTCGTCAGACTAACGTTTCAAAAACGTTGAAAAAAGGTTTCCTTGGCCAGGTAATCCAATTATACGAAGGTTTCCCATAAAATTCTTTTACGGACTTTTGTCCTCATAAAATAAAATGTCTTATGCCACCAAATATTTATTTTTTTCTTATTCGGTTTACGACCGTAAGGATCGTTTACATTTTCATAAGGGGAAAATGGTTTAATGAATATCCATAAAGTTACCTTTTCCAGCAAACTCCACACCTGGCCCTAATATCATACATCAATTTCTTAAAATATGTTATTCACATAACATAAAATAGTTATTACCTAACGTATATATAGAATACATAAAAAAGTCCATTAATTTGCTAAGGAAAGTATGATAAAGCTAATGAATGTAAACACAGAAACACACACACAAACATACATACATACATAAATGTGTGTATATATATATATATATATATATATATATATATATATATATATATATATATATATATATGTGTGTGTGTGTGTGTGTGTGAGTGTGTGTGTGTATTAATAACTAAGCTACAACCCTTTTGGAAAAGCAGGCTGCTACAAGCCCTGGCTCCAAGGAGTCCAACAGGAAAATAGCACAGTTGAGGAAGGAAGTAAGAAAATGAACTATATATGAGAATTAATAGTAAAAAACTATAAAATATCTTAAGATCAGTAACAACTTTAAATCTATCTATCATATATAAACAATGAAGAGAGGATCATGTATGTATAACGTATGTATACACACCCATATACATACATGTGTGTATGTATGTATGTACGCGTATATTGAAAAGAGAATCAATTAGCAAACAATGTTAAGAAAATCTTGAATATTATTTCAAGAGAACTATACAGCCTCTCAAAAACTTATTTGCATGAATATTTAAAACATTTTAAGTAATATTAATCCACATTTATACTATGATGAGAAAAAAAGGCCTCTAGTACAGGTTTGTGGTATCCTGTGGGAAACGTCCTTTATCTGGCGACCGCTGGACTGGCTTTTCCTAGTTCTAGCTTGTGTGGAGAAGGGGCTTGGTCAGTGTCTGGAGCATTATCCTACTAGCCAGGACATTGCCACAGTCTTCTGCCTCTGAAATTCACGAGCAGCCTTTAAACCTTCAAGTGCTACAAAGTGGCATAATTTACAAACAGATTCTGCCAATACACGAGTATCTAACATCACTTATAACCATTAATAATGTTAAACCCAATTAAGGCAAGAATACGAGTTCCTAAATATTAAAATTAAGTTAACAGGACGTGTTTGAATGAGACTTTTTTCATACGTATTATCAATTTGGACAAATGAAAGCAATCATTTCAAGTAATCTTTGTCTTTAATTCAACTGTCCCAGAATGATATTTACCACCAATTAGGTGAGCAATTTCAACGGCAGAAAAACAAATTGAGAATTGTCGAACGAGAGCTTTGTAAATACTTGGTTACTTGTAGTAACTTAAAAGCATTGCACAATGCATATATTGGACTCAAAATTAACAACTATATTTATTAATTAACCAGTCAATAAGCAAAGCAAGGAAAAGTTATTCTTGGTTTTTCTGAGCTAAAATCTTAAGACTGCTCAACTGACCTACATCCCATTTTGATCAAATCCAAAATTTTTGTGAAGCTGTATTCTCAGCTTAAATGCCAATAATCTTATCAGATGTAAAAAGTAGAAATAACACAATATCAATTATAATATAACCCTTTCCTCTAAGATGCATCTAAAATCTAAGGGGTTTTGATAAATTTTTTTAAGGTACCATGGAGTCCGTATCACGGAGAAAAAGGTGTAAGGTGGAGAGAAAAATAGCAAAAAATACATATATACAAAAACAAACACACATGTATATGTGTATGTGAGTTTGTGTGTGTATATGTAAATGACAGTGTGTGCGAGTGAGTAGTTAGGTTGTAACTGAGAGGCAATGTGAATGCAATTGAACTTTATTAAACAATCGTTGAGTTTAAATACACGGATTTGCGAGCAAGAACGTCACAAAAATTCGAACATGCTTACGCAGGTTGGTGTATTAACATTGCAGGGAAGATATATATATATATATATATATATATATATATATATATATATATATATATATATATATATATATATAAAAGAAAAAAAAGGAAACCCGTTAAAGTGCACGAGCGTGTATGAAACAAGTGGTACAGGAGAAAGTGAGGGAAAGGTACGCAAGGAAATAAATAAATAATTAGCACGCATGACAACTAGTAAAACCATCCAAATCTGAACCATATTCTCTGCATATTAATTCTCAGTAAAAGTTTAAGGTAATAAAACCCGGGGAAGCTCCAGATCCCAGCATCTATAATAATGTTTTCAAAAGGAAAAGGGATTAACGAAAACCGATGGAGTCTCATATTGAACGACGCTTACCTGCATCAGGTCTCTGCCTGTGAGAGAGAGAGAGAGAGAGAGAGAGAGAGAGAGAGAGAGAGAGAGAGAGAGAGAGAGAGAGAATTTTATTGGATATCTTACACATAAATAAACGATTACTTTCCTAACGCAAACGTTTTGTCTTGTTTTTTTTTCCGCATAGGTTTAAAGGTCCCTCATGAATGGCAAAGGCAAGGGATAGTGACAATGCCTTAGCTAGCAGGACAAAGGCCTAGAACCTGACCATGTACAGTATACATATGATCCGTGCTCAAGCACCTTCTCCACCAAAGCCAGGACCAGAGAGGGCCAGGCAATGTCTGTTGACGACTCAGAAGGCAGACTTATAGGCTCCCCAAAACCCCCCACTCCTAGGCTCATAAGGATAGTCAGGTCGCTGGCACTACAAGAAGCTACCGAATTTGAGGAGGACTCAAACCCCAGTCTAGTAGATCCCCAGGCAGGGGACAAGCATACTTAGCATCCGGTACCCATTCACAGACCTCAAAAATAACGGCCAAGAGTTTCACCACACACAAACGCTGCTGTATGCAACAGAGACAAAATTTTGCATATTCAGGATAAGAATTTTACAAGCTTGAATAGATTTACTACTTTCGCCTGATAAAAACTAAATATCAAAGAATCATATCGCAATTTGGACACTTTAATTATAATCTCATGAAGCTCGACAAACATGTCTTAAGGATCTTTGTGTCAGATCAAAATTGATTTGGTTTGCCCCTTAGTATCCAGCCGATCTGAAACAACTCGACGTCAACCTAAACACTCTCTCTCTCTCTCTCTCTCTCTCTCTCTCTCTCTCTCTCTCCTCTCTCTCTCTCTCTCTCTCTCTCTCTTTCAAATATATATATATATATATACATATATATATATATATATATATATATATATATATATATATATATATATATATATATATATATATCGTTAAAAACAATCAAAGCCTCAAAATGTAATCGAAGTTATAATAGTTTAAATTAGGGAGTTACGTTCGGCAAGCTTTTACGTGGAATTCAATAAATGTTGTACTATCGAAGAAAACCTTGACAGGGCATCTTTCTTCATTACATGTGCATTACTTGCTGCACATGCATTACAGCTTTTCATTAAATTAGGAAACATTAACAATGAAGATAGTATGACGTGCAAGTCTTTTCTGAATTGCATTTTGTTAAGAAGCAACATGATCCGTCATTACATTCTAAGCAATTACTCCGAAAATGAACGAAATAATTCTGTGCCTAAGAATCAACAGGCCATACGATATTTGATTGCTTTCTCCAAAAAATTAGTAATGAAAATCATTATATAAACATGTAAACAAAATAAAGATTCTACAAACAACTCATAACTTCTCAAGTTCCTAACAGAAGTCCAAATCCTTTGAGGACAGAAGACAAGTCTCTTCAGAGATTTTACTTTATATTTCTTCAGCTGATTGGCTTTGCAATTTTATAGGCCACTCGAGACAAAAGCCTCCTCCAAGGTCAGACAATTTATACCCTCATTCGAGAATTCAATTTACTTCTCCGATCCCCGAGAGAAAAACAAGATCCAAGGAGCGCTGCGTGATAGGCCGCGAAGCCAGATCTAATCACAAAGTCAGATACACACTGGGGTATAACATATTTCTGGCCAGAAGCAATAAAATATGCCCCTACCGCCATACTCTCGTATTAAACGACCGCCTCTCGGAGATCTACGAGAGTTTCTCTCCTTCTATCACCGTGTTTCCATTTCTTTACCTCATATTTCTGCATATTGTTTTCTGCGAGTTCCATAAACACAGATATCTTGTAAGGCATGAGCATGTGCTACATTTCCTTCTAGATTATAAAACTATCTAATAAACATTAAAAAATGTTAATTTTTC
>NC_090732.1:128090499-128097999 GCF_036898095.1 Palaemon carinicauda | reverse complement strand
CAGAAGTATCTAAGAGAACGAATTTCAAAATGATAGTGAATTTCTGTTTTTGATAACTTCGTAAATCTAAAACCTCGTGCGTTAGATTATATTCTTCAGATTAATGAAGAGAATAAAATAAGAAAACATTCATGCAATCACTAGAGACATTAACTAAACAGCCGCGGTCTTTAACATTACGACTTAACTTCTAAAGGTACCATGTTGAAATAATAACATCTGATTCTAAAATTCTATAAATTTGTTGCTATGAATCAAAGAAAATGCTTGATTCTTGGGCTCTGCATTTGTAATGCTTTTCACGAATATGAACTCGATAGCTTCTCTCTCTGTATCTCTCTCTCTCATATATATATATATATATATATATATATATATATATATATATATATATATATATATATATATATATATATATATATGTGTGTGTGTGTGTGTGTATATATATACTATATATATATACTATATACTATATATATATGTATATATATACTATATTTATACTATATACTATATATATATATATATATATATATATATATATATATATATATAATATATATATATATATATATATATATATATATATATATATATATATATATATATATATATATATATATAAATTTTGTAACGTAGGCGTGAGATTTCATTCAAGTTATTGCCGCCAAGTCTTCCTTTCCTCTGCATCCTTGTACACTCTTAATCGTCTTTGTTCTTAAAGTTGTGATGAAGTGCCTCAATGTTTTCACATTTACCAAAGTAACGCAGTCATCATATATGGCTTGGCAGTCACAAGGTTTATGTTGACATGTATAATCTATACATCGTATAATTAAAAGAAATTATCTTTGCACCCACGTTTATGCAAAAATACTGATATTTATAACCACTAGAATGTTATTGGGTCATTTGACTGGCCAGACAGCACTACACTCGATCCCTCTTTCTGGCTACGGCTCAGTTTTACTTTGCCTATACATACACTGAATATTCTGGCTTATTCTTTACACATTCTCCTCTGTCCTCATGCACCTGACAACACCGAGATTACCAAACAATTCTTCTTCGCTCATAGGGTTAACTACTGAACTGTAATTGTTCAGTGGCTACTTTCCTCTTTACAGGGATTGAAGACAATCTTTGGCTATAGTAAGCAGCTCTTCTAGAAGGACTCTCCAAAATCAAACCATTGTTCTCTGGTCTTGGGTAGTACCATGGCCTTTGTACCATGGTCTTTCACTCTCTTGGAGTAGAGTTCTCTTGCTTATTCTTTACACATTCTCCTCTGTCCTCATGCACCTGACAACACCGAGATTACCAAACAATTCTTCTTCGCTCATAGGGTTAACTACTGAACTGTAATTGTTCAGTGGCTACTTTCCTCTTTACAGGGATTGAAGACAATCTTTGGCTATAGTAAGCAGCTCTTCTAGAAGGACTCTCCAAAATCAAACCATTGTTCTCTGGTCTTGGGTAGTACCATGGCCTTTGTACCATGGTCTTTCACTCTCTTGGAGTAGAGTTCTCTTGCTTATTCTTTACACATTCTCCTCTGTCCTCATGCACCTGACAACACCGAGATTACCAAACAATTCTTCTTCGCTCATAGGGTTAACTACTGAACTGTAATTGTTCAGTGGCTACTTTCCTCTTTACAGGGATTGAAGACAATCTTTGGCTATAGTAAGCAGCTCTTCTAGAAGGACTCTCCAAAATCAAACCATTGTTCTCTGGTCTTGGGTAGTACCATGGCCTTTGTACCATGGTCTTTCACTCTCTTGGAGTAGAGTTCTCTTGCTTGAGGGTACACTTGGGGACACTTCTATCTCATTTCTCTTCTTTTTTTTAAAGTTTTTATAATTTATATATGAAAGATCTATTTTAATGTTGTTACTGTTCTAAATATATTTTATTATAATTGTTCATTACTTATCTTGTAGTTTATTTATTTCCTTATTTCCCTTCCTCAGTAGGCTATTTTCCCTGTTTGTACCCTTGGGCTTACAGCATTTTGCTTTCCAACTAGGGTTGTAGGTTAGCTAGTAATAATAATAATAATGATATTAATAAAAATAATAATAATAATAATAATAATAATAATAATAATAATAAGAGTATCAATAATAATAGTATTAACAATAATAATAATAATAATAATAATAATAATAATAATAATTATTATTATCATTATTAGCTATAAGTTCTAAAATATTATTATTATTACAATAATAATAATTTCCTTGCTTACAATTGCTTCAGAGTACAAACACCTGATATTTCAATTAATATAATTTTTCAAAATAATGCTAACACTAACCTACTTAATTTGTTTCCGGTGAAGTTTGATCAAATGCCAACTACTTTCTTCCTCACCTAATAAACTTCGCAAAGTCCGTCAAAGTCAAAATCAGATATCCAATAAAAGTCATTATTGAATAATCTAACTGAAGGTTATGATAACTAAACTCCGATTGGTCCCCTTCACCTTTAACCTCCCCTTGCGCGTTCAGCACTCGGAGACAAAGCGCAAAGGTCCCTTGCCACTTAATGGAAGAAATCCCAAGTGGGAATCTCCCTTGCATATTATGGATGTAATACCAGAGTCACTTTGATGTGGGAATCCGTCTTCACGGAAACGATTTATGCTATATTTGGTAAACATGTTAAAATGAAGCAGTAGATGCCTAATATTTAAGGATTAGAAAATAGTTATATAGGCATACTCTTATGAAGAAATATTAGATGGATCATAGACTTCCCCCGGCCCACCTACCGCGCAAATAATTTCAAAAATAAGCACGCGTGTACACATTATATACATATATATGCATATATATATATATATATATATATATATATATATATATATATATATATATATATATATATAAATGCATTTTCACATTATCTATATAAATATATATATACATATATATACATATATGTGTATAAATATATAAATATATACATATATATACATATATATATACATATATATATATATATATATATATATATATATATATATATATATTATAATTTATATATATACATATATATAATTCATATATACATATACACACACACACACACACACACACACACATATATATATATATATATATATATATATATATATATATATATATATATATATATATATATATATAAGCCGCTTCTCTTCCAGGCGAATGTTCCATATGAAAACACCACAAAATTATCTACTGAAACTGTTATATCAGTGAAGAACCTTCATGCAGTAAAACTTCCATGGCAACCACTTACTCCAGTTCATTGTTTACGGAGGTCTGGCTACTGCAGTGGATTTGGTATGAGGCAATGGTTTGGGGTAAAGATATATTGCGCCTGGTATGTTGAGCACACTTTGGTGGGAAACAAGGGAACCTAAATGCCATATCCTCTTCTTTTTTAAGGTTTAAAGGTCACTCATGAATGGCAGAGGTAAGGGTCAGTGACATTGCCCTATTAAGCAGGACAAGGCCCTACAGACTGAACATATTACATATGATAAGCCTCAAGCTAGGACCTTACCTTATTGCCTTATTGCCTTATTTTTTGTTTGGGTTCCCCCAGGTCCCTCAGTGTGAGGCACCTCGTATATCCACCAGAGAGTTGCTAATACATCTTCCGGTGTATTTTGCATCTTCCAGTCTTGGATGGTCTGGGATGCATCTTAGGTATTTATCGAGCTGATTTTTAAACGCATCTACGCTCACTCCTGATATGTTTCTTAGATGAGCTGGCAGCACATTAAATAGTCGCTGCATTATCGATGCTGGTGCGTAGTGGATTAATGTCCTGTGCGCCTTTCTCAGTTTACCTGGAATGCTTTTTGGCACTATTAATCTACCTCTGCTTGATCTTTCTGATACTTTAAGCTCCATGATGTTTTCAGCAATTCCTTCTATTTGCTTCCATGCTTGTATTATCATGTAGCGTTCTCTTCTCCTTTCTAGAAAGTATAGTTTTAAAAATTGCAGTCTTTCCCAGTAATCAAGGTCCTTAACTTCCTCTATTCTAGCAGTATAGGACCTTTGTACACTCTCTATTTGCGCAATATCCTTTTGGTAGTGTGGGTACCATATCACATTGCAGTACTCGAGTGTACTACGCACATAAGTTTTGTAAAGCATAATCATGTGTTCAGCTTTTCTTGTTTTAAAGTGTCTGAATAACATTCCCATTTTTGCTTTACATTTAGCCAACAGTGTTGCTATTTGGTCGTTGCATAACATATTCCTATTTAAAATTACACCAAGGTCTTTAATTGCTTCCTTGTTTGTGATTGTCTCATTATTAGGTCCCTTGTATGCATACACCATTCCTTCTCTGTTTCCATAATTTATTGATTCGAATTTATCGGAGTTAAATACCATCCTATTTATCTCCGCCCATTCATATATTTTGTTTAGATCTCTTTGTAGTGAGTTCCTATCTTCATCACAAGTAATTTCTCTACTTATTCTTGTGTCATCGGCGAAACTTCTCACTACGGAGTTTTCAACATCACAGTCTATGTCTGAGATCATAATAACAAATAGCAGGGCAGCTAATACCGTACCTTGGGGCACACCAGATATTACCTGGGCTTCATCTGATTTCTCGTCATTTGCAACCACTATCTGTTTTCTGTTTTGCAGGAATTCTTTTACCCATTTTCCTATCTTTCCCACAATATTATGCTTTCTCATTTTTTTCTCCAATATGTTATGGTCTACCTTGTCAAAGGCTTTTGCAAAATCTAGATAGATCACATCTGTGTCTTTTTCATTTATCATATTATTGTATATGTTTTCATAGTGAGCTATCAGTTGGGTCTGTGTACTTTTTCCAGGTACGAAACCGTGTTGACCCATATTAAACAAATTATTTTTGACCAAATGGTTCATTATTTTCTTTTTTATTACCCTCTCATACACTTTCATAATATGTGATGTTAGACTAACAGGTCTATAATTGCTTGCCTCTAGTCTTGATCCACTTTTGAAGATAGGGGTTATATAAGCTAATTTATGTTTAACATATATCTCGCTCATATCTATACTCTGTCTTAGCAGTATTGCAAGTGGCTTCGCGATAGTGTTTGCAGTTTTTTTTAACAAAATCGCTGGAACTCCATCTGGTCCGGCTGCCGATCCATTTTTAATTTCGTTTATAGCCGTGACAATATCTGCTTCATTAATATCTATATCCGTTAGATATTCAACATTTTCTTCTCTCATTTCTGTTTCATTATTCTCATTCGCAATTCTTGGCGTGAACTCACTCTTATATTTTTCTGCTAATATGTTGCATATTTCCTTTTTTTCATTCGTTAGCCGTCCTTCAATTCTTAGAGGGCCTATTTCTATTCTCCTTTTATTCATCTTTTTTGCATAGGAGTAAAGTACTTTGGGGTTTCTTTTTATATTTTGAAGTGTCCTTTCTTCTAAGTCCCTTTTTTCATTTTCTTTCGACTGTATAATCTTTTGTTCTGCATTTTCTATCTTACATTTTATTTCCCTCATTTTCCACACATTTTTTTCTTTTGCAAGATTTTTCTTCCACTTTTTAATTTTCTGAAATAAGATCCTTCTGTCTCTTGGTATGCACGTCTTTTGTTTATTGTTTCTTTTCGGTACATATTTTTCAACAATTTTCTCCAGTATTTTGTACAGTATATCCGTATTTACCTGTATATTATCACTTATAAATACATTTTTCCATTCTTTATTCAGTTCTTCATTTATTTCTGACCATTTTATATTCTTACTGTAAAAGTTATATTTTCCATATCCTTCCCAAAGTTTTGTGCTTTTATTAATTCTGTGATCACTTGCTTTGGAATGAACTATCAATTCTATGACATTGTGGTCTGAAATTCCCGTGTTATACACTATTATTTCTTTAACATAATTCACCTCATTCACAAATACTAGATCTAGGACATTTTCCTTTCTTGTTGGAATGTGGTTTATTTGTTGCATATTATGTTCTAATAGCATATCTTGAAGCTTTTCAAATTGCCTCTTATCTTCTGCGCTACTATTACTATCTTTTTTATATGTATACATACAACCACTTTCTTCTATCCGTTCTTTCCAATCCACGAAAGGAAAGTTAAAATCTCCGGATAGGAGTATATTCCAGTCTTTATGGTTTCTACATATATCATCTATTTTTTCTATTATTATGTCAAACTCCTTAGTGTTTGGGGGTCTGTAAACTACAATATTCATTAGTTTTTTAAATTCAAATTCTACCGCAATCAATTCACATTCTGTGTTGCTGTATTTTTCACATACTTTTCCTTGATTTATGTCTCTTCCATATATTGCGGTTCCCCCTTGATTCCTATTTTTTCTGTCTGATCTATAAGTTTGGAAACCCTTTATCTGATCATCACTGCCAGTCTCTTGGGAATACCATGTTTCACTTATATTTAATATATCTATTTTTTCAATTTGGGTTAGTTCTTCTAAGAACTCTATTTTCCTTTTAGAGTTACTCGTGACTAAACCCTGTGCATTCATTACTATTATGGTTTGTGTTTCATCCCCATTATTTAATATTGGTAATAATATGGATTCTCCCATGCTTCCTTCCTGTTCTGATATGATGTTCTTTTCTTCATTTCCCGGAATTCTGCCATTAAAAAATCCAACTTTTCTATTATATTTGCTCTTTCGCCTTCATATTTATTTGTGTGTGTATACCTGCAACTGTCCCCATATCTGCACCAACCCCTGGCATTATAGATGCATTCTTTGTAGTTGGGCTCTAAATGTGCAGGTTTGGGTTGAAAGGCTTCATATCTTGGGGCTCTTGGTTCAAAGCGCGGTATATACACGGCCTGCTTTTTTGTTTCTTTTTTTGTTTCTTTTTTGCTTTCATTTTTCTTTTCAGTTTGCTGAGTTTTCTTACTTTCATTCATGGTTGCAGGATGCATATATCGACATTTTTTGTTGTAAATGCATCCTTTTCCTTCTTTTAGGTTTTTGCATATTTTTGGATGGAGATCTCTGCATTCGTCTCCATATCCGTCTAAATACGCACATTTACCATATATTTCATAATTATGGCATATCTTTGGATGCTTGTAGTAGCATCTTTCGCCAAATCTGCAATTCCCTCTTTTCAGCATATTGCAGACTATATCCTTCTTTTCTATTTTTTCTTGTTCTTGCTCTTCCCTAAAATTATGTAGGTCCGGGTAGAGTCTCTTGGGTCTATTATTTGTTTCCATCTGGTAATTTATTTCTTCATAAGTATGTTGTTGGATGGCATCATAGGTTATATCAATGATTTCTTCTGCATCCTTACACATATCCTGTTCATTGTTCTCTTCTTCTTCTTTTTCTTCTTCTTCTTCTTCTGTTTCTTCTTCTTCCTCTTCTTTATCTTCAACTATTTGCAGATTTAGTCTCGACTTAATTATATTTTCTATCCAGACAAGGAGGGCCAGGCAATGGTTGCTGATGACACAGCAGATAGACC
>NC_090732.1:128082999-128085499 GCF_036898095.1 Palaemon carinicauda | reverse complement strand
ATGAATTATATCAATCTTTTAATCACATTTTAATTTAACAGTGTTATCTTCAATGGGGAATTTCAAGAACATGCCTTGAGAATCACAATTTGTTAACAGATGGGAGCTATCTATAGTATCAATTCTTTCGTGAGACTAATAATAATAAAGCAATAATATCAATAGATGAACTGACCCATTGTCGAAGGTACTTCAACACAGGCAGGATGCAGAGAATATGTAATTGTAGCTTCTTTTATCAAACTAATTGCTTTTGCTTCAGCTTTGTCCAGAGGGAAAACCCATAGAAATGGGCGATGAAAGAAAATTTTTACTTCATACCACATAGGAATAGAAAGCGAATGTTGAAGAAACGTGGAGAGTTGGATAATTTAGAACAAACAAACAAAAATTGAAAGAGATAAAAGAGTACGTGAGAGGAAAAAGCAACCTACAACACCGAATCAAATGTACAATACTCTGTCAGATAACAGTTGATCAGTGATAAACTACCCATTAATTTAATGATTACTGGGCAGTAAACGTTTCCACGAAATACCAAAGTATGATTCTCAGGAAAAAAAATTATATAAAGAAAATTTTCATCATAAGACTACAAAGTGGGGAAAAGGTGATTGTGTTGTGTTCTTGTAGGGTGGGGGCTCGGGGATAGCTGACAAAAAAAAATAGGGCACCAGAGCTAAAGAAAGCATTCAAGAATTATAATGACGACTGCCTTACCAACCTGATGATTCCAATGGCACTTGTCGCCATCTCATTAAGAATACAGATTAATTAGGTATGCAAACACGTTTTACTTTATTCAGTGTCCAAAGGCATCACAGTGAACATTATAACATCAAAAATAGTGGTAAAAATTGTTATGGTTTCTACTTTTATAAGCAACTTATTCTTTACTCCTGATTGGTGACATTGGTAGTAGGAAAAAAAAAACAGGGAGTATTGAAACAGACCACTAGGAACTGTGTGCCGTTATTTGTCCTGTTTCTGTTAGTTGTCTTCCCAACCTTGTCAATATCTTATTATATAGTTAGGAGGAGACGAAAACTACGATACAAAACTCTGACACATTTCCAGTAAAATATTTTACTAATCTACTTCCGACGTCTAACTAGTGTTACAAGTAATTAACTTTGAAAAAACTTCTTATGTGAACCACCAAATCTTCGCTAAAATGGCAACCTTCTTTTTAAACTTCTGCAAATAGCATAACACAAAATTGGAGCCAAATTTTATCTCTTATGACAACAATTCATGCATTATAATGTAATAACATCTTACGACATTTGCTATATATTTCCATGGCAGCAAATTATTAACAATATTGAAATCATTATCTGCATTTTGCTTATTTTTCACCAAACTCATATATTTTAATGCTGATACTGTTCATAAAATATTTTATTTTAATTGTTCATTACTTCTCTTGCAGTTTATTTATTTCCTTGTTTCCTATCCTCACTCGATTACTTTTCCCTGTTGGAGCCCCTATTTACGTAGGATGCTGTTTTTTCAAATAGGGTGTAGCTTAGCTAGTAACAACAACAACAACAACAACAACAATAATCATAATAATAATAATAATAATAATAATAATAACTGAATTTCAAATTACTTCTGTAAATTCTATGTTAGGACAACCCTTCATTATATTCAATAGATTACCGATTTCACCCATATACCTAAAGCTGACAACCAAAAAGATAACTATCTAATTCCTTTAAATTTACCCAAAATTTCAAATAAACAAACAACTTTAAACGTGTTTCCACTCTTCATTTCACCTCCGACCTCTCATAGGTTCAGTATTCCAAGATAAAGCACGAAAGTCCCCTATCTCATAGATGGCAGGCGTTCCAAGTGAGATCTTCCCTTGGATAATGTATATTCTATCCGTGAATCTCTTTACTAACAGACGCCTAAACCTAAAAATAGTGTTTTTTTTTTTTTTTACATTTGCTATAATGAGCCCGGAGGTAGCTGGTAGCTTCACAAAATGTAAAGACTTTCTTGAAATTGTCCTCCTTTATAAATACCATTTGAGATTACATTATCGTCTAATTTTACTATGTAAGATTTAATATTCATAAAAACTATATGGAATAGATACTATGCCAAGACGCATAGTATTATATTGTAGTTTCATATACATATTGTGAGAAAGCATGTATGTAAACTGCACAATATTGAATATTTATTCGAAATGTGTTCTTCGAGTTGGCAATTTCACGCAATTTATTGAAAGAGGTTATGCCTGATTTTCTGGGTGAGAGCATTTAATTCTAAATGAATTACTTATAGCTAAACTTAAAAAAAAAATCATGACTAAACATGTGTATATAGTATAATATTAGTTTCCTATTTAAGTTCTAAATGAGGAATTAATTTCAATTTAGTCACATTATAGTATCATATTTCATTATTTGATATCGGTTTGAAATTCAATATCAATCTTTCATATAAATTTAATTACAAGAGGTTTAATGTTTATCTAAACTTA
>NC_090732.1:128068576-128074999 GCF_036898095.1 Palaemon carinicauda | reverse complement strand
ATCGCGAAGCAGATCTAATCACAAAGTCAGATACACACTGGGGGTATAACATATTTCTGGCAGAAGCAATAAAATATGCCCCCTTCCGCCATACTCTCGGATTTAAACGACCGCCTCTCGGAGATCTACGAGAGTTTCTCTCCTTCTATCGCCGTGTTTCCATTTCTTTACCTCATATTTCTGCATATTGTTTTCTGCGAGTTCCATAAACATAGATATCTTGTAAGGCATGAGCTATGTGCTACATTTCCTATTAGATTATAAAACCATCTAATAAACATAAAAAAAAATGTAAATTTTTCCGAGCTTTAAATTAAGCCAGGGATCGTTTACTAATACAAAAGTTTATTCATGAGTGGGGAAAGTTATGCAGGTACCAGGAACCATAAATTCACCTTACTTATTTTATTTTCAAAGCATGTATTATATAAGCTGAGTAAAAACTCAAAATATCTTTTCTCCGCCTTTATTAAATTTCATAGTTTAATGTCAGGTGGGGATACCTTAATGTGGTGAAAGGGTTTGCGTATCGACATGATCAGCAAAGTTGTACTAGATAGGGCCGACCCATACTATGCAGGTTTTCTGTGAGCAATAAAATGTCTAGTCTCCACCATCACCAATCCGTAGTGGCTAGCGTGGTGTATGAAAATGGTCAAACCCAAGGCATGACTAAGAACATGTCTGATCCCTTTGTTCTGCATTTTTAGTTTTAAAATGTTGTTGTATCCTAAAACTAGGGCGATATCGCCTTTTGAAATTGGGGCGAACTTTCCTATACCAATATTACGCACGAGGACGAGAATTGTGGCAGCCAATTCCACACTAAGGAAGACAAAGGTTGACAATCCTTTTACCATGAAATCCTGTCATGTGGAGAGTTAATATATTTCTCTTTCTATCGTCTTACGGTTTTTTACGCTTATCTATCTATCTATCTTATACATACATACATACAGTGAGAGAGAGAGAGGAGAGGGAGAGAGAGGAGGAGAGTGAGAAGAGAGCTGAGGAGGCGAGGAGAGAGAGAGAGGGAGAGAGAGAGGAGAGATAGCGAGGTAGAGAGAGGTGAGGAGATGAGAGAGAATCTTGATATAGAAAACTACGTTATAATACACCACAAACATAAGAACAACCTTATAGTATGGGCCTTTTTTCCTGGGTATTAAGACATTTTTAAAATAGTTGTGGTTTTGGAAGAAAAGAAATTCAATCACTTACAATGACAATGACAATGACAGCTATTTTCAGATAACTAAAATAAATACACCATCTGTCACATGCTCACCGTTAGAAAATGTAAATTTTCCAGATTTTTTTTAAGGAAGCGACAGTTATATAAGCAGCATTTTCAAGTTTTTTTTTCCCCATTTGAGGAAAAGAGTTATATAAGAAGGAATGTATTTATTTGCCAGTTATTGAACTGTGACGATTCAAATCTACCTCAAAAACGGAATGGGACTAGAACTTATTCACTTGCTGAAAATTAAATTGGCTAATATGTATACACACACAAATATATATATATATATATATATATATATATATATATATATATATATATGTGTGTTGTGTGTGTGTGTATAATATAGTATATAGTTATATATATATATATATATATATATTATATATATAATATATATATATATATGATGAGAGAGAGAGAGAGAGAGAGAGAGAGAGAGAGAGAGAGAGAGAGAGAGAGAGAGAGAGAGAGAGAGAGAGCACCCCTATTCTTTCTTTTATTTCGGATTCCCCAACATCTCCCCTTACCCCCATTTTTTCATGGTTTACTAATTTTTGCTTCCACTGGCCTTTCTGCTGAAGGCACGGCAAGTCGTGCATTGAAAAACGCCAAAATGGCACGAAAAAATAACTGCATCTGGAAAGTCTTCTATTGTAAAAACTAGAGGCACAGTATACTTAAAGAGGCACAGTATACTTAAAGAATGGAACTTATTTAGCAAATCAAGTAAGTAAGTATTAATTTCACACACAAGTTCATTCTTAACTACATGATTCGATATTACTCGCATTTCAACTTAACATGCATTATTACCATATCATAATAAAAATTAGTTTACTCATTTCTATATATAATAGTGTATGCAACACGTCTAAAAATAACGATCTCATTGTCATACATGATAGTTATCTAGTTGAAAATTTAAGTAAAGTATTGAATGTTTGCTTTTGAAGAATACTTATTAATATATGAGACTTTTTTATTGTTCAAGATCTGTCTGTAATGAATGTTTTTTTCTTTAATGATTGATTGATTATGAGTTATCTGGCATCCTGACATCGTATAAGTTATGAACAGTTTCTTCTTTTCTTTAGTATCTATTCCAACCTTCGATTTTCCATTATAAATTAAAAAGTAAGTTTTTTTTTAAATATAACAATACTAAAACAGAGCGAGTGATTTTTTCATAAATATAGGCAGTCTTTGGAGGAGATTTTTGTCATTGCTAATAACATTATCGGTTATTATTCCCTAGGGGCATCAATAACCATTCTTTACCATGATAGGTGAGCCCATCGTTCTGAAGAGTTTATGTCCGAAGAAGAACCTCGTTTATGTGAACTATGGCAGGTGTCGACCCTATATAACCCTTTCTGCCCCGAGACACGGCCCCACACAACCTTTCGTTGAAAATGTTTGATCCATAAGTAAGCCTCCGCGCACAGCACGACCATCCATTGAACTGGATTTGGATTTTACCTTTATCCTATTTAGTTATTCCCCTCTGATTGCTTCTAGTTCTCTACTCTACAATCTTGTCAATTCACGTATCTTCCCATGGGCTCTTGTAAGCAATTAGTGACCTGAATATATAACCAAATGAAAATTGATTACTTCTCAAAATAAGTTTTCCTGGCATCTTAAATGAGTGGTTATATAATGTTTTTAAATAATATTATAGAACTCATTAACACTACCGTCCAATTTACCAAAATAATCAATTACGAGATCTATGCACGTCATTCTTATCGAATATTCGTTTAAAAAGAACAGAAACTCAAGTTCTATTTGCTACACGTTTTCGTAACGTAATTTTCAAGGAACTCAAAAAGGGAGTTAAGATAATGAATACTTAATCAATAAATTCAATTGATCATTCATCACCACGAAAAATAAACCTGGCCGTATATAAAAACAACTGGCAATATACGGAATATATTTTTAAAAGAAAATATCTTTATCCATTACTTTGGGCGAAAAAAATAAGCATATTCAATATGAACTCGGTAAAAGATTTAAATTTCCCCTCTCAAAAGCGTTGGTGTTGAGTAGTATATGACTCACAATGACAAAATGTATTTTTCCTAAAGTTTTTAGCGAAATTACTTCAATCTTTAAAACGGTTGAGTTCTCCTTCTTTGGTTTTGTGGACTTTTCTTCATAAAAAGGCGAACTGAAAATCTTAATAGAATACACGTCAGCGAGAGAGAGAGAGAGAGAGAGAGACGAGAGGAGGAGAGAGAGAGAGAGAGGAGAGAGAGAGAGAGAGAGAGAGAGAGAGAGAGAGAGAGAATGAAGCCTTTGTTTTGTCGGCTTACTAGAAACATTCTCTTGAACTCTAACTCTATCGACTTTTAAAACCACAGAACTTCTTCTCCTCTCTCTCTCTCTCACTCTCTCTCTCTCTCTCTCTCTCTCTCTCTCTCTCTACTCTCTCATCTCTCCTCTCTCCTCTCTCTCTCTCTCTCTCTCTCTCTCTCTTGAAACACCCTATTATCATAAGCTTCATTACGGCTTCCTTTGAAACTATAAAAATTCTATATCCTTGACCTCCTTCACCAAACTGTTTAACCAAGATAACTTAATATTTTTTCTGTTCGTAACACCACGACACCTCGCTCATTTTTTTCTATTTCCGGTGTTGAGAACCATGTTAACAAAAAAACAAAAAAAACTATGTGACGAAGTTTCTCACTAGACAATTCCGTGTGTTATTATAAGTATTCCATATTCAAAATGTCTACTTTAAAGTATTATAACCTTGATTACTGTATTTCACGTGAATATATAATGTGTATGAGGCTGGAACTTACTCCACTGGTATATCTTATATCGATACAAATGCAAACGTATGAATGCATCAGCACACATATATGCACGCAATTTTATATGTATATATATATAAATATATATATATACATATATATACATACATACATATATACATATATATATATATACATACATATATTCCGCCTATAAATTATTCATATTTTTATACTATATACATACCGTATATACATTTATATTTCCATGTGTATATATATGTGTATATGTACTTATATGTATATATAAATATATATTTATGTAGAAATACACAAGTACATATATTTGCAATATCTATCTATCTATCTATCTATATCTATTTATCTATATATATATATATATATATATATATATATATATATATATATATGTATATATATATATATATATATATATATATATATATATATATATATATATATATATATATATGTGTGTGTGTGTGTGTGTGTGCAAGCGTGTTCGCATTCAAAATACTTTGAATCATTCATTTTCTGAAATGTACAGCCGTAAAAATATAGAACTAACCCCATATTTCAAGTGTACCATTATCATTTTAAAAACATACATCAGGGAAACCTACGTCTCTAAAGATAATAAGGCACACTATCCTCTGTATAAGCAGTAATCAAGTTTTTAAGCTAGTGAAACTAGCCAAGTGAACGTTCATTACTTAAGTAATGGGGCAAAGTATTTCTTTGAATATACAAACCTGCTTTAAGTATTATCAATAATTACCAAAATCATCAGCAAATTGCTAAAAGCTCAAGCGATTCGGTATCCAAAACAAAGACAAGTTACAATAAACATTATTAACAAGATGAAAACATAGCAAACTAGAGGGGCATTCTGTTGAGAGCATGCCTTCGCCAAGCCAAGCAATATTACTTTGGTATTAACTCCATTGCGTACTTGTACTTCGATGTATTTTCTTTAAAATCTATTGGATTTTCCCTGGGTCATAACTGACATATCTTTCAATTTTCTTTAAAATCGGTTCATTAATTTTTGCGCAATGTTGTTCACAAAAAAAATAAACAAACAAAATATTTGTCATTTACTTCACATTGCAATTATTTTCAAAGTACCGCTGCGTACTTGTACTTTGATGTACACTATCCAAAAATGTTACTGATTCATCCTTGGGTCATACCCAACATCGACTACTAAGTTCGGTCAAAATCGGTACAGTTGCTCACAAACAAATGCATAAACTAAGAAACTGACAAGGGTGAATACATATTTTTCACAAAACCTTCGATTTTGGCGAAGGTAATAAAAAGAGGTGATCAGCAGAAGTATCAAAGAGAACGAATTTCAAAATGATAGTGAATTTCCGTTTTTGATGACTTCGTAAATCTAAAACCACAAGCGTTAGATTATATTCTTCAGATTAATGAAGAGAGTAAAACAAGAAAACATTCATGCAATCACTAGCGACATTAACTAAAAAGCCACGGTCTTTAACATTACGACCTAACTTCTAAAGGTACCATGTTGAAATAATAGCATCTGATTCCCAAATTCTATAAATTTGTTACTATGAATCAAAGAAAATGATTGATTCTTGGGCTCTGCATTTGTAATGCTTTTCACGAATATGAAGTCGATAGCTTCTCTCTCTCTCTCTCTCTCTCTCTCTCTCTCTCTCTCTCTCTCTCTCTCTCTCTCTCTCTCTCTCTCTCTCTCTCTCTCTCTCTCTCTCATATATATATATATACTATATATATATCTATATAATATATATATATATATCTATATACTATATATATATATCTATATACTATATATATATATATATATATATATATATATATATATATATATATATATAAATATATATATATATATATCTATATACTATATATATATATATATAACACACACACGCACACACACACACACACACATATATATATATATATATATATATATATATATATATATATATATATATATATATATATATATATATAATTTTGTAACGTAAGCGTGAGATATCATTCAAGTTATTATTGCCGCCAATAGTCTTCCTTTCCTCTGCATCCTTGGACACTCTTAATGGTGTTTGTTCTTAAAGTTGTGATGAAGTGCCTCAATGTTTTCACATTTACCAAAGTAACACAGTCATTATATATGGCTTGGCAGTCACAAGGTTTATGTTGACATGTATAACCTATACATCGTATAATTATAAGAAATTACGTCCTAAACATCAACATACCGCGTCGAAATATATATATATATATATATATATATATATATATATATATATATATATATATATATATATATATATATATATATATATATATATATATATATATATAAACTTTAATATGCGTATATAA
>NC_090732.1:128051076-128063576 GCF_036898095.1 Palaemon carinicauda | reverse complement strand
CCGCTCCCAAGGCTTCCCTATCCCCCGATTCGTATGCGTGCCTGGCGCCAATCCTGGCGCCATCTGTATTCCTTTTTGCGTAGCTTAACAACTCGGTGTTTTTTCCTGTTTTTCTCGCAAATCTTGGATTTATTCAGCTTTTCATGGCTTCTCCGTCTTCGTTGGCCTCGGATAAGTTGAGTATAGTGTCTGTTATGTATAAATGTAGGCTCTTGGTAAATTTTGAGTGATTAATAGGATTAATCTTTGATACAAGAGCCGTAGCCTACCAGAGGTGTCCTGGACACTGTCACTCGCTAGGTATAAATTAGTTAGTCAGAGTGACATTCCTGGTTGTTTTGCTTAATAAATTTTAGCTATTTAGCTTTACATAAGATTTCCTTTCGTGCTTAGTATTATTTGGCGAAGTATTCGCCATTCTGGCCTACGCTAGGCCATGTAGCCTAGTCGTTTGGTCCTAGTACTTAATGCATGATTTTGGTTTTTCCGAGTGTAATTAAAATTTTATTGAAGCTTTAGGCTATATTTTATACATTTTAGACTGTGTGGAATATTTCCAAGATTGTATACGTGAGAGTTTCGGTGAATTAGGTAATCGATTCTCTTGGTGCCTAGGCCAATTGCTTATGGAGCCTTAGTATACTTTATCATACTCCCCGGTTGCTTTCTTTTCTTCGGAGAAGGTATGCAATCCCTTTCCCTCTGTTTAAGCCTTGGGCTTATCCCTAAGTGGTTTTTTCCGAATTTATTTTCGATAAAACTATACTAGGGTGTTACTGTACCTTCCTGTTCCAGCAAAGTCTGGTTCAAAGAGGGACAGAACAACAGAGTTTTTAGTCCGTGTTGTCTGGCTTGGGGCAGAGTCCCCCTCGCTGACCTAACACTTACAAAGGGAGCTTAGCTCCCTTAGGTCACTACCGAAGGTTTCTGTAAGTTATGATTCCTTCTTTTGTGATCGACCAGACTAAGTCCTGTTGCTGTTCTCGGGGGAGGATAAAATCTTCCCTTGGGAGTAGCAACGCCTTCCTTGCTTTGGTGCTCTGGAAGCTGGCAAGTATTGCTGGCCCTTTCCCTTAGATCTCCCTTAGGCTAAGACAAAGTTCTTGGCTGCGGGTGATCTGTCACTAAAGCAAGGTTGGCAGGACCCTCTTGTCCCTTCCCCCTCTATCTCCGTAATGGCCTAGCCATTACTGTACTGTACCTTGCCGGCCGGCAGAGCTGGCCGGCAGGGGTATTACTGTACTGTACGTCATTCTACTTCTGGACCTAGTATAGGTTGGGATGTGGAATTGACTAAGCCCATTGCCGGCCGGCAGAGATGCTGGCCGGCAAGGGTCTTATGTTTTCGAGTGCTGCCCGGACCTCTCTTGGTCCCTCATCCATGCCTGCCGGCAGAGCCGGACGGCATTGGTCAAGGAAGCCTGAATTAAGTTTCTCCCCTTCCTTATATGCACTCTTTCGGTTGCCGGGCTTGGGGGGTTGTGTACACTCTTATCCCGGCATCCATTCTATTTTCTTCTAGTGCTGTACCTGTCCCGGCTGCCGGCCTATGAGGCCGGCAGCCGGGCAGGTGTAGTCTTCTGGTTCTTTTGCTGCCGGCTGGCATCGGTCTTGTACCTTTGCCGGCCGGCTTATGTCAGTCCTTGTCTGCCGGTCACCAAGAGTGTGGCCGGCAGCTGGGTACTACCTTGTGTAGTTGCTGGCCGGCAGTCATTGCCGGCCAACACTGGCTGTTGCTGGCCGGCAGCTGCTGCCGCCGGCACAGGCATTTGAACCAGAGTGCTGCCGCCCTATAGCTGTTAAGTAGTATACTTTAAAGCTAGTTGTGGTGTGTGCCGGCCGGCAAAGGCAGGCCGGCACACATCCTCCTATACTGTACTAGTATTCTTCTGTATAGCATATACAGTAAGAAGAAAACTATAGTAAAGGTTTAGGTACAGCACTGTATCTTCTAACACTATTGTGTTTTCTTGCACGGCCCTTTGCTGTTGCCCTCAGACAGGAAGCAGAGTTCTTCTCTGTCTATTATCCAGGATTTTAAAATCATTGCCTAGGTGTGAGCTCCACCTGTTTCCTCTGGAAACCTTGCATTGGTTACTCTAGTAGAGATAAACCATTTTGATTTTATTATCTGGAAGGCTGCAACAATGGGTTGTGAGGGAAACACAAGTGTGTGTCTTTCCTTTATGAATTGTTATGCTATACTATGCATATCCAGTGATACATAGTTCACTTGATACTCATGGAAATTTCTTCTCTTTACAGGAGGACCCTCCGAAGTGCGGAAATGTTTTCTGCAATGTCCGCAGCAAGAACCTCTGCGGACATGAGTGTTGTAGGAGACACGCAGCATGCGCTGTCTCCAAGGATGATCTCCAGTATTGGGACCCTCAGGTATGTACTGTATGCACTAACCTGATTACTGAGGCTTTTGATTCCCCTAGAACGGCGGAATCAAGGGATATAGCTAGGGAAAAGCTTCGTACTTGGGTAAGGGGCTTCAAGAAGAACACCTCTGGCCCTTATCTTCCAAGTGAGAAGATGAGGGCGTATCTTTTTCCCCAGGCATCAGCTGAGGCAGTGATTCCCCAGCCTCAAGAGGAGATCCCTCAAGATCAAGTCCAGGTGGACGAGGAAGTCGCAGATGCGATGCAAGACATCCAGTTGTGTGACAGGATGTCTGACCTGGACGAACGTTTGGAAGAAGACCTCCTGGCAGAAGGTCAGGATCAAGTTCAAACCCCGGATGTCGTAGAGGATGAGGTCGACGAGGTGTCGGCTACTCCGGTTCAGATGCCGGAGCCCATCCCCTCAACATCGGCTGGTCTCCCAGTAGAACTGGGACAGGCCCTCTCTTCGATTGTTGGAATGATCCAACAAATGCAGAAGGAGAATCAGGAGAAGGCGGCTGCAATGGAACTGCGTATGCAGTCCCTAGCAGAATCACATGGGCCCCAGAAAAGGCTCAATGTTAAAGACCTTCCCATATGCTCAGATGCTAACCCATGGAGGTATGCTGAGCACATGCCGATGACGACTGGTAAGATCGTCATCTCGGATAAGCTGGGTTCAGTTCCCCTAGAGGAGGTAGAATTCTGGCCCAGCAAGGCATCATATCCGGACTGCTATGTCCGGCTGAGAAAAGAACCAGCTTCAAGGGAGGAGACAGAGCCGAAGGAGGTCATTATTATGGACCACGCTAAGGCTCAAGCCCTACTTTCATCCTCGATGAAAGAGAGGGGCTTCTCGAATTCGAAGGTAGCTGCATTGAGCAAGAAGCTCCCTTCTTTTGTGTCCTCTCCTGATAGAGCCTTCCCCTTTTTACAAAAAGGGTTTGCGGCTGTCCTAAAGGCAGTCGAGGCCGGCAAGCCTTGCCCCTCCCTGGAGGAGTGTAAACCCTTGTCGCTGGCTCTGCCTATGGACCACAAAGACTGGAAGGATGTCCATCTGACATTCTCAGTGGGAGAGTTGGAGGCTGATATTGCCGGACGGCAATTCGGCGAGGACCTCCCCAAGCTGCCCGAATCTCTTTTACGAAGAGAGTTCGAGACCAAAGAAAGACTGGCTGCCTCAATGTCTCATCAGACCACTCTTGAGACAATGGCAAGTGACCCTAAGGTCCATGAAATGTTCATGGTAGTGGCTAAGTCTCACCTAGCCACAGTGACGAAGGACCTTTATGGCTTCATCAAGGCAAGGAGAGCTTGCAGGGAGATCGTGTTCGCCGGGGCTTCGGTGAGACACGAACCAAGGAAATTAATCTCCTCCAACATTTGGGGAAAAGACCTTTTCCCTACCGATGTGGTCAAAGAGGCTGTTGATAAGGCCGCCGTGGAGAATAGAAACCTTCTCCAGAAGTGGGGCCTGGCTATCAAAAGAAAATCTTCCCCGGATGAGGGTCCTCAACCAAAGAGGAAGAATATGAAGACTAGGCTACCATTTCGGCCAGCCAAGCCTTATAGACAGCAACAGCAACTGCAATTGCCTTTGCCTCCAGTGCCCCAGATGGTGGCACAAACCCCGACTGCCTTTCAGTGGGTACCCCAGGCTGTGCCAGGTCAGTCAACCACATTCGCCCCAACGTTCGAAGGACAGTCTTCTTCCTTTCGTGCAAAACCTAGAGGAGCAGCCAGAGGCTCGTCTAGGCGCCCCTCAAGGGGAAGGGGATTCAGAGGTGGTCGTGGTCAGGGAGGCAAGACCTCAGGACGGCAGTCCAAGTGAAATGATACCGGTAGGAGGGAGACTGATGAAATTTTGGGATCGCTGGACCTTCGATCCCTGGGCCCAAAGCCTACTCAAGAATGGACTGGGTTGGAGCTGGTACAGCACTCCACCCCCCTGCCTTCGGTTTTTCCAACACTCCACCCCCATTTTGGAGGAGTACGTTCAAGAACTGTTGGAGAAAAATGTGATCCGAAAGGTGAAGTCCATCAAATTCCAAGGGAGGCTGTTTTGTGTTCCCAAGAAAGACTCGGAAAAGCTCAGAGTCATTCTGGACTTGTCACCACTCAACAAGTTCATAGTGAATTGCAAATTCAAGATGCTAACACTGCAACACATAAGGACCTTACTGCCCAAGAGGGCATACTCAGTCTCTATAGACTTGTCAGACGCCTATTGGCACATTCCAATCAGCCGTCGACTCTCCCCCTACCTAGGGTTCAGGCTACAACGGAAACTGTACGCCTTCAGAGCCATGCCATTCGGGCTAAACATAGCCCCAAGGATTTTCACGAAGCTTGCGAGCGCAGCTCTCAAACAATTACGCCTAAAGGGAATTCAGGTAGTAGCCTACCTGGACGACTGGCTGGTGTGGGCAGCATCCGAGACCGAATGCTTGCAAGCTTCCAGTCAGGTGATCCAGTTCCTAGAGTACCTAGGCTTCAAGATCAACAAGAAAAAGTCTCGACTTTCTCCATCCCAAAAGTTCCAGTGGCTGGGAATCCACTGGGACCTTTTGTCACACAGTTTCTCCATCCCAATGAAGAAAAGGAAGGAGATAGCGGGCTCTGTCAAGAGACTTCTAGATTCCGAAAGGATATCAAGACGCGAACAGGAGAGGGTACTAGGCTCTCTCCAGTTTGCTTCAGTGACAGACCCAGTGCTAAGAGCACAGCTAAAGGATGCAACCGGAGTTTGGAGAAGGTATGCATCAAACGAGCGAAGAGACCTGAGAAGACCAGTGCCGCCTCGGCTACGTACTCTTCTCAGACCTTGGTCCCAAGCCAGACATCTAAAGAAGTCGGTTCTTCTTCAGCCACCTCCCCCGTTGATGACGATTCACTCAGACGCCTCAAAGGAGGGATGGGGAGGTCACTCTCATCGGAAAAAAGTCTAGGGGACTTGGTCCAAGCTATTCAGGACCTTTCATATAAACTTTCTAGAAGCTATGGCAGTGCTCCTTACCTTAAAGAAAGTCTCCCCGCGTCACTCGATCCACATAAGATTGGTGACAGACAGCGAGGTGGTTGTGAGATGCTTGAATCGACAAGGGTCGAGGTCACCACCTCTCAACCAAGTGATGTTAGCCATTTTCCGATTGGCGGAAAAGAAGAAGTGGTACCTGTCGGCAGTTCACCTTCAAGGAGTCCGCAATGTGACAGCGGACGCTCTATCCAGGTTCACACCGATAGAGTCGGAATGGTCCTTAGACGCAGGATCATTTTCCTTCATTCTGAATCAAGTCCCAGAACTGCAAATAGGCCTCTTTGCGACGAAAGACAACAAGAAGTTGCCCCTGTACGTGTCCCCGTACGAGGACCCCTTAGCGGAAGCAGTGGACGCAATGTCCCTCGACTGGAACAGATGGTCCAGGATTTATCTGTTCCCTCCTCACAACCTTCTGTTGAGGGTCCTCAACAAACTGAGATCCTTCAAGGGGGTAGCGGCAATAGTGGCCCACAAGTGGGCGAACAGTATGTGGTTCCCCTTGGCGTTGGAACTACAGATGAAGTTCGTGCCGCTACCACATCCAGTTCTGACCCAGCGAGTCCAGAAGTCGACTGTCTGCGCTTCATTACAGAAAACCCAGACCCTGCAGCTCATGATTTTCTCGCCCTAGCGGTGAGAAAGCGCTTCGGGATTTCGAAAGCCAGCATAGACTTCCTAGAGGAATACAAGTGCAAATCGACTAGAAGGCAATATGAGTCATCTTGGAGAAAATGGGTGGCCTTTGTAAAGGCAAAGAATCCGCAGGAGATCTCAACAGACTTCTGCTTATCTTTCTTCATCCACCTCCATGGCCAAGGATTGGCAGCTAACACGATTTCAGTGTGTAAATCGGCTTTGATGAGACCCATTTTATTTGCCTTCCAGATCGACCTAGGTAACGAGATCTTTAATAAAGTTCCGAAAGCCTGCGCTAGGCTCAGACCTTCAGCACCTCCAAAGCACATCTCATGGTCTTTAGACAAAGTTCTTCATTTCGCCTCCCTGTTGAGCAATGAAGAATGTGCGTTAAAGGATTTGACGCAAAAAGTTATTTTCCTATTTGCACTCGCGTCCGGGGCCAGGGTTAGTGAGATCGTAGCCCTCTCGAGAGAGGCAGGTCGTGTTCAGTTCCTGAATGGGGGGGGGAGCTGAACCTGTTTCCGGATCCTACGTTTCTCGCCAAGAATGAGTTACCCACCAACAGGTGGGGTCCCTGGAGAATCTGCCCTCTGAAAGAAGATGCATCTCTATGTCCAGTAGAATGCCTAAAGGTCTATCTTCGTAGAACTTCAGACTTCAAGGGTAGTCAACTATTCAGGGGAGAAACATCAGGCTCAAATTTATCTCTGAATCAACTCAGAGCGAAAATCACATATTTTATTCACAGAGCGGATCCTGACAGTACACCCGCAGGTCACGATCCGAGGAAAGTTGCCTCATCCCTAAATTTCTTTAATTGTATGGATTTTGAACATCTCCGTTCATACACGGGCTGGAAGTCTTCCAGGGTGTTCTTTCGCCACTATGCGAAGCAAGTAGAGGAACTTAAGAGATCTGTGGTAGCAGTGGGTCGTGTAGTTAACCCTACTGTTTAACTCTGCGAGGAGCAGTGGTCTTAATTGGGACGATTAACTCCAGGGTGAGTGTGTAGGTACATACTGTACTACAAACTAAATGAGGGCACCAAGTGCCCATATAGACTGTTCCTTCTTTCAAAGGTGAACCTTGCATAAGTTCAGACATGTGTGCCAAGCGTTTCTAACGCTAATGTGATTGATTTGTAATACAGATTTTTTATGACTTGATACCTTGGTATCTTATTAAAGTGGTGTTTAATGGTTTTTCTTTCAGATAAACAAGTTCTGTTTACTATCATACTTATGCTTAAAGTTTTGGGTTACCCTCTTTTATATAAATATATATTTGTTGTTAACCTGTCTGTTTATTATCTGTCAATAAACTTGTTCTTGAGAACCTTGCGTCTCTTTCACCTGTGTCAATTTATTGGTATAATTGAGCATTTTAATTCTATGTATCTTATCTGGGATAATTCTGATAGAATTGTTCTGTTATGCAAGCTATGTTGCATTGGTTTATGTAAGTCCCCTAATGGGAGGACTCCGTCCCATAAAGGGACGAGGGCGGTTTTATTAGTTTCTTCCTATGCGGATATAAACCTTTGTCCAATACAAGTATTGTGCGGATTACTGTCGATATATTGACGCAGTGGTTCTATACAAACTATGCTTTACTTAATATAGGGCGAGACCACTATATTAGCTTGCCTGGTATTCATACATAGATATATGTACTCTTCGAGACTTTCCAGAGTCTAGTAGGACTCTTCCCTGTAGGGGGCAGGAAGCTCTAACATAGTTTATAGTTAGTTGAAAAGATGTATAACGGTAACATCTTAGGTCTCTAGGTCTAGTCGACCGGGAATAAATACCTCCGGGGAGTACGGCACGTTCTGAGAATCCACAGATACAGTAATGCTCTGGTACACTTCCATCAGGACGACATGGCTTGAGCCCAAAAAACGGATTTTGAGCGAAGCGAAAAATCTATTTTTGGGTGAGATAGCCATGTCGTCCTGATGGACCCGCCCTTGCCTTTCTAAGAAAGGGCTGTAGGACCCCTCCCTACATACAGTATCTGTAGCACCTCGAGTACGCTACAAGGAATACAGATGGCGCCAGGATTGGCGCCAGGCACGCATACGAATCGGGGGATAGGGAAGCCTTGGGAGCGGCTCCCCTTTTTCTTTCCCGAATTCGTATCTCGTCAATCTCCCTCCTACGAGACAAAATCTCTGTTCAGGTCGTAGATTGCCATGTGACGTGTCTAGAATACGTCCTCTGATATGTCGCGATATCCCTTTCACGAGGGATACTCGCTCCAGGAGTTAGAATTCTGGTACCTTAAGGTAAATTCTCTGGGAATATCGCCGTAGTTGTAATATACCCTAGGAAGCTACCCTATAGGAACTTCCATCAGGACGACATGGCTATCTCACCCAAAAATAGATTTTTCGCTTCGCTCAAAATCCGTTATATATATATATATATATATATATATATATATATATATATATATATATATATATATATATATATATAATTGTATACAGGATAAGTGAGTGGGGATATCTTAACGTGGTGAAATATCAGCAAAGCAGTACAAATCAGTCACCCATACTAGGTTGCTTTGCAGTGAGTGATCAGACTAAAATCTCTCACCACCAGCAATCCGCAATGGCTAGCGCAATGATGAACTGGCAAAACCATAGACATCAAAAGGAACATGTACGAGGTCTTTGTCCTGCGTGGACGGTGCATTTGCTATTGTTGTGTTGTTTTATATGTAAATTACACACACACACACACACACGCGCGCGCACACACACACACACGTGCGCACACACACACACACACACACATATATATATATATATATATATATATATATATATATATATATATATACATATACATATATGTATACATGTACATACATACATATACCAAAGGCACTTCCCCCAATTTTTGGGGGTAGCCGACATCAACAAGAAACAAAACAAAAAAGGGGACCTCTACTCTCTATGTTCCTCCAGCCTAACCAGGGACTCAGCCGAGTTTAGCTGGTACTGCTAGGGTGCCACAGCCCAACCTCCCACATTTCCACCACAGATGAAGCTTCATACTGCTGCTACCTCCGCGGTCATCTAAGGCACCGGAGGAAGCAGCAGGGCCTACCGGAACTGCGTCACAATCGTTCGCCATTCATTCATATTTCTAGCACGCTCTCTTGCCTCTCTCACATCTATCCTCCTATCACCCAGAGCTTTCTTCACACCATCCATCCACCCAAACCTTGGCCTTCCTCTTGTACTTCTCCCATCAACTCTTGCATTCATCAGCTTCTTTAGCAGACAGCCATTTTCCATTCTCTCAATATGGTCAAACCACCTCAACACATTCATATCCACTCTAGCCGCTAACTCATTTCTTACACCCGTTCTCACCCTCACCACTTCGTTCCTAACCCTATCTACTCGAGATACACCAGCCATACTCCTCAGACACTTCATCTCAAACACATTCAATTTCTGTCTCTCCATCACTTTCATTCCCCACAACTCCGATCCATACATCACAGTTGGTACAATCACTTTCTCATATAGAACTCTCTTTACATTCATGCCCAACCCTCTATTTTTTACTACTCCCTTAACTGCCCCCAACACTTTGCAACCCTCATTGACTCTCTGACGTACATCTGCTTCCACTCCACCATTTGCTGCAACATATATAGAGTCACTGTAGGCATAGTTTCCAGCCACACAGGTGGGGGTTCGAATCTCCACCCGGCCAGAAGCTGTTACCGTAAAATGAATTCCAAGTGGATATACATTCCCAAGATAGAATTCGGTATTAAATGACATTCGTGGGTGATATTTACATTGTTTAAAATCACGTGTGCTTGTGATATATGTTCATATACATACATATATACATATATACATATTCATATACACACACACACACACATATATATATATATATATATATATATATATATATATATATATATATATATATATATATATATATATACACACATATATATATATAAAACTTTCACGTATTCTACAGCATACGGGAATAAGATTCTGCTGGCTAAATTCCTACTAGAAACAACCCCCCCCCCCTACTCGAAAAAGAGGAAACTGGATTATGATAATGCTGCATCTTAATCTTTGTCTTCTTATGCAAAATGAAGGACGGCTAAATGAGTAAGAAACAGGAATGCTAGGTAATGAGAATATAATGTGGAAAATTCGAGCTGAAATATGCAAGAAAACTGCCTTTTCCTCACACAGCTATGAGAAGTAATACTTTTTTTTCTAAACCTACGTATACAAATCAACAGAAAATTACAGAAGGGTAGGTGTGCATAGTATGAAATATATTTTATCATTATTATTATTATTATTATTATAAATATTATTATTATAGTTATTGTTGTTATTGTTAGCTAAGCTACAAGCCCAAAGGCTCCAATAGGGAAAAATAGCCGAGTGAGGAATATAAAAATAGGAAATTTTTTAAGATAAGTCACATATAATCTATAAAATGAGACATGTCACCCTGCTCAACATAAAAGTCTTTACAAGCAGAATTAACTGTATAACCAGTAGTACGTAAAGGATGGTACAGTCTGGGATGACTTTAGTGCAATGGATGGTATGAATTATGAAAAATCTTATGCAACATGCATAAAAAAAAAACTACCGGAACGACGAGGCAAAATACTCATATCCAGATCATGAATAAGAAATTCAATACACCGCAAGTTTCTATCCAACAAGTTAAGAAGAGTTAGCAGCTGAAGACCAGGCAGGTGAACAACACTCATAACAAGGCAGAAAATAAAGGGACAAATGTGAAACAAAACTGTTCGAGAAAAATACTTAAACTAAAGAAGCGTTTTCCTTTTGTCTACCCCCCCCCTCTCTCTCTCTCTTGTTATCCACCTAAGCCTTTCGATGAATTCAATGGAATTCTCTTCTTGCCAAAAACATTTTCCTTCTTGTGAACTGTCTTAGATGCCAAGGAACCCCTATCCGGAGAATCGAGACTTGCCTTTAACTTTATTACGTTGAAATGGGAGTCTAGATTACATTACACTAGTCTCAATTTCTTTCTCGGCTGATTGCTACGAGGACCAGCTAAAGCACAGCACTCGTTAATATATCTTGAATTGCCTTTAATGTTTTCGGTTTCGTCTCCACCTGAGAATTGTCAGTTGCTCATGGAAGTTGCGAGGCTTTGGCAATGATAATTTCATATGCTCTAAAAGGTTACTTTGATGCATTAATTATATATTCAGATTTCAAATAAATCATTACATACTTTCAACAGCCTTTCGCAATTAGTCACCACAAACTTCGCTACCAAACTTAGTAACTTCGGTGTAATTAATTAACTAGATACTAAACACATTCTGGCAGCGTTATTAGATTGTCAACCTCTTTCTTCTTAGGCCATTTATTTTCTTCTAAATACTCGACAAACTTGCTATTCACGATAAACATTGGAGTTATTTAACATTACAATATTGCTGCTTAGCGATAGCTTCATTTCAAAAGGACATTCTGACCACGAGATTTCCTTTCCTTTGTCATCATTCCATCAATGGACTTTAACCAAAACATTAACGACGAAAACCTCAAAAGAAATTTCTATCCAACATAAAATTAATTCAACTTGAAATGACCATTCCTAGGGGGTCCCTGATCAATAAAACATTCCATGAAGATTGTTGTTACTATACTTAAAATATTTCAGTTCAATTGTTCATTAATTCTCTTGTAGTTTATTTATTTTGTGTCATCACTGGGTTATTTTTCCCTGTTGGAACCCTTAGGCTTATAGCATCCTGCTTTTCCAACTAGGGTTGTAGCTTAGCTAATAATAATAATAATAATAATAATAATAATAATAATAATAATAATAAAAGGATAATAATACTGAAGGGGTCAACGCTCTAAAAGGTTTAGGTAACCTTACTATGGCGTATAAATATTCCCTCAATCCTTTCAATTATTAATCGATTATACTTCATTGCATCTAGCTTTTAACACGTAATAGTTTTCTGATCTCATCCATTGATACCAATGTATACTGTAACAGACATATCAATTTCATCCATGAGGGCAAAAGATTATGTGCATATTTGTATAGTATTGTTACAAGGACTATGGGCATGGCAACTAGTTTACCGAAATTGAATACTAACTTTGATTTTCATATGAGATTCAAGTTCTTTTGTAAATAGCCAAAGAAGTTTAAAGTTTTAGTTTTGGATAAAGTTTGCATCGCCTCCATGATTCACCGCATTTCATTTTCGAAGGCTCCGTTTTACGAACTTTACAATCATGTGTGATGAATCATAAATTAAAGATTTAAGTTACGAGACATATGTAAAAAGCGTACATTGAGAATGAATTATATCAATCTTTCAATCACATTTTAATTTAACAGTGTTAACTACAATGGGGAATTTCA
>NC_090732.1:128018576-128041076 GCF_036898095.1 Palaemon carinicauda | reverse complement strand
TTTTAGATTTGAAAACAAAGCCCTCAGAAGAATATTGGGATTTGAATGGCAGGGCAGGATAAGAAATGAAACTAAAAAAAAAAGATTTCTCGAATGCCATATGGGGATGATATAATGGTGAGGGGTAGATGGAGACGATTTGGTTATGCTGTTCTCACTCCCCAAGAGAGATTAGTTCACCAAACGTTCAACTGGACTTCACAAGGCACTAAAAGAATCGGAAGACCCATGCCTACAAGGCTGAGGACTATGAAGCGCGAAGTAGGAGATGGTGAATGGAAAAATTCAAGATAGAGACGACTGGCGAAATCAAGTTTTCCGTCATTAGGCGTAGGAGATAATGACGATGATGAATTGGTAAAATTTTGACACACCATGTTCATAAACAAGTATTGATATCAGTGAAAACTGATAACGGAGCTATACACTTAGACTTTGACCTCACCAAACCACAAGTACGATCTTGAAAATAAGGAAATAACCTTACTATAAAGTCCGAGGCATTTTATTTTCAAATTTGCAACAAACCGTCATTACCTAATGTAAAAAGCAATGAGTCATAATAAGGTCCTGGAATCAATAGGGCAATTACAGTAAATATAAATTGAGTGGTTAAAAAGCTACGTGCTTCCCTCGGCAAAATTGCTAACAGAAAATTTTGTACGCTCTCGTAAATATGCAGCGTAATAGGTTATTAATTTCCATAATAAACATAATAAACACACTGTTAACTATATTACTAGGGTCCCATATCAAAATTATGTGGCCTACAGGTTATATTACAATCACGAGAGAGAGAGAGAGAGAGAGAGATGAGAGAGAGAGAGAGAGAGAGAGAGAGAGAGAGAGAGAGAGAGAGACTTAAATACCACCCATTATTAATACAGCATGTTATGAAAGCATGACAATTTTGATATACTGTACGTATCAAATGCGGTTTGGTTTACCATGAAATTGTCAATTCACGTAAATCTTTATAAATGCACCGTTTCTCAAATCGTATTATTATTATTATTATTATTATTATTATTATTATTATTATTATTATTATTATTATTATTATTATTATTACTTGCTAAGCTACAACCCTAGTTGGAAAAGCAGGATGCTATAAGCCCAGGGGCCCCAAAAGGGAAAATAGGTCAGTGAGGAAAGGAAAAGAGGAAAAATAAAATATTTTAAGAATAGCAACAACATTAAAATAAATATTTCCTATAAAAACTATAAAAACTTTAACAAAACAAGAAAGAGAGAAATTAGATAGAATAGCGTGCCCGAGTGTACCCTCGAGCAAGAGAACTCTAACCCAAGACAGTGGAAGACCATGGCACTAGCCAAGACTAGAGAACAATGGTTTGATTTTGGAGTGTCCTTCTCCTAGAAAAGCTGCTTACCATAGCTAAAGAGATTCGTGTACCCTTATCAAGAGGAGAGTATCCACTGAACAATTACAGTGCAGTATTAAGAGTTGGATCAAGGATTAATATTGATCATAAGGTTTCTATACCTTTTCCTATCGCAATATATATATACATACACACACACACACACACACACACACACACACACACACACATATATATATATATATATATATATATATATATATATATATATATATATATATATATATATATGAGGCCATTTGCGTCAATAGGCGTAGGAGTTTATATATATATATATATATATATATATATATATATATATATATATATATATATATATATATATATATATATATATATATATACACATACATACATATATAAAGATAGACTATAAAGGAGCTGAGTTGCGGAATTTAAAAGCATAGATCTCTCGAGGAGTAATTAACAGCATTTAGTAGCTTGGAAGTTCCCTGGCTAAATGAAAATATCATTATTAATATTACTATTGCTACTTGCTAAGCTACAACCATATTTGGAAAAACAGGATGTTATACGCCAACGGGCTCCTACAGGGTAAAATAGCCCAGTGAATAAAGGAAATAAGGAAACAAACTACATTAAAAGCAACGAATAATGAATATAAAACATAGTAAGATTCGTAACAACGTTAAAATAGATCTTTCATATTTAAACTATGAAGAGAGAAACTTATATTAGCCTGTTCAAGCTGAAAACATTTGCAGCAAGTTTGAACTTCTGAAAGTTCCACGATTTTAACTGTCTGATTAGAAAGGTCATTCCACAATCTAGTCACAACTGGGATGAAACTTCTAGAAGACTGTGTAATAATGAGTCTTATGGTGGGAAGGCAAGACTGTTAAAAGTCACTGCTCACCTAGTACTATGTTCTAGAAGGAGAGAACTGTTAAGTCTACACCAAAGAGTTCAGGTTTAATGTGTAGCCCAACACTTATGTCCCTGGGTTGTCTCAGGAAAGGTTTTGTTTATGGTTGAATTGTATACCTTTCCAGTTGAACCATAAACTCTCTGGGCAACAGCTCTTAACCGAGTATAGTTATTCCAAGTCAGATCTGATAAGTTACCCTTCCAATGATGATAGGCCTCATGCTTCTGCAAATAAACACATCTAAATTCACCATTGAACCAAGGTTTGTCTTCAACTCGGTGTTTTTAGCACACAAGAAGGGACACGCATATCAATCATTTTGAACAAATTCTCATTCAAGAGAAAAATAGGTTCGATACTTTTATACTATAGTGACCATATGCAAAATATCACCTAAAATGCCATTCCAGTCTGCTTGAGATTTTATATATACTGTATCTTACATGATTATAACACATCAGGGACAGGCTTCTCAGTCTTAATTACTAGCGAAATCAATAAATGATCAGATGCCCTACCTGGAGACCCAACATCACTTGTTATATTACCAGAGGAGGCACTGAATTGCTCACAGCAAAGCCCAAAGCTCTTAAGCCATGGCTATCAGTAGGAGAAACAGAATTTAACCACTCCCTATGGTGAGCATTGAAATTACCAACAAACACAATGACACCTTTCTATCATCTTGTTGTACCTAAACCCTAATAGCAAGAAGACAATAGAAGATAGAAACATCCAAGTCTGGATTCTGATAGATCTAACACAAATAGAAGTTGCTATACTTTCCACAAACTTTTATTACCTGATTCTCATGACCTCCACAATAGTAGGAAGATTTATGAGAAGCAGGGTACTCGGTCCTAGTCTACACTGTCATTCCCAATGCCCCGAGAATAGCATCCTGTTTCAAAATTATTGTTTCTTAAAACCTGTAATAAGAAGCTCAGAGAAGTGCCTCATTTAAGAAACCAAAGTTTCAGAGCATAATAGTATATCATACTGTAAGGTTTTGAATATTCTCAGGCAGTCCACGAATATTACAATACATTAGACGACAGTGGCGAAGTCTAAGACGTACTGGTCCCGGATTTTGCTCAAAATCTCCAGACAATAAGAATTAAAAGCAAGAAAAAAGTTTCATCATGCTTAAAAACAAACTTAAAGATAATGATGACACAAACAATATGTACACGAACGTATTTAAAGACACACACACAACCCATAGATTAAAATGTTAGAAAAAATTGGTCAACATGGCGGAGCCGCCACAACATGCAAGGCTAAGTGCCCTTCAGAAAGCCACTTCAACAGAAGGGAGGACAGTAACGATAGTTTTGAAAATGAATATCACAGAGGAAGATAAAGAAACAGATAGGGAAAAGGCAACCTCTTGATAAACCACCAGGCATCTATGGTCTTTCTGTTAAGCCTACCCGACACACCTTAAAAAAAAAAAAAAAAAAAAAAAAAAAAAAACTACAACAACAACAAGAGGAAGAGAACACAATATAATACTGTAAGTGTACTTAAGTGTACCCTTAGGTGGAAGTGTTATTCTGAAGGGACATTATTAATGGGAAACACTCGTTTCTGATGAACATTCATAAATATATTCGGTAAAGAGAAATATACTTATGCAGATGATGCTGTCCTTATTAGCAGAATAACAGGATTTGCATTGCTTGCTTACCAGAATGCACGAAATATCACAAGATATTAGGCTGAAGACAAATAAAAGAAAGACACGAGAGGATGAGAACGGTGTATGCAATAGAACATGAAATATCATTGGAGGGAGAAAAGATTAATGAATTAATTTAAGTATCTAGGAACTATGATTTCTAATACAGGGTCTTTAGAATTAGTGTTTGGTAAAAAAAAAAAAAAAAAAAAAAAAAAAAAAAAAAAAAAAAAAAAAAAAAAAAACAGACAATGGCTAGGTTAAGTAAAATTTGGAAATCAAATCGCCTGAAATTACATATAAAAATCGGACTATATATCTGTTTAGTGAGATCGGTGTTAATATATTGACATGAGTCATGGTATAACAATGAAACAATCTCAAATCTATTTGATATATTTGAGAACAACGCCCTCAGAAAGATATTTTAGATTGATGCATAAGGATTTCGTTTGATTTGCTTACCTCAATATCAGGAAAACCCTTTTCGGATTCAAACTACCAAAAAGTCCAGTCATACATAACCGTAACCTAATGTCAACATTACCATAACTGGTTACACTAACTACCTATATAAATCCTTTTACCTGAACCCCTTTAGATATCACAAATGTTACAGACGCAAATACATAATCGATGACGCTAAGTATGGAAAAATCGCTCAGACCTACGACTTAACAAGCACGAGCTGGCGCCAAACCCTCCAATAAAATAGAAGAGTGGAAGAACTTTACATTAATAACAGGCAAGAAGTAAGATGTTTGACGGTGAGTAATATCGAGTGACTGAGATAGTCGACATCATGTTTAATCCTAGCGTGTAGAAAGATAAATTCTATACTGATTATCCAGACCTTTTCCCTTTTAATTGAAAAGAACGATAGGCCGTACGAGTAAGGAACAGGGTCCGTGGATAATGAGAATATAATGTGTAAACAACGGCCGGGTATAGCAATTTTTCTTTTTCTTTTTTTTTTTTTTTTTAATGATAAATTTTCTAAAACATAGTCAGTCATAAAATAATAAATTCATTTCCTTGATGAGATTTTGAACCATGCTTTCTTTTTCTCAACTATACGCGATGTAAAATGCGTAAAACAGGTTTGAGGAAAATGCAGCTTTAAACATGCAAACTACTGCGAAAGAATGCGTAGGAATTTGGAAGTTTTCGACCCACGCAACCTCAGAGTGAAAAGATCATAAAACAAGCATTTGGCAGACTAGAAAAACTAACGGAAAAAAGGGAATATTTAGCAACGTTCTTCAAAGGAATTTCACGGATATAGCTCCTGCACGTTTTGCGAGATACGAGCTCCTTTCGAGATAATGAGTTTCTTCTTCCCCTGCTTGATGCCTTTTCAAACATTTTTCCTTCCTCTTCCACTAAGCCTCCTATTCTTCTTCTTCTTCTTCGCCCCATCACTCATGGTTTTCCGTAATAAATCACTTTCAATCGTAAGTTATACTTCCACAGAAAAAAAAAAAAAAACACTACCCGAATAAAATCGTATCTCTAATTTGAGCTTATTTTAATGGCCGCTTAAATTGCGCTCAACCGTTGGCATTTCTCTCTCTCTCTCTCTCTCTCTCTCTCTCTCATCTCTCTCTCTCTCTCTCTCTCTCTCCTCTCTCTCTCTCTCTCTCTCTCATCTCTCTTCTCTCTCTCTCTCTCTCCAAATAGTTTTCAGGAGGCAGTAAAAACACGGCACTCGCGTAAATAAGTCTCATATCGTTTATATAATTTCCAGTTTCGTTTCCGAATCAAAGTTAAATTTTTACCTATAGGAAATATGAGCAACATTTGGGACTCTTTGTTAAGATAAAATGTGCGCTATAGCAATCAATTTTATGCATGTAATTAATCTATTTAGGACGATTTATTTATATTTTCTAAGCCTCAATCATTCATTTATATCTTCTTGTGTCTTCAACCGCGATAACAGTCGTTTAATCATTTTATGAGTAAATAAAAAGACAACCAAACAAATGTTCTTTTCTAACGATATCCAGAAGATATAAGGAAATAAAAATGGCAGAAATTAACTAATGAGGAAGCGATAGACTTACCTCTCAATGGAAGAAAGGTTTCAAGAAACAGACAGTATCATGAGAATTTCAAAGCTTGGCTGTGAAAGGAAAGGAGCTAACTAAAACTTTTCTCCTGATGTCAATAGCTCAGGTCTTTCAGTCTTTCACCAATGGTACTTTACAATCACCAGAACAGATAACGCACATAATGAAACGAAACATAAGATAATTTAGATAAATCTGATTTTGTTGATTCTTCTTATGCCATAATTTCATAAGCGTTCAAAGAAGTAGTTCAAACGACAATAACACCAATACCAATCATTATAAAAACATCAGTAGTATTGTCTTCTTCCCACCGTTGTCCCAACATTAAGAGGTCGGTTGCTTGATGCGTCCTCTCCAATGCTTTCTATCCGAAGCATCCTCTTCCACCAGGTCTCTTCTTTCCATATCATCCATCACCTCATCTCGTTCTTTATCTTCTCCCCCTTTACAGGTTCCTTCCAAGCCCTTTTCACTCACTCCCCAGCATCCATCCTCAATATGTCTCTCCAAATCATCTCAGTCATGAAACTCTTATAATCTCTGTAATCTTTACTACACCTGCCATTCTTCTTACTTCATCATTTTCCAATCTTTCAAGATGTGATATTCCCATAATCCACCCCAGCCAAATATCAATAATATCGGCAAATAACACAAAATAAAGCAAAAAATAAAACAAAAGTAATTTATCAAAACGAGAGTGAAAAATATAAGTGATTCAAATCTTATCAAAGATCACTATAGCAATAAGCTGGAATAAATATCGTTCGCAAAACAGTAGTGTATATGATTATGGGTACTGATAAAAAAAAGCAATCATGTATATGAAGACCAGTATAACCAAGATTCTCAGAAATTACATAAGGGATCTTCATCAGAACTGCTTCATATATACGCATATAGATACATATATATAAACTTAATTATTATTTATCATTATATTTTGCACATACCTAAATGAATTCCCTGTAATCAACATATATGACAAGAGTTGAAACCCCTCCTTTGAAAACAAGTAGGTTTGAAAATTTTCCTTTAGAATGATTTTGCAACTCGTCATATATGTTGATTACAGGGAATTCATTTAGGTATGTGCAAAATATAATGATAAATAATAATTAAGTTTAATAAAACACATTATTTCTCGCTTTCTACCAACTCTGGTCCCCCTTATATCTAGTATATTACTTTTATATTCTAGAACAGATACCAAAGAGGATAGTATCGGTAAAAGACTGGAACATACTATTTAAGGTGGTTTGGGCATTGGAAGGAAGTAGGAGAGGTAAGCCTGTAGAAGGTTAGATGGGTGCAGTGATGGACCTACGTATACAGGAAGCGAAGGAGTGCGCGCATGATAGAGGTAAATGGGACATGTGTATTTTTTTTTTTTTTTTTTTTTTTTTTTGTAATTATTAGTCGGTAGAATCCGCTATTCTAATCAGTATATCCCATCAACCGTAATTACAATTACGCCGGAAAAGGCTTATTACTCTATTAGAAGAATGCTTCTTTATCACATACAAAATATTTATAGCAGGACACTATAAATTTTAAATTTCTATATGCCTAGGGGTGTATATATCTACACGTACTCATACCCACACCTATACACAAACCCGCAAATATGTCTGTGCGTACGTGTTTGTGTGTAACTCGAAAATCATACGCCTAAAGAGGGAGTTGGGGCATCATCCAAGAGGAAACCTTCAATACATTTCATCCTTTTTGTCTCTCCTCTTCCACCAGCCCACTATCGCTGCAAATTTTACGTATGGAGGACTAGTCGAAAATAGTTGATGCGCATTGCAAGTCACGTACGACTTCTAAAGTCTGACCAAATTCACACTGGACGACAACAACCAACTTTCCTAGGAGCACAACGTTCCTCAACTTCACTGACAGAAAAGATTATGGTATGGAAAACGAGTCGCCAAGCACTAATTGTAAATTCTACCCATACTGAAATATAAGCATTGAACATTATGTACATTTATTCATAACTCAACGCTGATTATTAAATCTCTTTGAACCTGCTGTCTCTTATGGTAGTTTAAAAGATTTGGCACTATTTAAGCTTTCTATCGAGATTCTATGATAAATTCTATCCATGACGATGTAAATATACATAATAGTAGGATGGTAAAACAACCTTTGACAGGTACAAATGGACTTATTACATCACTTGGGCCTTCTACAAGGATACGTAATATAGTACTTAAGAAGTTGGAACGTATCATAGCGCCCTCTACTTTATTGATTTTTAACTATCATGTACACGTGCATATGTACCATATTAATAATTAGGGTAAACATGAGATCATACTCTTAAGACTTTCAAGAAAACTGTCTCTCCGAGACTGAATCAATGTCATGCAAAGACAATACTCTATTGGAACGCCTGCCATCTAAGTGACTTTCGGACTTTCAGAATATTGAACACTAGAGAAGAACCAATTGAGGAACTGACAAGGAAGTATAAGACTTATTGTTGAATACAAAGGAGGGTTTGAAATATCACAACTTTTAAGTAATTGAAAGCCAAGATTTTTTCAGGTTCAGGTTCAGATTTGTGCAATAAATTCAACGAGAGAGAGAGAGAGAGAGAGAGAGAGAGAGAGAGAGAGAGAGAGAGAGAGAGAGAGAGAGAGAGAGAGAGAGAGAGAGACATGTATTTTAGAACAATAGTCTTAAAGAAAAACGCGTCTCACGATGGAAAAGAAAATGATTGAATTCAAGATATTCTATGAAAATAAAACTTATACTTATTTTCAAGTAAATTTACCTATCACTGGTGTTATGAAACGAAAAACAAACAAAAAAAATAATTGGAGGATAAAGCCAAACAGAAGAAAAATAAATTACAACCAGACAGAAATTTCAATCCATTATTACCACTGGCGCAATACTTGTTACTAAAACTAAGAAAATTAGAATATGGTTGGAGTAATTATAGATATATGATTTTATATATATATATATATATATATATATATATATATATATATATATATATATATATATATATATATATATATATATATATATATATATATATATATATATATATTGTGAGAGAGAGAGAGAGAGAGAGAGAGAGAGAGAGAGAGAGAGAGAGAGAGAGAGAGAGAGAGAGAGAGAGAGAGATACCGCATATATATATATATATATATATATATATATATATATATATATATATATATATATATATATATATATATATATAATATATATATATATACATATATATATATATATACATATATACATATATATATATATATATATACATATATATATATATATATATATATATATATATATATATATATATATATATATATATATATATATATATATATCTTGTGCTGGAACTATAAGTGAATGTTTCGTTGCATTTTTATATAACGATTACGCTTCCATTACACAATACAGATTAAACTCTAAATCGTGTAAAATTAACAGATTTCAAGGATATAAAATTTACTGAAAATCTAAATTAAAGATTGAGGCTTGCACAATACATTTATACACTGCATATACACACGAGCATATAATTGTGTACACACATATACACAAATATGTATGTAGTTAGTGTTTATACTATGTGTATATGCGATAAAATATTTCATAAACATGGTGACACCCAACCTTCTGTCTGATCATTATCTAAGAATTCAAAAAACCCTAAATCGAGAATAACCTTCATCATATAACGAAGATCAAGAAAATAAATGGAAGAATTTTACTCAAAACCACAATAAACTTCACATATGCCATTTAAATTAATACTATAGATATCCACGCATATGAAATGATTTAGTGCTTTTCTACATAGCAAACAAATATAAAACTTGACTAATATTTCGCTGATAGTGAATAATGATTAAGGCGAGTAAACTTACCAATCATGGACAGAATGTTTTCAATTAGTGACAATCTGTTGCTTTATCCTACAAACAATGGTTGGTAAATGTATTGAAACTCATTCAGCAAAGCATTGGGACAACAATGGTGATGATCAAAATTGGAATGAAATTGCAATTATTAAATAAATTTGTCAGTGGAATACTTTATTAAAAAAAAAAATTATCTTCTCGTGTCTAATTACCCAAGTGTTCAGAAAAAAAAACGAACATGGAGACTTTTTCTATTTTGCTTTTGCCCATCAAAATTCTGTGCTTTACTGAATACCCAAAAATTTTGGTTTTTCAATTACATCAATTGCATTACCGCGCCAGACTCACGAGATAAATTTTCAACGTAGAAACTTTTTCCAAACAATTTCATAAATTTACTTTCCTACTGAAGGATGACATTCTGAAAAAGAATAAGTTTACCTGAGTAATGTATAAAATACTTGTGGGGCTTGGTAAAAATACCAGGTGCAATCGGAAATGGGTCAAAAGGAAGAAAGAAACAGGTACAGGCTTCAGAAGGAGTTTGTGAAATTTTACCTTTACAATTTTCTTTGGGGTATATTCTTTTTCGTTAGGTATGACTTCCTGCGTTTCCAAATTAAAGTTGAAAAAAGAAAACTGGAAAAGGCTTGAAAAATGTTAGCAGCAGCAAGGCTACGGAATGTAACCAGATGGTTCGGGAACTTTCACTCACACAGACACTACAATATATATATATATATATATATATATATATATATATATATATATATATATATATATATATATATGTATATATAATATATACTTATATATACATACATATATACATATATATCTACGCATATATATATATATATATATATATATATATATATATATATATATACATACAGTATATATATATATATATATATATATATATATATATATATATATATATATAATATATATATATATATATATATTTATATATATATATATATATATATATATATATATATATATATATATATATATATATATATATTATATATATATATATATATAATATATACACATACATTTGTCATATGACTTCTACACCTAAATCGAAGAACCACGAGGTGTTACCCCACTCTCTACACCATGGATGTTCAAGGAGCTAACAGTACATAAAGTACTTTTTCTTGCAGGTCTCCCACTCTAGTACTAAGCTCAATATTGTGTAATGACTTAGACTTGAGCTTTAAATCTCCGTGGATGTGGGGCAAAATAGAAGAAAGATTTGGTACATGATTGATTTCAAAAGGAAAATCTGGATTCTATGGCACTTGAGAACAAAGAGTGATTGTGTAAGAGGTAACGCAAAGGTTTATTGTTAAAGATTGTAGCAGAGTTTGTAGTTTCAGGACGTTTTCGCGTATGGATACATAATGCTATGTTATTGCATGAATTTGTGTGTGAGATTGAGCGAGGTAAGAGAAACTGTTGTAATATTGGGGATATATGACCAAGAAATGAGAAAGAATTATATAAAAAGTAGTTCGAATACATTGTTGGTTGCAATTAAGGGGCCTGTGCTGCGAGATTTGAATGCAAAAGTACGTGACCGATTATTATTGCTATTATTATAACTATATTTAGCATTTTTCGTAGGTCCAGAGTTCCAGGAATAACGAAAAATGGAGAGTAGAGGGAAAAAAAGTTTGAAAAGGGACTTTAATTTACGGAAAACTAGTATATTCTAGTTATACCTTGGTAAGAGAATATATTAAAGGTAAAAGAGTTTGTATATTACTTGTGTTGTTACACGTTAGGTTGATGGACGATTTAGCAAGAGGAAGAGAGGCTGGAGGTACAGTATATCTACTCATTATTTGCTTGGAACAATGACTCGAGAAATGGATAGATGAAAATGTGATTTTACCATAAAATTTACCGGGGTAGATTCTATATATTTTGTAAGTCACTGTGAAGCTCAGTATTTCTTAGCATCACAAGATTAGTTCGGTAATTCGTCTTATAGATGTAGCAAGTAAGAGACTAATAATAAAAATGGTTTACTTGTAAAACGATGTTGGTATGTTATACATCAGTATTATTATAATGTGCGTGCATTCGTCACCGGTCTTTACAGTGACAGTATATCAAGAACAATAACATATCAAAGAAATATCATTCATACAGTTCATTCCATCTACTTTCTATCATCTTCTTTTTTGTCTGCATCTTTTCCCACTTTATGTGGGGTCTATGTTTCTGGCCAGCGTTCTCCATCTACCTCTGTCCCACACTTCATCATATATATGCCCTAGCATTAAGTCTAATCTCACAATTTCCACTGGCCATATTGGTTTTGGCTAATTTTTCATGGCCGGATGCCTTTCCTGCCGCCAACCCTCCCCATTTACCAAGGGTTGGGACCGCCACCAAGTTAAGGCTGGCTTTCCCCCCTCTGTTCTTTTATCTCATGAAAGTTTACTCATTGTTCAGTTCTGTATACTGTGATCAGATATCGTTTACGCTGATTATGAATCTAACGTTTTCTCGTGAAGTGCGTCTTAAAATTGAATACTTCTTAATCCAAAAGGGCTTTCTCCAAGTCGTTCATTTCATTGTTTGACATAACTAATGATTCCGGGGCTGCCTGGAGCTGCAGGGTTTTTCATACGTTAGTGCTACACGACGTACATGCTGCATTATTTGTGTTTACATTCATACACACACACACACACACACACACACACACATATATATATATATATATATATATATATATATATATATATATATATATATATATATATACTGTATATATATATTATATCATATATATACATATATATATATATATATATATATATATATATATATATATATATATATATATAATTATACATATATATAATATACACACACACATATATATATATATATATAATTATACATATATATAATATACACACACACATATATATATATATATATATATATATATATATATATATATATATATATGTGTGTGTGTGTGTGTGTGTGTCTGATAATCTATTTATACCCAAAAACATATCTTTACAAATATATCAAATATATTTTGTGGTTAAATAAATAATTCTCTAAGACATCGCTTTGACATCTGCTTTTAAGGTGATATGAGGTTTTGAAGATTTTCAAACAGTGGCTGTTGATTGCTGCTCATCTATAATTGTAACCAAAGGGGATTCTTGCTTCACACAGACATCACCTGCTTCTGCCCATCAAACCAAGCCAAGCTTTCTGATCACCCAGTTATCACATACACAACGGGTAACATAACTCTGCCTAGTGTTTGCCAAACGGGGGTTCGAGTCCTGCTCAGACTCGTTAGTGCCTTCAGTGCCTGCAACCTTACCATCCTTGTGAGCTAAGGTTAGGGGGGGGGGGGGTTGGAGGAGCATATAGGTCTATCTGTTAAGTCATCAGCAGCCAATGTCTGGCTCTCCCTGGTCCCCGCTTGGGTGGAGGGGGGGGGGGGTCGGCGCTGATCATATAATATATGACCAGTCTCTAGGGCATTGTCCTGCTTGCTAGGGCAATGTCACTGTCCCTTTAAACTTTTAAAAGCAGAATTATACTATCACAAAGGGTCTAACAGAGAAAACAACTCAATACTGAAAAAAAAAAATCGCACTAAAGAGAAATGACAAAGAATAGATTATACTAAAACTATGAAATGAATTTAATGTGAACCTGAAGAATAAAAAGATCATTTGGCTGCAATTTCAGTTTCAGAAGCACCCAACGATTCAATACCATTAATGATAACATTTTGATATGGTCACATCTTGAAGAAGACTTTTAATTAAAATTCATAACGTTAATGTTCAAGCCTGCGAATATTTTCATTAAAAATATTCAGAATTAGGAAACCCTCTATAGAAGTTATTTAATTAAGTAACAATGTTGGTGTCTGTACTAAGACCTGAATATAATGGAACTCGAGCTTTCGTAAAAAAATAAAGATACAAGAAAGACGCAGAACACCAAACCAGGGAACATTCTTCTTCATAACTCGAAAAAAAAAATAAACGGATAAAAACATTTCACCAGCAGTCAAAACCAAGAAAGGTCATTTCAATTCACGACACAGTTGAAGAAGATATGCAGCCAATGCATTTCTGAAGTGAATGCGCAACCTAGAATGTCACAAAGAATTTTAAAAGCGCTACACGCGTAAGAAATGCAAAACAATCAAATCATTGCTATTAGAAACATTTGGGGCGAGTTGCATCTAGTGTCCTTGACCTAATAACAATCATACAGCTTTGTTAAGTGTTCGAAGTCATCATCCATAATTTGTAGCCTTGTAACAAATATAAATACATACACACACTCACATACACACACACTATATATATATATATATATATATATATATATATATATATATATATATATACATATATATATATATATATATATATATATATATATATATATACATACATATATCTATAATATATATATATATATATATATATATATATATATATATATATATATATATATATATATATATATATGATAAACTTTGCACATTTAGACGTGTTTTTCAAATTCATATAAGCCATATATTATACTCCTACTAATATCTGGATTCTCTCTACCTCGGGATCAGAGACCCGAGGGGGAATCATCTAAAAGATAATAGCTTCTGGTCGGCCGGGGAATCGAACCCGGGCCCAAGGAACTAAGGTTCCTTTTACTTAGTAACTAAGCCACAAAGAAAGATAAAAGTTGATGAAAACTCACTCATATTTAAACCTAGTTTCTTGGACCCGGGTTCAATTCCCCGGCCAACCACAAGCTAGTATCTTTTAGATGATTCCCCCTCGGGTCTCTGATCCCGAGGTAGAGAGAATCTAGATATTAGGATTCGTATAATATATGGCTTTTATATATATATATATATATATATATATATATATATATATATATATATATATATATATATATATATATATATATATAATATACAGTATATACATTATGTGTACAATTATACTCTCAAGCATTGTAACCAGTCAGGTTTTATACCTCGATATGTTAGCAAGTTTTTACAAGTACATAAAAAAATTACAGTAGGTGTATAATTACTTGCCTCAGTAATGATGAAACATTTCTGTTCCCTGCCTAAAGCTAGGTACTCATTCCTATCAATGACAACAGTGCACAAGATAGACAGTTAGGATTAGCCAATACAGCAAAGTGCAATGTAAGAAATATCCACATACAGAAGCAGTCTTTTTCTTTTTAGCAGTGTTGCTCATAGCTTAGTTTGATTCACAACCGTAGGTTGAAATAAAGTTTATGTTGCTAGTGTATGGCTTCATTGATTCATATTATTCTCAGGAAACTTGAAATCCTGTAAAATATTGATGTTATATTTACACACACACACACACACACACACACACACACACACACACACAAAACAGTTTCAATTTAAGAGATGGGTGCTTAAGAGTTGAAAAATGTATTTCATTAGCTAGACTAGTCTTGGAAAGGGATTTTATTTACTTTAATTAAAACGTGACTTTATACTTGACCATGGAGACAATGCCTCCAAATAAACGATCTCTCAGTGGGTTGCTCCTTCGTTACATTGAAAAAACGTTTTCATTAGCTCTCCATTCCTTCTCCTTCTGAAGTTAAGTCATTTTTTGGTTTGAAGTGCCTTCTCTTGTGTGTGAGAGAGAGAGAGAGAGAGAGAGAGAGAGAGAGAGAGAGAGAGAGAGAGAGAGAGAGAGAGAGAGAGAGAGAGAGTTTTAAGTCTGATTGACCAACATATTCTTGGAAACACAACCATATTTTCATTTCGTTTTTGTGTGTCTTGGCTTTGTCAGCGGAGGCATCCGCAATGCTGAGTCTTATCCCAAGTAGCAGCGTTTGCTGTAGTCTCCTCGAGGGAGGAAAACTTTAATGGCTTTTATTAATTTTGTTACTCTGGCGAATGAAAGACTTTCGCTGGTGGACGCTTGGGGATCAACATTCTGCGATGTTCCTAATTACGTCATACGATTGTCATTTTATTAATTCTCAATTGACAATTGACTTATAGTTCTTTTTAAAGGCGAGAATTACTATGAATAAAATTTTATACTATAATGCTTTCAATTCTATATTTTTTTTTATTAATGACGTCATCTATTGGTTGAGTAATAGAACTACATTTCAATATAAAGGCTATGGTGGTGAAAATTAGGTACAAAATATCTGGACACTTCGAAATTAATTAGCAAGAATTGATAAATGAAACTAAAAAGCCCTTAAATATAAAATTGAAGATTAATTTTCAAATACATAAATTATTTTTCCAAAGGCTACAAAGAACTTCATGACTGATCTCGCAACCTTACGATTCTTATCGTGCAACGGGATTGGCGTTGCTTCTTCAGGAGCGTTATCTCTCATCCAAAAGAAATTCAACTGTGAGGCTTCCCTACTCCTTTTTAAATGAAGGGTAATATCGTTCGAACAATGTAGTCCTGACGAGGAAGACTTACTCCAAACAAGTATCGACACCAAATATTAAATGGAGAAAAGTAAATGCTGTTTCAGGTTATCCTAAAAACAAGCTGGAGCACACTTTACCCGGAGTGATTCTTATCAATTTTTACACGCCACTAAGGTATTATCATTTATCAACTGGAAACTTAGAATATCTTGCCAAAAACCATAAACACACACACACACACACACACACACACACACACACACATATATATATATATATATATATATATATATATATATATATACATACACACACGCACATATATATATATATATATATATATATATATATATATATATATATATATATATATACATATATATACATTTACTGTATATACGTACATATATATATACATATATTTACATATATATATACGTGTGTATATATATACATATATACACACACACACACACACACATATATATATATATATATATATATATATATATATATATATATATATATATATATATATATATATATATATATATATATATCCCGGCACCCGGCCTATTGTAGTCGCCAACAAACCGACCTCCCAATGTCCTTATCTCACAATAATGATGAAGTTGCACGACAATCCTGGAGCAGGTCTCGAACATATTCCTAAAGGAAAAACTTCCCATAGTATTACTCATACAAGAACAGTTTTCTGATTAATGAATACTGGACAAATCCTTCTACATCTCTGCCAAATTGAAAAAAAAATATATATATATATAATTAATGTAATAATTAAAATATAAATGCAGAAAAGTATTCAATAACTATATTTGGCTTTGCTACTGTTCCTTTACTTAGTACGTTATAAACCAGCCAAACTCTAAATGTTAACTTACCTAATAGGAGTAATAAAAACCGGCGGACCAGCAACAAGCCAGGATAAAATACTTTCAAGAGAACATAACTATGTTCAATAAGTCTAGGGGAGAGGCCTATTTTTCACTCTTAAGTTTAACGAGGGTTTACATAGCTAAAACACTGTTCTCTCTCTCTCCTCTCTCTCTCTCTCTCTCTCTCTCTCTCTCTCTCTCTCTCTCTCTCCTCTTTATTACATAATTGGAAACGTTGCCCCAAGCCAGGCCCCTTCACCTAGTTTTCTAAATTATAGTTAAACCATGAAAAAATTTGAGTACTTCGTTCTACTCCATTCATAATAGTTTTACTTATTCTCAAGGTTTTCCTTTCCCTGGCCCACCAGCTAACTTCCGAAGATTAATCTGAAAGACATGGAGGTCCCAACTAGACATTTTTGACACAATGAATTTGGAGGCACTCTACAGTAAGAAAGCTTCCACTCCTTGGAACTATCCAAGTGGGAGCGATAAAAATAAGATGGCGTGAACAACTAACAAACAACCTAAGGTCGTCAAAATAAAAACCTTTTAAGTTCAAACTAGGCCTTAAGAAAAAATGCAATGCATAAACATCAAAATATAATAATCCAACATTTTTCACGTGTTCATTTCATTACGTTGAAAATGTAGCTTAGGGCACATAAAGCCCGATATTTTTTTAAGATTAGATGAAATTTTTAAATATTCTCACCAAAGGCTAGATTTTCATCTGTAGATGGAGATGGTTTGGGCATGGTGTTCGCACTCCCCAAGAGAGATTAGTACACCAAACGTTCAGCTGGTCCCCACAAGGTACTAGAAGAGTTGGAGATCCATGCCTACATGCTGAGGACTATGAAGCCCGAAATAGACAATGAATGGAGAAGTATTGTATTAAAAGCTCAAGATAGAGACGACTGGCGAAATCTAACCAAGGCCCTTTGCGTCAATAGTCGTAAGAGGAGATGATGATGATGATGATGATGATGATGATGATGATGATGATGATGAGATACAATCATCTGCATTCCATATTTCATGAATCATTCAACCTCCCTAGTTTCAAGTAACGAGTCAGTCATTATTTAAAAACCCAGTCCAATAACTACAAAAAGTCTAATTAGTTACCGAGCTTCACTTAGGTATTCATACCATATTCACAAGACTTTGGTTCCTAGGGAATGCTAAAAGAAAAACAAAGTCTCATAATTTTGTCATTTTAAAACTGAAACTCTGCATAAACTCATATTTCTTAGGGAAATCATTCTAGTGACTGGAATAATCATTTGGCATTGCTACATGGCTGAATGATACAGAAGTGAGAAAACAGAGAAAAGAAAACTCTTGAAAAAGTTGAAATTACGCATACGTTTAGTTTTGCTATCAAATTTCAAATCAAAGAAAGCTCTACGAATTTACAAAAACAAAACAATTGTGAAAAGCACAATTCTCTCTCTCTCTCTCTCTCTCTCTCTCTCTCTCTCTCTCTCTCTCTCTCTCTCTCTCTCTCTCTCTCTCCACTTATATTCACTCTCAAAACATTATTCATTAATCCTTTACCAAATGCAAAACCATATAATAGCACTTTATGAAATAAAGATGCATTACTAAAAAATATAAATAAAGATTTCAGAAATACTTTTGGATATTCAGTAGACAGAGAATACTCATCGAAGTTCCAAAAGAAAACCTCCAGTCTTTTCACATAATCAACTTTGCAATAGAGAGAGAAAGCCGTTGCACAATTTTAAAGAACTATGTTAATTACGTTATTATTATTATTATTATTATTATTATTATTATTATTATTACCTCCTAAGCTACAACCCTAGTTGTAAAAAGCAGATTGCTATAATCCCAGAGGCTCCAACAGGGAATAATAGCCCAGTGAGGAGAAGAAACAAGGAAAAATTAAATATTCTAAGAAGAATAACATTGAAATGAAAATTTCTTATATAAACTCTAAAAACCTTAACAAATCAAGAGGAATAGATAATAAGATAGAATAGTGTGCCCTAGTGTACCCTCAAGCAAGAGAACTCTAACACAAAACAGTAGAAGACCATGGTACAGAGGCTATGGCACTACTCAAGACTAGAGAACATGATTTTCATCCATGTCTCCAACTAAAATGTGCAGAAAATTGAGTCTCAATATATAAAAATGGAAAAATAACGGTAATTCGAAGTAAATACTTGATTAAACCTGAGATTTCAAATACTGTAAACATGCAAAAAAATACCAGCAATTTTCTATCATGGCATGATTTAAATATTAACGACATCCGATGCAAACAATATAATTGCATAATGACAATGGTAGATTGCTGTTTTACAGCAAACGATAACAGATAATTAGGAATATTATTGGAGTAATTATCGATACCGCCATTGTGATTACATAGACTATTGTTTTAATCAAGTTTATGATTATGATCCTTATAGATATTACCGTCACTAGTTTTATTGAACCATTAACATAACAGTATTTTCAGTTTTTGTAATAACTATTACCATTTGTATAATTAGGACGTGTTTAAGGCCCTAAAAGAGGATAAAATTAGATTTGTTAAAATTGTCGCTTGCTTACAAAAGTATTCAGCTTACCAAATCTCATGAAATGGTAAGTTAATTATGTGTGTTATGGATTAACGATTACTAAAACTCCAGGTGCTTTTTAAAAATATCATTTTCGTATGTATATACATACATATATATATATATATATATATATATATATATATATATATATATATGTGTGTGTGTGTGTGTATATATATATATATATATATATATGTGTGTGTATATATATATATATATATATATATATATATATATATATATATATATATATATATATATATATATATATAATATGCTCTTCGCACTCCCCAAGAAAGATTAGTTCACCAAACGTTCAACTGGGCCCCAGAAGGCACCAGAAGAGTGGGAAGACCCAGGCCTACATGGCCGAGGACTATGAAGCGTGAAGGAGACGAAGACTGGAGTAGTATTGAATTAAAAGCTCAAGAAAGGGATGACTGGCGAAATGTAACCGAGGCCCTTTGCGTGCGTCAATTGGCGTATGAAGAGATGATGATGATAACGAAAATTATCATGTACACAAATGGTATTACTTTTTCTCTTCTTATATTATACTTATGATTTAAAATTCGATTATCTAATGATTTCCGCGATTATCCAATATAAAATATCTATATTTGCATGGTTAATTATTAACCATACCTTCAATACCGTCAGGAGTGTTGCAAATTATACCTCTGCCAATGGTAATTCGGTAAGAAAATGTAGCATTAATCCCAAGCAATCTCAGAGGAGTGATTATAAACTCAAAATTAGGTTGGTACGGTAGGGGTAGAAAATTAGATTTTCTTTTACTATACCTTCGTGGCAAAAAGAAAGATTTTCTTGCAAGTGTCAAGCTTTGGTCTGTGTCCTGTGTGCTGAAATTATTTTCGAAGATCTATTTGATATTATAATCATCATCTCCTCCTACGCCTATTGACGCAATGGGCATCAGTTAGATTTCGCCAGTGGTCTCTATCTTCAGCTTTTAAATAAACACTTCTTCACTTATCATCTCTTGCTTAACGCTTCATAGTCCTCACCCATTTAGGCCTGGCTCTTCCAACTCTTCTAGTGCCTTCTGGATGCCAATCAAATGTATGGTGAACTAATCTCTCTTGAGTAGTGCGAAGAGCATGCCCAAATCACCTCCATTTACCCCTCACTATGATCTCAACCACATATGGCACTCGAGTAATTTCTCTTACAGTTTCATTTCTAATCCTGACCAGATATTTCACACCCAATGTTCTTCTGAGGGCTTTGTTCTCAAATCTACAAAATATGTTAGATATTGTTTCATTGTCACACCACGACTCATGTCCATACAGTAACACCGACCTCACTGAACTGATATATAGCGTGATTTTTATATGTAATTTTAGGCGAGTTGATTTCCAAATTTTAATTAACCTTTTTATATATATTTCTAAATTCCTCGTTTTTATATTCGGGATTACAAAACTTTTTGAGGAACATGAATCTTAATGCAAACAGTTTAACATTGATTTATGGCATGAGTAGCTATTTATTATTGTTTGTGTTTTTTCTGTGTACCTTAAACTTAAAATTTCAATTCATAGTTGACCTTATGACTGCCACATCTAAAATAAAATAATATCATTATCTTCTTTTTTGACAGTATAAGTTACGGAGGGCACTAGATGATTAAGGTCACTTAAAATTCTACCTTGACTAACTTTAAAACTTTACCTGACATAAATATTAAAACAATAAAAAAAAACTGCAAAAGAAATGAATTGTATAATATTACCGAAATTGAGCGTGCTAAATGTACGCCCAGTAATTGTGCACCTTCTAATGCATTAATGGAAAGTTTAATCTATTATTGAACATATCGCATTATGGATTTTCGTTTAAATTTAATTAACTGGTTGGGAATCCCTAATTAGTAATGCAGCAATCGAAAACTACCCACCCTCTTATGTATAATCTTTATTGGAAGCGAATGTTTAGGAGGAAATCTTGTAATAATTATCAATATTTGTATGATTATATCTCATTTATTAAGCCTTAAAACAGTAAAATACTATTTGATAAAAGTATATATTTAAAGTATTATCAAGCAATTATCCCAAAATTCAAAAAATAATTTCATGATTGTAACAAGAAAAGTAACCACTTCCAGCAATCACTAACGACAGCATTGTGCAGGACAACTGGAATCTTTCAGTCGCCCACGAACCAAATTAATAAAGGCCATTAAAGTTCTCTCTTGAGGACTTAGCAAATGTTCTTTTGGATAAGACAGCAATGCGGATGCCTCCACTGACCAAGGCAAGAGACAAGACAAAAAACCAAATAAAAACATGGCAGCTCTCTGAAGATTATGATAGTCAATCTTGCTTTAAGAACGCTTCAGAATATTTATATATGTTCTGTATATATATATATATATATATATATATATATATATATATATATATATATATATATATATATATATATATATATATATATACACACACACACACAAGTGTGCGTGTGTAAGCATAACAGTATATATGTATACATATTACATATATGCATTATACATATATAATTTTATATATATACTGTATATACAC
>NC_090732.1:128005502-128008076 GCF_036898095.1 Palaemon carinicauda | reverse complement strand
TCATCTCTCTCTCTCTCTCTCTCTCTCTCTCTCTCTCTCTCTCTCTCTCTCTCTCTCTCTCATATTGGGGAAGAGCATACACACAAGAAACAGCCCAACCCTCAACAAATATACATAATATAGAGATATCAGTAATAACTTCACTCTACTTTTGCATATAACTCAAGACCTGGTTCAATCTTATTCTACTACTAGTGTACGCGAAACGTCAAAATGACTGTTAAATATTCAGAAATATATATGCACATATACCTCTCTACAGGCAACAGGGCATGACTACTCCCTTTTCCACATATTCAAAAGACGGGAAGAGCTCAGCGAGACCAGAAAGAATATATATATATATATATGTATATATATATATATATATATATATATATATATATATATATATATATGACTACTCCCTCTTCCACATATCCAAGAGACGGGAAGAGCTCAGCGAGACCAGAAAGAATATATATATATATATATATATATATATATATATATATATATATATATATATATATATATATATATATATATATTGTGTGTATATATATATATATATACATTGTGTATTTATATATAAAATATATATATATATATATATATATATATATATATATATATATATATATATATATACATACACTGTATGTAGCAAGACACTTGCTCTTTATTACATAGGGGGGATAAACAAGTGTCATTTTATGACCTTGTTACGACTTGCGTAAAAACATTGCTCCCAACAAATTTCATCACATCCATTAGGACGAGGCCTAAGAGGATCGAGAATAATATATCGAAATAAACAACTCGCTTTGCTAATATTTAATTATCCATGATGATCTAAACAATAAGAAAAAAATACTTGCCATTATGATTGGCACAAAGGTTTCCGAAAGCGTGAAAATACTATAAGTATTGAATGGAGGAAATCACATACAAGACATCCGTAACTTTTTCTTGAAAAGTATTCCATTCTATTTTCAAAATCATGTCTCGCGTTCCTTTCAGAGCGATACGTCACACAGCATGACACGCTGTCTTTCTTCCTTGATATATTACTGGAAAGACTTCAATCTTTTGCTGTTGGCCTTCTCCTTCCGTTTTATTTCATTCTTGCACTAAAAATCCTTATACTGCATTGCATTTCAGGAGAGAGAGAGAGAGAGAGAGAGAGAGAGAGAGAGAGAGAGAGAGAGAGAGAGAGAGAGAGAGAGAGTTTAAAGTTGACAGTATAAGATCTGTAGAGAATGCCTATGGCAAGCTATCCACGCAAGCCGCCTCTTTCTTTCCTGCTTTCTTACTTTTACTACTTCTCTTGTAGTTTATTTATTTCCTTATTTCCTTTCCTCACTGGGCTATTCTTCCCTGTTGAAGCCTTTGGCTTACAGCATCCTGCTTTTCCCACTAGGCCTGTAGCTTAGCTAATAATAATAATAATAATAATAATAATAATAATAATAATAATAATAATAATAATAATAATAATAATAATAATAATACACTATCACTATTGTAAATCTACCCGGTGTACATTTTGTTATTGTTATAATTCTCAGAGTAAAAGCAATAAATTCTTCAAGAATTAATAATTAACATAAAACGCAGTGATTATAGTCATTTTTTTAGCAAGGGAGATTTGCACCGACTCGCAGCGGTGCCCTTTTAGCTCAGAAAGTTTCCTCATCGCTGATTGGTTACAATTATCTTGTCCAACCAATCAGCGATCAGGATACTTTTCTGAGCTAAAAGGGCACCGCTGCGAGTAGGTACAAATCTGCCTCGCTAAAAAAAATTATTATAGTTATATTTGTCAATCTTATGATATTTTACTTTATCATTATTAGAAATATTATGAGATGGTAATATGGCATTAACATAAATTATATCAAAACAAATTGTCTATACAAATCTAAACAACTGATAATGCGTTTGACTCTTTCTTACACTTAAAAATAATCGTAATTCTAACCAGAAGTTTTCTGTAAAAATATACTGTTCTTAGCCGTGCTTCAAAAAAATGAAGACGAACGTAATTTTTACCCTACTTTGATATTATCTTTTACGGGTTGGTGACCGTAAAGTCGCTCCTTTACGTCAATATATCCGTTTTTAAAACGGTAAATGCCCGGCAGCATTTATTCCAAGATTCTTACCTTTTTTACGGCATATTTAATAATAATAATAATAATAATAATAATAATAATAATAATAATAATAATAATAATAATAATAATAAATAGTAACAATGATGAACAAAAGAAGATTGGCTCTGAAATTAAGTTTTCCATAAAAAAAGAGAAGAGGTTATTTCCTTATCTATTAGTTCCACTATGCTCGCTTACAGCTCATTTCCATTTCGCACATCTAAATATACAAAAAACCTATATTATCTAACACAAAAATCCTCTGGACTGAAAAAGTTCCCTTGGAATGTTTTATAGCAGTAAAAAAATTAACACTTTGTTGTGGGAAGATTTTGAATCTAAATCTGGCCTATTAAAAAAGAAAATAACGAATAAATCATAGGATAATCAAGCTAGTCTACATTAAGAAAATCACACCATTAAACAAGTTTGAAAA
>NC_090732.1:127975502-128000502 GCF_036898095.1 Palaemon carinicauda | reverse complement strand
ATAAACAAGTATTGATATCATTACAAACTGCTTATGGAGCTAAACACTTAGACTCTGCCCTTAAAATAAACCACAGAAATGATCTTGGAAATAAGGAAATAAACCTTACTCTGAGATCTACCTACTATAAAGTACGAGGGATCTTATTTTTCAAATTTGCAACAAACCGTAATTACCTAATGTAAAAAGCAACGAGTCTTAATAGGGTCCTGGAATCAATAGGGCAATTACAGTAAATGTAAATTGAGTGGTTAAAAAGCTACGTGCTTCCCACGGCAAAATTGCTAATATAGAATTTTTTTTTACGCTCTCGTAAATATGCAGCGTAATAGGTTATTAATTTCCATAATAAACATAATAAACACACTGTTAACTATATTACTAGGGTCCCATATCAAAATTATGTGGCCTACAGGTTATATTACAGTCACGAGAGAGAGAGAGAGAGAGAGAGAGAGAGAGAGAGAGAGAGAGAGAGAGAGAGAGAGAGACTTAAATACTGCGCATTATTAATACAGCATGTTATGAAAGCATGACAATTTTGATATACTGCACGTATCAACTGCGGTTTTGTTTACCCATGAAATTGCCAATTCACGTAAATCTTTATAAATGCACCGTTTCTCAAATGATAAATTCAGTATTAAGAGTTGGATCAAGGATTAATATTGATCATAAGGTTTCTATCCATTTTCCTATCGCACTATATATATATATATATATATATATATATATATATATATATATATATATATATATATATATACATATACATATACATATACATATACATATACATATATATATACATATATATATATATATATATATATATACATATACATATACATATACATATATATATATATATATATATATATATATATATATATATATATATATATATATATATACAGTATATATATACATACATACATACATACATATATAAAGATAGACTATAAAGGAGCTAAGTTGCGGAATTTAAATGCACAGATCTCTGAAGGAGTAACTAACGGCATTTTGTAGCTTGGAAGTTCCCTGGCTAAATGAGAATATTATCATTATTAACATTACTATTGCTACTAGCTAAGCTACAACCATATTTGGAAAAACAGGATGTTATAAGCCCATGGCCCCCAACAGGGAAAAATAGCCCAGTGAGATAAGGAAATAAAGAAACAAATAAACTACATTAGAAGCAATGAACAATGAATATAAAATATATTAAGATTGGTATCAACGTTAAAATTGATCTTTCATATATAAACTATGAAGAGAGGGACATATCAGCCTGTTCAACCTGAAAACATATACTGCAAGTTTGAACTTTTGAAGTTCCACGATTTTAACTGTCTGATTAGGAAGATCATTCGAATTCCAAAATTGGGAGTGGAATGGTGACCTTTGACCTAGGAAGGTCCTTCTCTTCTGGGAGCGTCTTCTTGGGGTTTATTGGGTCAAGAAGTTAGGTCAGGGTCACGCACGCTGAGAGGGGGACTAGGCCTGTTGGGGGTGTTACGATCGTAATATCGTCACAGGTTCTTTTAATAATCAAAATAAATGTTTACAACAACACCGATTGAAATATGGGAAATTAATATAAAAAGAAACTCACGAAAAAACACACGTTTATTCATAAACTTATATGAAGAAAATCAATGTTACTAATTCGGTTACTTTATCTAACAAATCAATCAAAACATTAATAGAAAAGTGGAACAAGTCAGTAGGTAGTAGGTTGGCCAGGACACCATCCACCCGTTGTGATACTACCGCTAGAGTGTTACGGTGTCCTTTGACTAGCCAGACAGTACTACATTGGATCCCTCTCTCTCGTTACGGCTCATTTGTTCATTTGCCTACACATACATCAAATAGTCTGACCTATTCTTTCCACATTCTCCTCTGTCCTCATACACCCAACAACATTGAAATTACCGAAAAAGTCTTCTTCACTCAAGGGGTTATCTACTGTAATGTAATTATTCAGTAGCTACTTTCCTCTTGGTAAGGATAGAAGAGACTCTTTTAGGACACTCCGAAATCAAACCATTGTTCTCTGGTCTTGGATAGTGCCATAGCCTCTGTACCATGGTCTTCCACTGTCTTGGGGTAGAGTTCTCTTGCTTGAGGGTACACTCCGGCACACTATTATATCTTATTATTATCTTATTTCAAAGTTTTAATAGTTTATATGTAATAGATTTATTTTAATATTATTATTCTTAAACTTCTCTTGTATATTTCCTTATTTCCTTTCCTCACCCCACTGAGCTATTTTCCCTGTTGCAGCCGTTGGGCTTATAGCATCCTGCTTTTCCAAATAGGGTTGTAGCTTAGCAAGTAATAATAATAATTTTAATAATAATAATCTGGTCACAGCTGGGACAAAAACTCTAGAAGAATGTATAATAATGAGTCTTATGGTAGGAAGGCAAGACTATTAGAAGTCACTGCCCACCTAGTACTATGTATTAGAAGGAGAGAACTGGTAAGTCTACACCAAAGAGTGCAGATTTAAGGGTAACCCAAAACTCATGTTCCTGAGTTGTCCCAGGAAAAGTTTCGTTTATGGTTAAATTGTATACCTTTTCAGTTGAACCATAAACTCTCTGGGCAACAGCTCTTAACCGAGTATAGTTATTCCAAGTCAGATCTGATAAGTTACCCTTCCAAAGATGATAGGTCTAATGCTTCTGCAAATAAACCCATCTACAATTATCATTGAACCAAGGTTTGTCTTTAACTCTGTGTTTTAGCACACAAGAAGGGATACGCATATCAATTATTTTAAGCAAATTCTCATTCAAGGAAACAATAAGTTCGATACTTTTATACAATAGTGACCAATCAAAATGCAAAATATCACCTAAAGTGCCATTCCTGTCTACTTGAGATTTTATATATACTGTATCTCACATGATTACAACACACCAGGGACAGGCTTCTCAGTCTTAATTACTAACGAAATCAATAAATGATCAGATGCTCCACCTGGAGAACCATCATTACTTGTTATATTACCTGAGGAGGCAGTGAATTGCTCACAGCAAAGTCCAAAGCTCTTGAGCCATGGCTATCAGTAGGAGAAACAGAATTTAACCACTCCCTATGGTGAGCACTGAAATTACCAACAAACGCAATGACACCTTTCTATCATCTTGTTGTACCTAAACCATAATAATAAGAAAACAATAGAACAGTGTTTCCCAACCCTGGGGTAAATTACCCCAGTGGGGTAATGGACCCGTATTTTTGGGGTAATCAAGATGTTCTGAAATTGAGTTATTCACATTCCCAGGCAAAACAAGCTCAACGCTCACACTGAAAAACCAGAGCAAACATAAAGTGATTACTAAATAATATCTATTAGTATTGTTACATTGAATATTCTGCACTGATGATGGATCATTTTGATATCCATTAAAATGGGAAAGTTTACTTTTGTTTTGGATCCTTAACTATAAGCAGCCAATAGCGGGCTACATGATCCATATAGTTCATCAGGTGGCTGCAAAAAAACATCCGATGTTACCGGGTATATGTTCAATGGGGTCATTGATTAGTTGGAAATAAAATTTTGGGGTAATCATTTAAAAAAGGTTGGGGGAAACACTGCAATAGAAGATAGAAACATCCAAGTCTGGATTCTGATAGATCAACACAAATAGAAGTTGTTATACCTTCCACAAACTTTTATTACCCGAATCTCATGACATCCACAATCGTAAGAAGATTTATGAGAAGCAGGGTAATCGGTCCTAGTCTACACTGCCATTCCCGTTGCCCCGGAAATAGCATCGTGTTTTAAAATTATAGTTTCTTAAAACCTGTAATAAGAAGCTCAGATAAGTGCCTCATTTAAGAAACCAAAGTTTCAGAGCATAATAGTATATCATACTATAAGGTTTTGAATATTTGCAGGCAGTCCACGAATATTGCAATACATTAAACGACACTTTCGAAATCTAAGACGTACTGGTCCCGGATTTTGCTCAAAATCTCCAGACAATAAGAATTATAAGCAATAAAAGTTTCATCATACCTAAAAACAAACTTAAAAATAATGATGACACAAACAATATGTACACGTATTTAAAGAGACATACAACACAGACTAAAGGTAAAATGTTAGATAAAATATGTCAACATGGCGGAGCCGCCACACCATGCAAGGCTAAGTACCTTCCAGAATAGCCACTTCAACAGGAGGGAGGACAGTAACGATGGTTTTAAAAACGAATACCACAGAGGAAGATAAAGAAACAGATAGGGAAAAGGCAACCTCTTGATAAACCACCAGGCATCCATGGCCTTTCTGTTAAGCCTACCCGACACATCATTTAAAAAAAAAAAACAAGAGGAAGAGAAAACAAATATAATACTGTAAGTGTACTTAAGTGTACCCGTAAGTGGAAGCGTTATTCTGAAGGGACATTATTAATGGGAAACACTCGTTTCTAATGAACATTCATAATTATATTTGGTAAAGAGAAATATATTTATGCATATGATGCTGTCCTTACTAGCAGAATAACAGGATTTGCAATGCTTGCTTACCAGAATGCATGAAATGCCACACGATGTTGAGCTGAAGATAAATAAAAGAAAGACAATAGATGATGAGATCGGTGTATGCAATAGAATATGAAATATCGTTGGAAGGAGAAAGGATTAATGACGTAGAATTATTTAAGTGTTTAGGAACTATGATCTCTAATACAGGGTCTTTAGAATTAGAGTTTAGTGAAAGATTAAAAAAAAAAAAAAACTAAAATCAGACAATGGCTAGGATAAGTAAAATTTGGAAATCAAATCGCCTGAAATTACATATAAAAATCAAACAATATATCTGTTTAGTGAGATCGGTGTTACTATATTGACATGAGTCATGGTATAACAATGAAACAATCTCAAATAGATTTGATATATTTAAGAACAACGCCCTCAGAAGGATATTTTAGATTGATGCATAAGGATTTCGTTTGATTTGCTTGCCTCAATATCAGGAAAACCCCTTTCGGATTCAAACTACCAAAAGGTCCAGTCATACATTACCTTAACCTAATGTCAACATTACCATAACTGGTTACACTAACTACCTATATAAATCCTTTTACCTGAACCCCTTTAGTTATTACAAATGTTACAGACGTAAATACAAAATCGATGACGCTAAGTATAGAAAAATCACTCTGACCTACGACTTGATAAGCACAAGCTGGCGCCAAGCCCCCCAATAAAATAGAAGAGTGGAAGAACTTTACATTAATAACAGGCAAGAAGTCAGATGTTTGACGGTGAGTAATATCGAGTGACCGAGATAATCGACCATCATGTTTAATCCTAGCATGTAGAAAGATAAATTCTATAGTGATTATCCAGACCTTTTCCCTTTTAATTGAAAAGAACGATAGGCCACACGAGTAAGGAACAGGGTCCGTGGATAATGAGAATATAATGTGTAAACAACGGCCGGGTAGCCTATAGCAATTTTTCTTTTTCTTTTAAGACTTTTTCTTTAATGATAAATTTTCTAAAACATAGTCAGTCATAAAATAATAAATTCATTTCCTTGATGAGATTTTGAACCATGCTTTCTTTTTCTCAACTATACGCAATGTAAAATGCGTAAAACAGGTTTGAGGAAAATGCAGCTTTAAACATGCAAACTACTGCGAAAGAATGCGTAGGAATTTGGAAGTTTTCGACCCACGCAACCTCAGAGTGAAAAGATCATAAAACAAGCATTTGGTAGACTAGAAAAACTCACGAAAAAAGGGGAATATTTAGCAACGTTCTTCAAAGGAATTTCACGGATATAGCTCCTGCACGTTTTGCGAGATACGAGCTCCTTTCGAGATAATGAGTTCCTTCTCCTCCTGCTTGATGCCTTTTCATACATTTTTCCTTCCTCTTCCACTAAGCCTCCTATTCTTCTTCTTCTTCGCCCCATCACTCATGGTTTTCCGTAATAAATCACTTTCAATCGTAAGTTATACTTCCACAGAAAAAAAACACTACCCGAATTGAATCGTATCTCTAATTTGAGCGCATTTTAATAGCCGCTTAAATTGCGCTCAACCGTTGGCATTCTTTCTCCCTCTCTCTCTCTCTCTCTCTCTTCCCCCCCCCCCCCCCAAATAGTTTTCAAGTAAAACACGGCACTCGCGTAAATAAGTCTGATATCGTTTATATAATTTCCAGTTTTGTTTCCGAATGAAAGTTAGATATTTACGCATAGGAAATATGAGCAACATTTGGAACTCGTGTTAAGATAAAATGTGCGCTATAGCAATCAATTTTATACACGTAATTCATCTATTTACGACGATTTATTTATATTTTCTAAGGCTCAATCATTCATTTATATCTTATAGTGTCATCAACCGCGATAACAGTCGTTTAATCATTTTATGAGTAAATAAAAGGACGACCAAACAAATGTTCTTTTCTAACGATATCCAGAAGATATATGGAAATAAAAAAGGTAGAAATTAACTAATGAGGAAGCGATAGACTTGCCTCTTAATGGAAGGAAGGTTTCAAGAAACGGAAGTATCATGAGAATTTCAAAGCTTGGCTGTGAAAGGAAAGGAGCTAACTAAAACTTTTCTTCTGATGTCAATAGCTCAGGTATTTCACTGTCTTTCACCAATGGTACTTTAAAATCACCAGAACAGATAACGCACATAATAAAACGAAGCATACCGTAGTAATTACGATAAATCTGATTTTGATGAAGATCCTTCTTATGTCATAATTTCATAAGCAGTCAAATGAGTTGTTCGAACGACAATAACACCAATATTAATCGATATAAAAATGTCAATAAGCATTGTCGTCTTCCCCAACATGTCCGTACATTAAGGGGTCGGTTGCCTGATGCGCTCTCTCCAATGCCTTCTGTCAAAGGCATCCTCTTCCACGAAACCTCTTCTCTCCACACCATCCTTCACCTCATCTCGTCATTGAATTCTTTGCCTCGCTTTTGATCTTCTCCCCTTTACAGGTTCCTCCCAAGTCCTTTTCACTCACTCCCCAGCATCCATCCTCAATATGTCCCCACATCATCTCAGTCATGAAACTCTTATAATCTCTGTAATCTTTACTAACCTGCCATTCTTCTTACTTCATCATTTTCTAATCTTTCAAGAAGTGATATTCCCATAATCCCCTTCAGCCAAATGTCAATAGTATCGGTAAATAAAACAAAATAAAGCAAATAATAAAACAAAAGAAATTTATCAAAAGGAGAGTGAAAATATAAGTGATTCAAATTTTACCAAAGATCACCATAGCAATAAGCTGGAATAAAAATCGATCGCAAAACAGTAGTGTATATGATAGTGGGTACTGATAAAAAAAATGCAAGCATGTATATGAAGACCAGTATAATCAAGATTCTCAGAAATTAAATAAGGGATCTTCATCGGAACTGCTTCATATATACGCATACATAGATACACATATATAAACTTAATTATTCTTTATCAATAGATTTTGCACATATCTGAATGAATTCCCTGTAATCAACATATATGACAAGAGTTGAAACCCTCCTTTGAAAATAAGTAGGTTTGAAAATTTTCCTTTAGGATGATTTTGTAACCTTCCCTTCAAAAATTAGTTGAATAAAACACATTATTTCTCGCTTTCTACCAACTCTGGTCCCCCCTATATCTAGTATATTACTTTCATATTCTAGAACAGATACCAAAGAGGATAGTATCGGTAAAAGACGGGAACATACTATTAAAGGTGGTTTGGGCATTGGAAGGAAGTAGGAGAGGTAAGCCTGTAGAGGGTCAGATGGGTGGAGTGATGGACCTACTTATACAGGAAGCGAAGGATTGCGCGCATGATAGAGGTAAATGGGACATGTGTATTTTTTTCTAATTATTAGTAGGTAGAATCCGCTTTTCTAATCAGTATCTCCCATCAACCGTAATTACAATTATGCCGGAAAAGGCTTACTACTCAAGTAGAAGAATACTTCTTTATCACACAAAAAATATTCATAGCAGGACACAATGTAAATTTTCAATTTCAATTTCTATATGCCTAGGGGGTGTATATATCTACACGTACTCACATACCCACACATATACACAAACCCGCATATATGTGTGCGCGCGCGTATGTGTTTGTGTAACTCGAAAATCATACGCCTAAAGAGGGAGTTGGGGCATCATCCAAAAGGAGACTTTCAATATATTTCATCCTTTTTGTCTCTCCTCTTTCAGCAACCGCCTATCATTGCAAATTTTACGTATGCACTTTGAGGACTAGTCGAAAATAGTTGATGCGCATTGCAAGTCACGTAAGACTTCTAAAGCCTGACCAAGTTCACACTGGACGACAACAACCAACTTTCCTTGGAGCACAACGTTCCTCAACTTCACTGACAGAAAAGCTTAAGGTATAGAAAACGAGTAGCAAAGCACTAATTGTAAATTCTACCCATATTGAAATACAAGCATTGAACATCATGTACATCTATTACCAATTCGACGTTGATTATTAAATCACCTTGAACCTGCAGTCCCTTATGCTAGTGCTTACAAGATTTGGCACTTTCTATCCTGGAATCAAGAAAACTGTCTCACCGAGACTGAATCAATGTCATGCAAAGACAGTACTCTATTGGAACGCCTGCCATCTAAGTGACTTTCGGACTTTCAGAATACTGAGCACGTGAGAAGAACCAATTGAGGAACTGACAAGGAAGTATAAGACTTGACTTATTCTTGAATACAAAGAAGGGTCTGGAATATCACAACTTTTATGTACTTGAAAGCCAAGATTTTTTCAGGTCCAGGTTCAGATTTGTGCCATAAATTCAACGACAGAGAGAGAGAGAGAGAGAGAGAGAGAGAGAGAGAGAGAGAGAGAGAGAGAGAGAGAGAGAGAATCAGCCGAGGAAGACATGTATTTTAGAAAAATAACCTAAAAGGAAAAAGCGTCTCAAGATGTAAAAGAATGTTATTGAATTAAAGATATTCTATGAAAATTCAACTTGCAATTACTTTCACGTAAATTAACTGTCAACGACGTTATGTAAGAAAAAACAAAATAGCAAATTGGAGGACAAAGCTAATCAGAAGAAAAATAAATTACAACCAGACAGAAATTTCAATCCATTATTACCACTGACGCAATACTTGTTACTAAAACTAAGAAAATTAGAATGGGGTTGAAGTAATTAAGCTTGTGTCAAACTTGAAATAAATCAATTAATAAAACATAAAAAAGAAGGGAATGCATTACAAGGGAATTCAAATATATTCATATATAGCATGAACTTCAAAAGCAAGAAACAGTAACAAACGTGAATTCAAACCTAAATATGACCCTGCAGGACCTCGTGATGTACGAAGGCACACTCAAGTAAACAGCCATTTCAGAAAAACGGTCACATTAGGTCGTCACCATGGGATATACAAATAATGCCAACAATAATGCTAAAATTTCAATTTTATTTTCTATGCATGTAAATACATGAGCACAGCTAAGAAAAGAAGGTTTTTAGCAATATAGAAAATACCTCCAAATGTTAACCTTCAGGATGAGGGTTTTAGGTCAATGCACTTCTACATCCTAATTGCAAATCACCACAGTCAACTATCTACAAGATAAAATTTCGCTTGAAAGGTCAACAAAGGCAAAGTAGGTTCACCACGCCCGTAAAAGCAACCCGGCTGTTTAGCTATTAAGAAAAGATTTCCAACTATTTAGCTAAAGAACATATATATATATATATATATATATATATATATATATATATATATATATATATATATATGTGTGTGTGTGTGTATATATATATAATTATATAAATATATATGTGTATATATATGCGTGTATATATATATAAATATATACATATATATATATATATATATATATATATATATAGAGAGAGAGAGAGAGAGAGAGAGAGAGAGAGAGAGAGAGAGAGAGAGAGAGAGAGAGAGAGAGAGATAGAGAGATACTGTATATATATATATATATATATATATATATATATATATATATATATATATATACATATATATATATATATATATATATATATATATATATATATCTTGTGCTGGAACTATAAGTGAATGTTTCGTTCATTTTTATATAACGATTTGGCTTCCATTACACAACACAGATTAAATTAAATCGTGTAAAATTAACAGATTTCAAGGATATAAAATTTACTGAAAATCTAAATTAAAGATTGAGGCTTGCATAATACATTTATACACTGTATATACACACAAGTATATAATTGTGCACACGTATATAGCCAAATATGTATGTATATATGAATAATTTAGTGGTTTATACTATGGTTATATGCGATAACATATTTCATAAACATGGTGAGACCCAACCTTCTGTCTGATCATTATCTAAGAATTCAAAAAACCCTCGAGTACATCCTTCATAGTGTAACGAAGATTCAAACAAAATGGAAGAATTTTACTCAACAATAGACTCCACATATGCCATTAAATTTACACTATAGATATCCAAGCATATGTAATGATTTAGTTTTTTTTTTCGATATACCAAACAAATATAAAACTTAACTAATATTGTCGCTGATTGTGAATAATGATTAAGGCGAGTAAACTTACCAATCATGGACAAAATGTTTTCAATTAGTGACAATCTGTTGCTTTATCCTCTAAACAATGGTTGGTAAATGTATTGCAACTCATTCAGTTAAGCATTGGGACAACAATGGTGATGATCAAAATTAGAATGAAATTGCAATTATTAAATACATTTGTCAGTGGAATACTTTATCAAAAAAAAATTATCTTCGCGTGTCTAATTACCCAAGAGGGTTCAGAAAAAAAAACGAACATGGAGACTTTTTCTAATTTTGCTTTTGCCCATCAAAATTCTGTGCTTTACTGAATACCCAAAAATTTTGGTTTTTCAATTACATCAATTGCATTACCGCGCCAGACTCACGAGATAAATTTTCAACGTAGAAACTTTTTCTAAACAATTACATATATTTACTTTCCTAGTGAAGGATGACATTCTGTAAAAGAATAAGTTTACCTGAGTAATGTATAAAATACTTGTGGGGTTTGGTAAAAATACCAGGTGCAATCGGAAATGGGTCAAAAGGAAGAAAGAAACCGGTACAGGATACAGAAGGAGTTTGTGCAATTTTACCTTTACAATTTTCTTTGGGGGTATATTCTTTTTCGTTAGGTATGACTTCCTGCGTTTCCAAATTAAAGTTGAAAAAAGAAAACTGGAAAAGGCTTGAAAAATGTTAGCAGCAGCAAGGTTACGGAATGTAACCAGATGGTTCGGGAACTTTCACTCACACAGACACAATATATATATATATATATATATATATATATATATATATATATATATATATATATATATATATACACATGTATATACACACATATTGTATATATAGACGAATATATACACATACATTCGCCCTATGACTTCTGCCCCTAAAGAGAAGAACCACGATGTGTTACCCCGCTCTCTACACCATAGATGTTCAAGGAGCTAGTGTGATAACAGTACCTAAAGTACTTTTTCTTGTTGGTGTCCCACCCCAGTACTGACTAAGCTCAATATCGTGTAATGACTCAGACTTGAGCTTTAAGTCTCTGTGGATGTGGTACAAAATAGAAGAAAGATTTGGTACAGTGCAAAAAGGAAAATCTGGATTCTTTGGCACTTGAGAACAAAGAGTGATTGTGTAAGAAGTGACTTAAAGGTAATATTGGGGATATGTGACCAAGAAATAAGAAAGAATGATTTAAAAAGTAATTTTTAGGTGGCTCGAATCCATTCCTGGTCGCAATTAAGGGGCTTGTGCTGCTAGATTTAAATGCAAAGGCACGTGACCGATTATTATTGCTAATATTATTACTTTAATTAGCATTTTTCGTAGGTACAGAGTTCCAGGAATAAGGGAAAATGGAGAGTCGAATGAAAAAAAGTTTGAGAAGGGACTTTAATCTAGGGAAAACAAGTATATTCATAGTTATACTTTGGTAAGAGAATATATTAAAGGTAAAAGTTTGCTATATTACTTGCGTTGTTACACGTTAGGTTGATGGACGATTTGGCTGGAGGTATATCTGGTCATTATTTGCTTGGAACAATGAGATGAGAAATGGATAGATGAAAATGTGACTTTACCAGGAGAGAATTTACTGGCGTTGATTATGTATTTCGTAAGTCACTGTGAAGCTTAGTAAGTTTTCTTAGCATAGAAAGATTAGTTCGGTAATTCGTCTTATAGATGTAGAAGGTAAAAGACTAATAATAAAAATAGTTTACTTGTAAAACGATGTTAGTACGGTAGACATCAGTATTATCATGTGCGTGCATTCGTCGCCAGTCGTTACAATAATATATTAAAGAAATATCTTTTATACAGTTCGTTCCATCTACTTCTTTCTATCTCTTCTTTTATCTCACGAAAGTTTACTCATTGTTCAGTTCTGTATAATGTGATCAACTATCGTTCACACTGATTATGAATCTAACGTTTTCTCCTGAAGTGCGTCTTGAATTTAAAAACTTCTTAATCCAAAAGAGCTTTCTCCAAGTCGTTCATTTCATCGTTTGACATAACTAATGATTCCTGGGCTGCCTGGAGCTGCAGGCTTCTTCATACGTTAGTGCTATGCGACGTACATGCTGCATTATTTGTGTTTACATTCATATACACACACACACACTCACACATATTATATATATATATACATTATATATATATATATATATATATATATATATATATGTGTGTGTGTGTGTGTGTGTGTGTGTGTGTGATAACCTATCTATACCCAAAAACTTATCTTTACAAATATATAATAAATATATTTTATGGTTAAATAAATTATTCTCAAAGACATCGCTTTGACATCTGCTTTTAAGGTGATATGAGGTTTTGAAGATTTTCAAAGTGGTTGATAATTGCCGCTCATCTACGATAGTAACCAAAGGGGAGTTTTACTTCACACAGACATCACCAAACTTGATGTTCGCCTAGTTATCACATACACAACAGGCAACATAACTCTGCCTGGTGTTTGCCAGACGGGGATTCGAGTCCCGCTCAGACTCGTTAGTGCCTTTAGTGCCTGCAACCTTACCATCCTTGTGAGCTAAGGTTAGGGGGTTTGGGGGAGCCTATAGTATCTGTTAAGTCATCAGCAGCCATTGCCCGACCCTCCCTGGTCCTCGCTTGGGTGGAGAGGGGGCCCGAGCGGTGATCATACATTATATGAGCAGTCTCTAGGGCATTGTCCTGCTTGCTAAGGCAATGTCACTGTCCCTTGCCTCTGCCATCCATGAGCGACCTTTAATATTTTAAAAGCATAATTATACTATCACAAAGGGTCTAACAGAGTAAACAACTCAATACTGGAAAAAAAAATCGCACTAAATAAGAGAAAGGGCAAAGAAAAGATTATACTTAAACTATGAAATGAATTTAATGTGAACCTGATGAATAAAAAGACCATTTGGCTGCAATTTGAGTTTCAGAAGCACCCAACGATTCAATACCATTAATGATAACATTTTGATATGGTCACATCTTGAAGACGACTTTCAATTAAAATTCATAATACTAATGTTCAAGCCTGCGAATATTTGAATAAAAAATATTCAGAATTATGAAACCCCCTATAGAGCTTACTTAACTAAATAACAATGTTGGTGTCTGTACTAAGACCTGAATATAATGGAACTCGAGCTTTCGTAAAAACAAATAAAGATACAAGAAAGGCGCAGAACACCAAACCAGGGAACATTCTTCTTCATAACTCGAAAAAAAAAATAAACGGATAAAAAGATTTCACCAGCAGTCAAAACCAAGAAAGGTCATTTCAAATCACGACACAGTTGAAGAAGATATGCAGCCAATGCATTTCTGAATTGAATGCGCAACCTAGAATGTCACAAAGAATTCTAAAAGGGCTACACGCGTAAGAAAAGCAAAACAAGCAAAACATTGCTATTAGAAACATTTGGGGCGAGTTGCATCTAGTTCCGTGACCTAATAACAATCATATAGCTTTGTTAAGTGTTCGAAGTCGTCATCCATAATTTGTACCGTGTAACAAATATAAATACATACACACGTACACACATAATATATATATATATATATATATATATATATATATATATATATATATATATATATATAGTATATGATAAACTTTGCACATTTAGACGTGTTTTTCATATTCATATAAGCCATATATTATACTCCTACTAATATCTGGATTCTCTATCACAAAGAAAATAGCTTCTGGTCGACCGGGGAATCGAACCCGGCCCAAGGACCTAAGGTTCCATTGACTTAACAACTCAGCCATAAAGAGAGATAAAAGTTTATGGCAACTCACTAATACTTATACCCAGTTTCTTGGGCCAGGGTTCGATTCCACGGCCGACCAGAAGCTATTATCTTTGAGTTGATTCCGCCTTGGGTCTCTGATCCCGAGGTAGAGAGAATCTAGATATTAGGACGGGTATAATATATATATATATATATATATATATATATATATATATATATATATATATATATATATATATATATATATATTGTGTGTGTACAATTGTACTCTCAAGCACTGTACCCAGTCAGGTTTTATACCTTGATATGTTACCAAGTTTTTACAAGTACATAGAAAAATTACAGTAAGTGTATAATTACTTGCCTCGGTAATGATGAAACATTTCTGTTGCCTGCCTAAAGCTAGGTACTCATTACTATCAATGACATCAGTGCGGAAGGCAGACAGTTAGGATTAACCAGTACAGCAAAGTGCAATGTAAGAAATATCCACATACAGAAACAGTCTTTTTCTTTTTTGCAGTGTTGCTCAGAGTTAAATTTGATTCACAATCATACGTTGAATAAAGTTTATATTGCTAGTGCATGGCTTCATTGATTCATATTATTCTCAGGAAACTTGGAATCCTGTAAAATATTGATGTTATATTTACACACACACACAAAAAAACTGTTTCAATTTAAGAGATGGGTGCTTAAAGAGTTGAAAAATGTATTTCATTAGCTAGACTAGTCTTGGAAAGGGATTTTATTTACTTTAATTAAAACGTGACTTTATACTTGACCATGGAGACAATGCCTCCAAATAAACGATCTCTCAGTGGGTTGCTCCTTCGTTACATTGAAAAAAGCGTTTTCATTAGCTCTCCATTCCTTCTCCTTGGAAAGTTAAGTTATTTTTTGGTTTGAAGTGCCTTCTCTTGAGAGAGAGAGAGAGAGAGAGAGAGAGAGAGAGAGAGAGAGAGAGAGAGAGAGAGAGAGAGAGAGAGAGAGAGAGAGAGAGAGAGAGAGTTTTAAGTCTGATTGACCAACATATTCTTGGAAACACACCCATATTTTCATTTCGTTTTTGTGTGTCTTGGCTTTGTCAGCAGAGGCATCCGCAATGCTGAGTCTTATCCCAAGTAGCAGCGTTTGCTGTAGTCTCCTCGAGGGAGGAAAACTTTAATGGCTTTTATTAATTTTGTTACTCTCGCGAATGAAAGACTTTCGCTGGTGGACGCTTGGGAATCAACATTCTGCGATGTTCCTAATAACGTCATACGATTGTCATTTTATTAATTCTCAATTGACAATTGACTTATAGTTCTTTTTAAAGGCGAGAATTACTATGAATAAAATTTTATACTATAATACTTTCAATTCTATATTTTTTTTATTAATGACGTCATCTATTGGTTGAGTAATAGAACTACATTTCAATATAAAGGCCATGGTGGTGAAAATTAGGTACAAAATATCTGGACACTTCGAAATTAATTAGCAAGAATTGATAAATGAAACTAAAAAGTCCTTAAATACAAAATTTCAAGATTAATTTTCAAATACATAAATTATTTTTCCAAAGGCTACAACGAATTTCATGACTGATCTCGCAAGGCTACGATTCCAATCGTGCAACGGGATTGGCGTCGCTTCTTCAGGACCGTTCTCTCTCATCCAAAAGAAATTCAACTGTGAGCCTTCCCTACCCCTTTTAAACTGAAGGTTAATATCATCGTTCAAACAATGTAGTCCTGACGAGGAATCACGTAAAAAAAACTTACTCCAAACACGTATCGACACCAAATATTAAATAGGGAAAATTAAATGCAGTTTCAGGTTATCCTAAAATCAAGCTGGAGCTCACTTTACCCGGAGTGATTCTTATCAATTTTTACACGCCACTAAGGCATTATCATTTATCAACTGAAAACTTAGAATATCTTGTCCAAATACCATAAATACACACACACACACACACACACACACACACTATATATATATATATATATATATATATATATATATATACATATATATATATACATATACACATATATACATATGTATATATATACATATATATATATATATATATATATATATATATATATATATATATATATATATATATATATATAGGCGCCAACAAACCGACCTCCCCAATATCCCTATCTCACAAGAATGGTGAAGTTGTATGACAATCCTGGAGCAGGTCTCGAACATATTCCTAAAGGAAAAACTTCACATAGTATTACTCATACAAGAACCGTTTTCTGATTAATGAATATTGGACAAATCCTTCTAAATCTCTGCCAAATTGAAAAAAAAAATACAATATAAATGCAGAAAAGTATTCAATAACAATATTTTGGCTTTACTACTGTTCCTTTACTAAGTACGTTATAAACCAGCCAAACTCTAAATGTTAACTTACCTAATAGGAGTAATAAAAACCGGCGGACAACCAACGAGCCAGGATAAAATAGTTTCAAGAGAACATAACTATGTTCAATAAGTCTAGGGTAGAGGCCTCTTTTTCACTCCTAAGTTTAACGAGGGTTTACATAGCTAAAACACTATCATCTCTCTCTCTCTCTCTCTCTCTCTCTCTCTCTCTCTCTCTCTCTCTCTCTCTCTCTCTCTCTCATAAGATAGATGGAAACGTTGCCCTAAGCTAAGCCCCTTCACCTAGTTTTCTAAATTATAGTTAAACAATGAAAAATTTGAGTACTTCGTTTTACTTCCTTCATGATAGTTTTACTTATTCTCAAGGTTTTCCTTTCCCTGGCCCACCAGCTAACTTCCGAAGATTAATTTGAAAGACATGGAGGTTCAAACTTGAAATTTTTGACACAATGAATTTGGAGGCACTCTTCAGTAAGAAAGCTTCCACTCCTTGGAAATATCCAAGTGGGAGCGATAAAAATAAGACGGGATGAACACCTAACAAACAACCTAAGGTCGTCAAAATAAAAACCTTTTTTTAAGTTCAAACTAGGCCTTAAGAAAAAATGCAAGGCATAAACATCAAAATAAAATAATCCCAATTTTTCACGTGTTCATTTCATTACGCTGAAAATGTAGCTTAGGCCACATAAAGCCCGATATTTTTTTAAGATTAGAGGAAATTTTTAAATATTCTCAACAAAGGCTAGATTTTCATCTGTAGATGGAGATGGTTTGGGCATGCTCTTCGCACTCTACAAGAGAGATTAGTTCACCAAACGTTTAGCTGGTCCCCACAAGGTACTAGAAGAGTTGGAAGATCCAGGCCTACTTGGCTGAAGACTATGAAGCCCGAAGTGGCGATGAATGGAGAAGTATTGAATTAAAAGCTCAAGATAGAGGCGACTGGCCAAATCTAACCAAGGCCCTTTGCGTCAATAGTCGTAAGAGGAGATGATGATGATGATGATGATGATGAGATACAATCATCTGCATTCCATATTTCATGAATCATTCAACCTCCTTAGTTTCAAGTAACAAGTAAATCATTATTTAAAAACCCAGTCCAATAACTACAAAAAGTGTGGTTAGTTACCGAGCTTCACTTAGGTATTCATACCACATTCATAAGACTTTGGTTCCTAGGGAATGCTAAGAGAAAAACAAAGTCTCATAATTTTGTCATTTTAAAACTGAAACTTTGCATAAACTCACATTTCTTAGGGAAATCATTCTAGTGACTGGAATAATCATTTGGCATTGCTACATGGCTGAATGATACAGAAGTGAGAAAACAGATAAAAAGAAAACTCTGAAAAAGTTGAAATTACGCAGACGTTTTGTTTTGCTATCAAATTTCAAATCAAAGGAAGCTCTACGAATTTACAAAAATAAAACAATTGTGAAAAGCACAATGCTCTCTCTCTCTCTCTCTCTCTCTCTCTCTCTCTCTCTCTCTCTCTCTCTCTCTCTCCACTTAAATTCACTCTCAAAGCATCAAACATTAATCCTTTACCAAATGCAAAACCATATAATAGCACTTTATGAAATAAAGATGCATTACTAAAAAAATAAATTAATATTCTCATTAAGCAGCTCTACAGATTTCAGAAATACTTTTGGATATTCAGTAGATAGTGAATACTCATCAAAGTTCCAAAAGAAAAACTCGTGTCTTTTCACATAATCAACTTTGCAATGGAGAGAGAAAGCCGTTGCACAATTTTAAAGAATTATGTTAATTAAATTATTATTGTTATTATCATAATTATTATTATCATTATTACTTCCTAAGCTACAACTCTAGTTGGAAAAAACAGATTGCTATAATCCCAGGAGCTCCAACAGGGAAAAATAGCCCAGTGAGGAGAAGAAACAAGGAAAAATTAAATATTCTAAGAAGAGTAACATTGAAATGAAAATTTCTTATATAAGCTATAAAAACTTTAACAAAACAAGAAAAATAGAAAATAAGATAGAATAGTGTGCCCTAGTGTACCCTCAAGCAAGAGAACTCTAACACAAAACAGTAGAAGACTGTGGTACAGAGGCTAAGGCACTACTCAAGGCTAGAGAACATGATTTTTATCCATGTCTCCAACTAAAATATGCAGAAAATTGAGTCTCAATATATAACGATGGAAAAATAACGGCCATTCGAAGTAAATACTTGATTAAAACTGAAATTTCAAATACTATAAACATGCAGAAAAATTCCAGCAATTATCAAGCATGGCACGATTTAAATATTAAACGACATCCGATGCAAACCATATAATTGCATAATGACAATGGTAGATTGCTGTTTTACAGCAAACCGTAACAGATAATTAGGAATATTATTGGAGTAATTATCTATTGTGATTACATACATTATTATTTTAATTACGTTTATGATTATGATCCTTTTAGATATTACCATCACTAGTTTTATTGAACCATTAACATTAACGTGATAACGTTATTTTCAGTTCTGTAATAACTATTACTATTTGTATAATTATGACGTGTTTAAGGCCCTAAAAGAGAATAAAATTAGATTTGTTAAAATTGTCAATTGCTTACCAAAGTAATCAGCTTACCGAATCTCGTGAAATGGTAAGTTAATTATATCTTATGTTTTGGATTAACGATTACATTTTAAAACTCCAGGTGCTTTTTAAAAATATCATTTGCCTATGTATATACATACATATATATATACATATACATATGCATATATATACACATATCTATACACACATACATATATATATATATATATATATATATATATATATATATATATATATATATATATATATATATATACACATAATATGCTCTTCGCACTCCCCAAGAAAGATTAATTCACCAAACGTTCAACTGGGCCCCACAAGGCACCAGAAGATTGGGAAGACCCAGGCCTACATGGCCGAGGACTATGAAGCGTGAAGAAGGAGACGAAGACTGGAGAAGTATTGAATTAAAAGCTCAAGATACGGACGAAATGTAACCGAGGCCCTTTGCGTGCGTCAATTGGCGTATGAAGAGATGATGATGATGATAACGTGAATTATTATGAGCACAAATGGCATTATTTTTTTTTCTTATACTTATGATATGAAATTCGTTTATCTAATGATTTCCGCGATTATCCAATATAAAATATCCATATTTGCATGGTTAATTATTAACCATACCTTCAATACCGTCAGGAGTGTTGCAAATTAGACCTCTGCCAATAGTATTTCGGTAAGAAAATGTAATATTAATCCCAAGCAATCTCAGAGGAGTGATTATAAACACAAAATTAGGTTGGTATGGTATGGGTAGAAAATTAGATTTACTTTTACTATACCTTCTTGGCAAAAAGAAAGATTTTCTTGCAAGTGTCAAACTTTGGTCTGTGTCTTGTGTACTGAAAATATTTTCGAAGATCTATTTGATATTATCATCATCATCTCCTACACATATTGACGCAATGGACATCAGTTAAATTTCGCCAGTCGTCTCTATCTTCAGCTTTTAAATAAACACTTCTTCACTTATCAACTCTTGCCTCACGCTTCATAGTCTTCACCCATTTAGGCCTGGCTCTTCCAACTCTTCTAGTGCCTTCTGGATGCCAATCAAATGTATGGTGAACTAATCTTTCTTGAGTAGTGCGAAGAGCATGCCCACACTATCTCCATTTACCCCTTACTACGATCTCAACCACATATGGCACTCGAGTAATTTATCGTACAGTTTCATTTCTAATCCTGCCCTGATATTTCACACCCAATATTCTTCTGGGGGCTTTGTTCTCTCATCTACAAAATATGATAGATATTGTTTCATTGTCACACCCCGACTCATGTCCATACAGTAACACCGACCTCACTGAACTGATATATAGCCTGATTTTTATATGTAATTTCAGGAGAGTTGATTTCCAAAATATTACTTAACCTTTTTATATATATTTCTAAATTCCTCGTTTATATATTCGGGATAACAGAACACTTTAAGGAACATGGGTCTTGATGCAAACAGTTTATCATCTGATTTATGACATGAATAGCTATTTATTATTGTTTGTGTTTTTTTCTGTGTATTTTAAACTTAAAATTTGAGTTCATAGTTGACCTTAAACTGCCACATCTAAAATGAAATACCATTGTCTTCTTTTTCGACAGTAAAAGTTATGGAGGGTACTAGATTATTAATGTCACTTGAAATTATGCCTTGACTCAATTTAAAATTTGCCTGACAGAGATATTGAAAAAATAAAACAGCAAAATAAATGAATTGAATCATATTACCGATATTGAGCGTGCTAAATGTACGCCACATAATTGTGCACAGTGTAATGCATGTAACGGGAAGTTCAATCTATCATTGAACATATCGCATAATGGATTTTCGTTTAAATATAATTACCTGGTTGGGAATCCCTAATCAGTAATGCAGCAATCGAAAATTACCCACCCTCTTATGTATAATCTTTGTTGGAAGCGCATGTGAAGGAGGAAAACTTTTGTAATAATCATCACTATTTGAATAATTATATCTCAATTATTAACACTTAAAACAGTATAATACTATTTGATAAAAGTCTATATTTAAAGTATTATCAAGCAATTATCCCAAAATTAAAAAAATAATTTTATGATTGTTACAAGAAAAGTAACCCCTTCCAGCAACCACTAACGACAGCATTGTGCAGGACAACTGGAATCTTTCAGTCGCCCACAAACCAAATTAATAAAGGCCATTAAAGTTCTCTCTTGAGGACTTAGCAAATGTTCCTTTGGATAAGACAGCAATGCGGATGCCTCCACTGACCAAGGCAAGAGACGAGACAAAAACCGAAATAAAAATATGGCAGCTCTGAAGATTATGATGGTCAATCTTGCTTTAAGAACGCTTCAGAATGTTTATATATATTCTGTATATATATATATATATATATATATATATATACTATATATATATGTATATGTATATGTGTATATATATATATATATATATATATATATATATATATATATATATATCTACAAGTGTGCGTGTGTATGCATAACAGTATATATGTATACATATTACATATATGACATATATGCATTATACATATAACTTAATATATTTATATATAGCATATAATTTTATACACATACACACACACACACACACACATATATATATATATATATATATATATATATATATATATATATATATATATATATATATATATAATGTTCCATTTCTCACACAGAAATACACCATAAAGAAGATTATACGGAGGAGTATGTACAAGAACTCAACACTTCGAGGGATAAAAGTAACAACTCTTCTCGGTGAACAAGAAGAGGACACTAATGAAATTCATTTTGGGTTTTACTAACGAAAACAGCCTAACTTCGCCAGGATCATTCAACTACTTTTCCTTTGGGTTAGGTTTAAAGTTAGTCAAGTTTCTATTTAATTTTCAACAGAAATGTATACGAAACATGTTTCCTTAATGAAAAATTGGGGGAAATATTTCAGTGTTTTTGTATTATCACAGTAACAACTTTGGAAAAAATAACTGCAATACATGATCAGGATGATGATATTCTCCAGTAAAAGATTTTTTTTTTAGTTTACTAACTTCCAACTTCGTAAATAAGGTAATTATATATAGAAGATTTTAATATTTTTGAAAGAAAATCGACCAGCCATGAAGTATTCTTACACCTGATTGCTTGAAGAAACGCGAGAAAGCAAACATACTATAAAAGAAGATATATGAAAGTACAATATAACAAGACTCAGCCAAACTTCATCTAATTGCTTAGTTTTACAGAGTTGTGAGCACGAAGAGCACATTTGTGATGAGTAGATTTCATTAGACATACAGACATCAGCTTTTATTCAGGTATCATAATAATCGGAGGACAGTCTTAACAAAATGTAGCTCACCCAGTCGTGGGACAACTTAGTATTTCATGTTAGGTGTGGCATCTAAAAGTTGGACCACCTACATATAAAGAGCTATGTCAAATTAACTAATGGTGGGGTGATAATCACCAACAGCCAGCTTTCTTAGGTGACATGTTCGCATGATCAAAGTCTGAAGGGTTAGCCACTCGTGCGCCACCTCTGAGAGTAGTGGTAAGGCTCCAACCTGGGTCACTTACTTGCATTCAAAACAACAGTGAGTGGCATCCTGCCAGGACTTAAATATTGCCTGATGCTTCCCCTTCTTTCATTCTGGATAAAGCAATAACAAAATTACCTCCTAACTGGAACATCTGGTAGGATCCTGAGATTCCCTTATTAATAATCAAGTGGATTCTTCCATTGGCAAGCTGTGGTTCTGGCTTCTCCCTCTATAGCATATCTACATGATGTAGAGTGAGAGATCGACTCTTAGCGTAGCATACCTTCAAGGGTTGTGCAGATAGTTCAGGTACTACCACTATGGAGTTGTTGAGTCCTTTGACTGGCAAGATAGTACTGCAAGGGATCCTTCTCCTAATTACAGCTCATTTTTTCTTTGCCTACTTTCCTTTGTCCGCTTGCGTATATATATATATATATATATATATATATATATATATACATACATACATACATATATATATATATATATGTATATATATATATATATATACACATATATATATATATATATATATATATATATATATATATATATTCCTGATGGTTTGATGCCAGGTATCTAAAAACAATCATATACGCCGTTGAATATATCATCAGATATAACTTTGGATGAAACATTTATATATATATATATATATATATATATATATATATATATATATATATACATATATATATATGTATATATATGTATATATACACACATATATATAAAGAGAGAGAGAGAGAGAGAGAGAGAGAGAGAGAGAGAGAGAGAGAGAGAGAGAGAGAGAGAGAGAGAGAGAGAGAGAGAGAGATAAGTCGACCTTGGTCTGGTAGAGATATCCTAAAAGTCAAGTCTATTGCAGATCAAGTTTACCATGTTAGAAAATACTTGAAGGTCATCAAGTGCTAACATCTAATTTTTCCACTAAAGCAAAACAGTTTACGGTTGTTTCTTAATTACATAACTGTAAAATACACATGCTTCTGAGTCCATCTGGTAGTGGAAAGAAGAATAGTTTCCTGTCAGTACAGCCTGTGGAAATGTTTCCAAAAGGATTGTCATTAAGAATGACCAGTCAGTGTGTATTTGTAGAGTTCGTTTAACCTGAATTTCTTTGCTAAAATCTCAAAATTTACACGAAAATGGAAATGTAATGCATCACACAGTTCAGCAAACACTGTCAGAAGATGTATGATTGTAAAATGGAAGAACAGTAGTGGAATGCCAAAGAAGAAAATTATTAATAGTTTCCCATGCTATGTGAAACAACTTCAGTGAGTAACAAACATCATATCAGTTGAAATTAAGAATAGCTTCAGCAAAATGTCTATACGCTTAAAATAATGTTTTAATATTATACTTTTCCGTTTAACTATTACAGCTCTATTTTTCATCAGTCAGGTGATGTAATATTTTACTTCTTTGGTCTCCAACAAAAATCTACGAGTAATGTAGGAAATATTTTGATACACAGCTTATTATACATGCGCACTATGATATGGATGTATATACAGTGTGTATATATATGGTCTCCCTTTATCTATCTATATGCCTAGATATATGTGTATATATATAGGTATAATCATATATATCTATCTATATATATTATATATATATATATATATATATGTATATATATATATATATATATATATATATATATATATATGTATATATATGCATATATATAAATATAAATATATATATATATATATATATATATATATATATATATATATTATATATATATCATGTAGAGTATGTGAGAGAGACTATATACTCACACACTCGTACACACACACATATATATACACACACACACACACACACATATATATATATATATATATATATATAATATGTAGAGTATATGAGAGAGACTATACATACAAACACACACACACACATATAAATATATATATATATATATATATATATATATATATATAATATATATATACTGTATATATATATGTATATATAGATATAGATATAGATATAGATATATATATATACATATATATATATGCATATATATATATATATATATAGCGTATCCATATATGAGTATCGTGTATATA
>NC_090732.1:127950502-127968002 GCF_036898095.1 Palaemon carinicauda | reverse complement strand
TCAATTGTCAGATACCACAAACATAGCAAATTAATTTTACACATACTCATACACTCACGCGCGCACACACACACACACATATATATATATATATTTATATATTCAAAATACTATAAAAATAATAAAAAAAAGTATTGATATGTGAAAACTTTAAAAGACTCGTTTACCCCGCCGCTTCGACGAAGGTCAAAGCCTATCTTATTCCATCTTGGGTCAAAGTTCCAGTCTAGCAGCGGGATTTGTTTGATTCAGTAGGAATGTTGTCTCTTGTCCGAAGCACACAAAATTATTACTTACTTTACTTCCTCAGAAAATCTAGATTTGCACAGTGCGTTGTGTGTATGTATGTATGTATGTATGTATGTATGTATGTATGTATATATATATATATATATATATATATACATATATATACATATATATACATATATATACACATATATACATACACACACACATATATATATATATATATATATATGTCATGAACTAGCAATTTCTCAACGAATTTAATATGTATGATGTATGTATATTATAATGCTAAACAAATCCATATGAACAAAGTCACACAAAAAATTACGAGGTAAAAAAGAAGAATCAAACTTTATTTCCAATACTTCATGAGTGTTCCCTTGCTATTCATTGGATTATTTTCCGTCAATAACTGGATAATTAGGATAAGATAGAAAATACATCGCTTAAAAAAGGTCCCTTTTCCCAAAAAGTTACATTTCTCTCCCAAAAGCCAAATCACCGATTGCCATTAAAAGGGTCAACTTTATGTTATAATTGCCGTAACGATCTGTAGAACCTTTTTGCTTAATTTTGCTATTAAAACACAAAATCAATTAAGCAAATAAAATAAACCAAAATCACAACCTTCTTGCTAAAGAAAACAAGGAGCTGCGGTTATTCACTTCATTCTATGAATAAAAAACACAAAAACAGAGACACCACAAGTGATTGATGACTCTGTTGCCCTGAGACACCATAGGGTTTTGTTATTTAAACAGACTACACGAGAACAATAGTAACAATGGAAATAAATGTATCTAGGCACACGTATATATTAGTATCTCGACCATGCAAGTTCCTTCCAACATTAAATAAAACTTTTATTAATGCCTCAATCTTTTCATGTTAGAAACACATCCTACTTGTATAGAGACCAACCGTTTTAACAAACATAAACAGATAAATTACAATAATTACAAACAAACCCACAAACCTTGGTGTTTCAGGCAATTTATTCCCCCATATACCAAGACTGTTCAACAACGGTTCACATATTTCACTGCATATTACAAACACAAGGTCCCCTACATCTCATGTTTGTTCTCAGTACCATTGTATGTAAGGCAGTTAGTAAATATTTACCCCATTAGTTCCAAAGGCGATGAAATAGTGATAGTCTACTTGAGACTTTACAAACCTTTGGGGGGCTAGGATAATAAAGATTTGTTTCAACAAAACGTTTAACAGTCTCAGCTTAATTAAAAATAAAATTAACTCAGAAGAGACCAATTAATTTGCAGAAAGCGAGAGGAAGATATATAGAATATTCTGTTTGGAATAGTGTCAAAACATAAAAAGTAAAAAAAGTAAAAAATAAAAAAAACATGGCCACCTTAAATGGGCTATTGAAGTCTATCACTCTAAAGTTTACATCACCCCCACGCACAGAGATAAACAGATCTCTGACTTTTGTGATCATTGCACTGCTAAATTTATATCAAAACCCTTACAAAGGTGCTATCACATTCTAATAACAATAAGGAAATAAAAAATAGCAGACAGGAATAAGAGAAATAAAATGACAATTTTAGGAATCTAATGTATCTGCAAGCATAGAAAATTCAGATAAAAATTATATAATTGGTTGTGCCTAAATAACATTACTCAATTGAGTATCTTATTAGGATCATTGAACAAAAAAAAGAAAAAATAAGGACCTAGATATTCTTACACACTTTGTTGGTTATCATAAACCGTTTTGTATTAATAATAATCACCAAAATCAAGAGAACAGCATACAATGCATCAAGAAAATATCATTAGTTTTAAACAATCAAAGTCAACTGGTTAATATTCTCTCTCTCTCTCTCTCTCTCTCTCTCTCTCTCTCTCTCTCTCTCTCTCTCTCTCTCTCTCTCTCTCTCTCTCTCTCTCTCTCTCTTTCTCATCAAACTTCAATGATTTCCAGAAACTAGTTAAAACAAATCTTTTTAGGATAACTTTCATAAATACACAAACATTCATTTTACAACAAACATCATAAAAATAAAACATCCATTTTGGAACAAATAATATATAATCACAAACATTCATTTTAGAACAAACATAAAAAAATATATTCATCATTAAACCAGAAAATCTTAATTGGACCTCATATAAGTTACAAAATACTTCATGAAAAATACTCGGTGAATGTAAATAATGGTCTACAACTAAAACACATTTCCACAGATAAATGAACAATAAACCAACATGTTGAACGTGGGTTAGCATATTTCAAAGAAGTGATATTACACATCCTGCAGACACTATTTACATTCCTAGTATTACTGTATAAAAGATAATGTAAATGATGCTATGTAATTAAAGATACGTTGAAATACAACATAGGGTCAGGTTTGTTTAAGCGACAGATATTTATGATTTCAAGATAAATGTCCTTTCAGAATCTAATATTTGTATAATTGATAAAAAGACTTGGGATTTATTTATGGAAAGTGAACTATGAAGGCATAACAATAATAATAATCAGTTTGTCTATCATAAAAAATGTACTCAGAACGTTGGATACGATTATTTGGTATTATTTTCCTAAACCAAGGAATGCAGTTTATTATTGAAGCCAATTGTTTTTGGTAATAAGCTCATCATTGTTTTCTAATTGTATTGACCGTCCGTTGTATAGCATTTCTTTGCCCGCTGTTCTACCTTCTTTTACATTTCTTTAAAAATTGATTGGTAAATTTCGGAATTTTTTTTCGGAGTTTTTTAATGTTTTTAATGGAAATTATTATTGCTTGTGAATTGCGTCACCGGCTAAATCCTTAAGAGAGAAATTAACCCTTTTAGACAAAACAAGGATGCTAAAAAGGCGGATAGTGGCCATTCCAGTGGAAACATACAGAGTGAGTCTGATGACAACGATGACAACAGCTCTGAAAATTATTTTGAACATGTTAGTAGCATCTTGGAACACAAAATATTATTAGAAAAGAATATGAAATACCATTGAAATATTGAACTGCGTTAAATGAATCCAAAGATGAATATGTGACTTACAATAAGCCTTCATTACCATTATATTTTCAAACCTAGACTCATTACTAAGTGCTTCGAGGTTAAGGTTCTCCTTGCCTTTATCAAGAAGTTAACAAAACGTAACATGATTACAATTCCTAGTGGCATCAAGCTATGGTCCTTTGCCAGAAAGCTTATTACTTGAGGGCAACCATAGAGGATAGGATGATTAGCATGGAGTTATTTACAGCAATGTTCCCAACCAAAATTGGCGTCAAACACATTATTTCATGATAAATTACATGAAAAAAATTAACACTAACAGAATCGCAGAACTATCTTCTAAAACAATAAACAAACTAAAATGCAAGACATTCGTAAACTAAATCAGAACAAAATTGAGGAAACACTAAAGGAGGAAGCATCAAATTAATGAAAGGAAGACTTAGAACAGGGCACCAACAGATGTTTGCTTTAAAGAATGAAAATGGAAATATTGCCAACAAAAGAGGTAGTGCGACAAAAATTGCAGAGAATTCCTATATAATGCTATACAAGTATTATAAGAAATAACTTTCTTAATAGAAATAATGAAACATCTGAGCCAGTAACAAAGGTAACAGTAGAAGTAAAGAAAAAATTTAAAGTCATGAAAAGAGGCAAAGCAGAAGGAAAAGATGACCTAACAATTGATAATAGATGGAGGAAATTTCATAGCAGTAAAACTTGCTGAACTTTACACAAGATGTTTGCATGAATAAAGTCTATACCTATATCTTTGAAAAAATTCATCATTACACTAATTAAAAAAAGGGAGACACACAAAAGACCTGAAAAATTATCACCCAATAAGTTTACTCTAAGTATATAATATATAAAATATTTACATAGATTTTATTAAGCCGACTAGAAAGATAACTAAATTTTAATCCACCAAAAGAGCAGGCAGGCTTTAGAAGCGGATATTCAACAACTGACCATGTCCTTATAATTAACTAGCAAAAGGAAAAATTATCAGAGTAAAAAAACCACAATCTTTCCTAAATTAGTCACAGGTTTCCTAGCTGGGGTTTTTAAGAATTCAGATAAGGAAATGTAGGAATTAACATTAATGAGGAATACCTTAACAACATAAAATTTGCAGATGACATAGTTCTATTTAGGGAATCATGGGAGGAATTACAACAGATGATAGAAGATTTGAATAGCGACAGTAAAAATAAAGGACTGAAAATTAGTATAATAAAATAATGTTCAATAAAATGCAGTGACAACAAATAAGGTTTATGGGCGAATCTCTAGAGATTATTAATGAATATACGTAGTTAGGACAGATAGTGTTTCCTGGGGACATGACACCGAAATTACAAGAAGGATAAGCATGCGATGGAAAGCTTTTGGTAAACAAAATGAGATGATGAAATGTAAAATACCACTTTCTCTAAAAAAGAAATGTATTTAATCAGATGGCCCTACCACTACTAACTTATGCATCAGAAACTTGGAGCCTTGCTAAAGCCATACACTAGCTAGTTACAACTCAAAGAGCTACGAAAAGAATAATAATGAAGGTAACACTAAGAAACAGAAAAAGAGCAACACAGATACGAGAGGAAAGTAAAGTAGAGGATATTCTAACGTGTAAGAAAAAGATATGAAAAATGGCAAGACATATAATGAGAATAAGAGATAACAGTTGGACATTAAGAATAACAGAATTGGTTCCTAGAAACTGCAAACGAAGTAGGGAAAGGAAGAGAAGACGATGGATTGACGGAAAAGAAAATTTGCTGTTATAAACTGGCATATAAAGACCATAAACAGAAGCAAGTAGGACATGTATGAGGTCTTTGCCCTACAGTGTTATAGCTGATGATGATGATGATATATACATATACATATATATATATACATATATATATATATATATATATATATATATATATATATATATATATATATTATATACATATATATATATATATATATATATATATATATATATATATGTGCGTGTGTGTGTGTGTGTGTAAATACATAAATATAAATAACTTCTTTAATTTTAGCTTTTACCCATTTCAATATGGCTTCAATGTTTCCTAACACCCCGTTTACACACACTGCTTAAACCTCCCCAAGTAAAAGGTAGAACTGAAAACTTCTATTGAAAAGGAAAGATTTTAACCAACCGTAGATATACTCATTTCTCCAGAGTAACTGTAATTGCAATTTCATGGAAAAATAACGGCAAAAAAAACAACTCCCCATTATCATCTATGAAAACCAGATATTTTAGAATCAATCACATAATCACATAATTCCACTCTATTACCGACAGTCTATTCAATTGCCTCACTTACAGGGCTGCGAGTCCACGGCTGATCTAATGAAAACCCTCTTCATAATTGAAAATTGACCGAGACGCAAACTGAATGCTAGGCGTAGATGTATACCAAAATTCATATTCTGAATTCAACAGAGCAGAACGATCTCCCATAAAGCAATCTCTCTCTCTCTCTCTCTCTCTCTCTCTCTCTCTCTCTCTCTCTCTCTCTCTCTCTCTGCCACTTGCATTTCTGAAAGCGCTTCTGTGTTCAAAACAATGCATAGGATTCTACATGTTTGAAAAATAAAAGCAATTTTATAACATGAATAAATACTTTACCGATAAATGTAAAAATATGCGAGCCATATCAAAATCAATTAACAACGGTTGTGTAGTAGTAACAGATGGCCATATTAAGAAATAAAACTAAAACAATAAAAATTACTTATGTGCAAGTCTGCATCACGGTAGATTTTCTCATGGTATGGAAAAATCTCTGGTTCCAAGTAAAGAAACACAGTAAGAATTCTTTGAATTCTGAAAACGTGCTTCAGTAACAGCAAAAAGACTTGGAATGAGCGATACGTCAGTTTCTGTCACCAAAAAAATCAAGACCAGAAGTCACATTAATATTGAAAGAAAGGGGACTTTTGAGGAAGACTTTGACAAATGCTTCTGTTATGCAGAAGGCATAATGAACTCGTAGTCAGGGTAATAATTTCACAGAGTAATTTAAAGCTTGTGTACCATATCATTCGTAAGATATATAAATTTGTCCTTCCAATGTTCTGTTATAGCATACTATAAAGAGAAAGAGAGACAGATAGACAGGCAGATATATATAGACAGCCAAACACATGAACAATACTGGTTAAAATTGCACACTAAAGGGGTTCTGTAGTTATGCTGAGGCAATGTCAATAATGAAAATAGCGATGCACCACGGGGAGGGAGAGAGAGAGAGAGAGAGAGAGAGAGAGAGAGAGAGAGAGAGAGAGAGAGAGAGAGAGAGAGAGAGAGAGAATAAACATGACTTTCGCTTTACTGATGTTTTGGCAGCTGTCCTCCATAAATGGCCACTAGGGGATTGTGGGCGGTGATTTTTTCTCTAAATACTCTGTGGCACTGTATGTATTTGGTGTGGCTTTTGTTGCAATGCGCGCCCGCGTGCTTCATGATACAGTTGCACTTGCAATTTCCGTTTCTTCTGCTGATATAGAGTTGGCAGAGATGTAGAGGGCGTTGTAACTAATTCATTCGCTGTATGAAAGTTATAACAGCAAGTTTTATCACAAAAACAGATTGCATATATACAAGGTCTAATAACTATTTCATTGTGTAAATACATTGTTATTGTTGTTATACAAGTAGAATGCCTGGCCCTAGTCGCTGGATCTATCTTCAAACACTTGTAATGTTAAATATATATATATATATATATATATATATATATATATATATATATAAATATATATATATATATATATATATATGCATATATATATATATATATATATATATATATATATATATATATATGTATGTATGTATGTATACAACATCAACAAATGAAGCTGTTTCTAGTCTACTGCAGGACAATGGCCTCACATGTCCTTATTCATGTCTGGGTTTAGGCCAAATCATCACCACGCTAGCCATTGCGGACTGAGGATGGTGGGAGACTTTATTCTGATTGCTCACATGAGAATGGGTGGCCCTGACTAGTACAGCATTGCTGATCATGGCAATACCCATGCTCTTTCACTACATTAAGGTATCCCCACTCAGGATGATATACAGTGTGTGTGTGTATGTATGTATATATATATATATATATATATATATATATATATATATATATATATATATATATATATATATATATATATATATATATATATAATCAGTACAAGTTTTTATAGTAAGATCCATTGTCTGGCCACTGGTACCAGGAAGTCTTTAACAACTATAACAACGTACTTACACACATACAATGAGATATCACCACCATACCTTTTATATTAAAATGTATTTCCATCGTTTAACCATGAATGAATTGTCAAGTAATAAAAAAAATTTATTCGAAACGCGTTCCTACACCAAATAATAAAAGCAGCAAATGCAGTTTTCCTGTTATCCTGAAAACTAACTGGAGCTCAGTTTGTCCTGAGATATCTATTTACTATAATCGTAAAGTAACATGCTCAAGTATCGCATTTAGAAGTGACAAGGTATGGATAAAACTAGATTTAAGTGCAGAAGATGCTTCACAGAAGAGAGAATGCTGGAGCCACGAGACCTGAAACTGTTGTGGATAGTGTTGTTGTTCAAGATGAACTGGAATAAGCAACAAGCGTAGTCTTTAAATCTAAACAGTCTGAAGGGGGGAGTAGGCCTTCCATTTTAAGCTATATTGTTCAAATGAGACCAGTTTTGAAAACTGCATCAACCCCTTTGCAACAAAGATGGCTTGGATGCGATTGCAAAAACTGCTTCATTACAGAGACGCCACTCCAAATGGAATCAAGTCAGAGATCAACACAGATATTCTAAAGGAAACTGTGAATACTTCTCTTGACATTTTAAAGTAAACTGTGAATACCTCCCTTGATATTCTAAAGGAAACTATGAATACCTCTCATAATATTCGAAAGGAAACTGTGAATACCTGTCTTGATATTCTAATGTAAACTGTTAATACCTCTCTTGATATTCGAAAGGAAACTGTGAATACCTCTTTTAATATTCTAAAGAAAACTCTGAACACCTTTCTTGATATTCTAAAGTAAACTGTGAATACCTCTCTTGATATTCTAAAACAAACTGTGAATACCGCTCTTGATATTCTAAAGGAAACTGTGAATACCTCTCTTAATATTCTAAAGGAAACTGTGAATACCTATCTTGATATTCCAAAGGAGACTGATGCTCATATCCCATTAGAAAAATATGAAAATGGTCATCCATTATATGCAATAGAAAGGATGATTGTGTGGGGCTTCAACGAATTCTCTTGCGCTCGTATATAACTATACTGCCAGAAGGAAAATGACTATTCAAGCACAAAAATAACAAGCGTTTAAAGGAAAGTCTTTAGTAAAATTTGATTATACATAAACTTTAGCAGATTCTTTTTATATCTAAAGACAGTACACAAATTTCATTATCATTATTTTCAATCAATTAGTTGACTTTTGCAGCATAGAATTTTGTAATACATATTCTATAACCATAGTCGTATTTTGAATTCACGAAAATTAGATTTAATTTCCATTCACTAGATGATTTTTAGAGCATAAAATTGGCCATGAAAAGATTCTGCGCATTTTTGTGTATTGGACTTTAGAAAATCTATATTTTGAATTTATGATATTAATATGTAATAAAATTCCAGTTCCAGGAACTGTTCGTTTTATTTTGAACTGAGCAACTCCTATTTTGAAACTGAAGTAGTGGGCCATGGGTATTTGGAGATATCTAAAATAAGCCATAACCTCAAAAATGTTGAAGACCACTAGTCTAGTAGATGGAGTGATAATAGAATCACAGCTTCAAGTTCACTTTACCAGCATGCAGGGTCTACAGGAAGCATAGAATCTACACCAGATATGCGGATGACCTCCTCATTACCAATAAAAGACCCAAAATTATAATAACAGTTTTAATAATAATTTTAATAGTGATAATAATTCTAATAATTTTAATAATAATATTTCTAATAAGTTCAATAATCATAATTTTAATCATTTTAATCTTAATCATATCAAAAAGGATAATAATAATAATAATAATAATAATATAAAATAATGATAATAATAACAATAATAATAAACTAATAAGCTATGAAGTTCCAGTGGCCAAGGCAGAACAAGACTAAACAAGTAATGTTATGAATGTTTTGAATAAAGCAGCAAATGAAAACAAATGAATCTAATAGTGTTCTTACCTACCTAACAAAACAAGAAATATAAACATACTGGACGAGTTATTTCAAGTAGAAAATTATTTCATAAACGATTGCTTCACAGTCTAACTTAATTGAGAATAATGTAATTATTCCAAACAAACCTAATTATTTTAATTCACTGTCTAAACACATCTGATAACAATTAAATTAGTGATTACATGAAATTAAGACGTAATCAAATAACAGAATTTAAGTTTATAACATTCAAAGGGGCCAACTGTCAATGCCCTCTTTCATGATGAATAAAGATTGTGATTGAACTAAATAAGTGTTTGCAAATTCGTGTCTGAGCAAATGATAAACACATCCGTGAGTAAATTTCTAGCAGCCAAGAGCTTAAGATTTAGATTACTAATACCTTTAAGAGAATGGAAATTAAATTCATTCACTGATATATTTTCAAGGAGATTTGCCTTTTCTATCTATCTATCTACCAATATACAGTATATATATATATATATATATATATATATATATATATATATATATATATATATATATATATATATATACATACACTGTTCATTGCCTCTCTTTTAGTTTATTTATTTCCTTATTTCCTTTACCACACTGGGCTATTTTTTCCTATTGGAGCTGTACCAACCGTGTGTCACACGATTGTACATAGTTCATTTTGTGTATATATTATGCTTGTATCTTCGCTCTTCCCTCGCACTAAAAAAAACCTGAATAAACATGCCTGTTCTTCTCACCGGTAACGGTGTCGGTTTTGAACATTAAATTTCCTATTGCACTGAGCTTTTGTATATAAAGGAGAGTGTTCTATAATAAACTCACTCAGTTGCTCTCATCCTGTCTTTGAGTCACAACCTTCCCTCGGCCCGTCACAGAGCCAATGGGCTTACAGCACCCTTCTTTTCCAACTACGGTTGTAGCTTAGCAAGTCATAATATATATATATGTATATATATATATACATACTGAATTATATATATATATGTATATATATATATATATATATATATATATATATATATATATATGTGTGTGTGTGTGTGTGTGTGTGTGTGTGTGATGTAAATTCAATAAATGCCTGGAGGCGAGGAATGGGAATCACAACACCGTGTGATGATATTGCCAAAGAAAACAGATATTAATTTCAAATACACTTGGATATGGTGCAAAAGATAGCAGATTTGTTCACCACAAGGAAGTTCGATATTTTGTCCCTTGGTGACACAGGGGTTAAAGGACAGTGAGCGCATGAATGGGATGAACGTAGCTCACACACATACACACACACAAACACACACACACACACACACACAAACACACACACACACACACACATATATATATATATATATATATATATACATATATATATATATATATATATATATGTGTGTGTGTGTGTGCGTATATATATATATATATATATATATATATATATATATATATATATATATACAAATATACATATGCATCAACTTCAAAATTGAACAATCAAAATTCCTTAGGCTTCCTGACCCAAAAAAATAATCGAAGCTAGTTTCTGGAGATTATTAAAATTTCAGTTTCTAAGGTCATGTAGGCAAAAAAAGACGATCGAGAAAATTGCCATATATCTTGCAATCAATAAATTTGCAAAGGATACGTTTGAACTTGTCCTGCCTTTCGTCTTACTTTAGCTCTTCCTAAAGAACTGTTTACTCTTAAGAATCTTAGATTAGGTCAGCATCTCTTAAAGGAGATAGAAACATGAGCAGTTTCTTAAGTGAATGGAATTGTGTATGCATTAAAGGGAGACATTCATGAAACGCTGAAAACTTTTTCATGACATCTGGGTTAGCAACAGAAAATACATATAAAGAATCCACGGATACCTAATAAATAAAAATAAGCTGCCAAATATAAATATAAACATCTATATTTTCTAAATTCAATATAGAATAAATCAATGATTATCTTATTTAAATAACTCTCATGTAAGCACTTGTACATTAACAAACGTTCTCCAATACAAATCCCGGAAAGTTCATATGATTAAAATAACACTCATCTAATGAAATACTTGTCACACAAACAGGAGCGTGTGCTCACACAAATACACACACTCACTTGCACCAAGGGAAAATCGTTTAACTTTAACAACCACTCGTAAATTTCCTGTTGATCATAACAGTCCCAAAAAGACAATTTTTGGAGAATAATAAATGACCGTCAATGTAGTCTTGGACACGAAAACTCGTTCGCTTTAGATGACTCAAACTGCCAATGAATAAATGAATGAATACGAGAGAGAGAGAGAGAGAGAGAGAGAGAGAGAGAGAGAGAGAGAGAGAGAGAGAGATGAATAAAATATTAACCTTGGAAGGAGAATACGTGAGAAGTTAAGCAATCAGGAAGGTTCCAAGACCGAAGAGGATATCAGGTGTTCCTTTTTTCTATAATCTTCATAATACATACATACACACATACATACATACATACATATATATATATATATATATATATATATATATATATATATATATATATACTGTATACAGTTGATAGTCGGGTTCCTCTAGGGAATCGCAACTTAAGTAAAAATAAAATGGTCAATGCTGCTATCATCATCTTTATTTGGTAGCTTTTGATATAACTTCTGTCATCTTCAGCCTATCTGCAATTGTTATTATGTAAAATGAATATAAATTATCACAAGTAGATAATTACTAAGATATATTTCCAAGAACTGTCCAACTACCTTTAAAATCAAATCAAACAACATAAAATATAATATAAAAGACACCATTACTAATATTACCTACCAATCATAGAACATGAAACTATATAAAAGAACCAATTACTATTATACTAGTCACCCGCAGGAAACGATGACCAACCACTCAGAAAGCAACCCACAGACCAGAAAACGGATCAATGGGTCACCGGCAACTGAACAGGTAAGACCTCATTCAAGCTGGGTTTTGTCTTATCAATGTATAAAGATTCCAAGATTCTCAGCTGACTGGCACCACTCTGTCTGTCAGTGATTTCAAAATTTTCTCTGGAAATGTCATGACCAGATTTAAATGAATGGTCATAAATGGCCGAAATTGTTTTTTTACTCAAAGGTCTATTGGTTCTTACTGATCTCCCCATGTGTTCCGAAATCCTACACTGAAGCTGCCTAGACGTGCTTCCAGTGTAGCACTCATTACAGAGTGCAAATTTATAAGTGTATATGACACAAGAATACAAGGGAGTAGGTAGACTTCCCTTATATTATATCTAAGTTGGCTCACATTTTAAATATAAGGGAAGTCACCTACACCCTTGTCTTCTGGTGTTATATACACTTATAAATGTTACTGAATAGCATATAATTCAGAATTGTATATAATTTTAACAATGTACAATGAGACAGAAGAGGGGGAAACTAATATAAAGGACATATCTACTTCAGAGCTACCGAAAACTTGGATAGAAAATTAAGAACAAAGAGGTAAAAGTTATATTCATACAATATCAAGGTCAAGGAAAAAACAATGCCAACAACGCGGTCAATTGTGGTATCATCAAATATAATAAAGGAAATATGTTGCCTAAGGGGTACAAAATAAAGATGGGCTAATTATAAAAATAAAAACTTAAAGAAAATAACAGAGGGAATTGTTGGATGTGGGTAATGTAGAGATGTAATTTACAGAAATAAAGAATGCTACAAGGAAAGTGAATAATTGCGAAGCCTCGTGTATACCATAGGTACAAATAGAAATCATTATTATAAAAAAGGAGGAGATTAAATAACTCAATGAGTCAGACTTGACTCTTAAAGCGTGTGGATGAGAAAATTAAAGCTGGAAATTTTAAAGGCAAAGTGGGAAGAGGAAGTAATGCTGGAAAGTAAGTCTGATGGTAATGTGTTTCAGCAGTAAAATATATTATGAAGTGTGGTAATTACAGAGGATTAAAACTAACCGAACATTTATTGAAAGTTTTAAAAAGAATACTTGATATGAGGTTTCGAATAATCCTCCGCTATATAATAAAGAGCAAGTCTCTCTCTCTCTCTCTCTCTCTCTCTCTCTCTCTCTCTCTCTCTCTCTCTCTCTCTCTATATATATATATATATATATATATATACACACACACACACACACACACATATATATATATATATATATATATATATATATATATATATATATATATATATATATATATATATATAACTTTCCCTTCACGCTGGGCGTCAGACCTGGTAACATGGAGTACCCCGAGAGGTAGCCTACACTCGGAAACCACAATCTTCCACAAATTGCCGAATCAGCGAGTTATATTTAAGAAAGGGGGAGGGGTAGGAAGTGTTGATCGTGTGTGTACATACCCACCTAAATATTTAGCCGTCATTTTTGACGGGTCACATACACGTTTAGTGTAAATTGGTGAACAGCAGTACGGTCGGAGACAACAGAGCGAGAGATACAGTTGATAACGTCTTCCTAATAAAACATTTACAAGAGATGAAGTTGAAAGGTATTCCAAAGCCCTAGTGACCTAGAGAAGACATTAAATAGGTTATCAAGGAAGTTAGTGCTGTAGTGTTAAAATATAACAGGGGGTTGGAAGAAAGTTGGTTAGGTTGATTTATATGAAAGAACAAGGACAGCAGTGATAACAATCTTCGGTAGGCGAAAATGTTTGAAGCTGGAGTTGCTCGACATCCAAGGATCGGCAATGGCCCATTTTTATTTGTGCTAGTTACTTTCGCCAACTTCGTTGCGGCGGTTTGTTTTGATAGGCATGTATTTCGTTGTATGTTTGAGTGTTTTTGTGGTTCGCATAATTCAAAAACTATTCCACTGAATCTCATAAAATTTGGTGGGATGATTAGCCATGATCCAAGGACAATTTGATTAGATTTTGGGATTGATTGGGTGAAAAGTCTAGGACAAGGTCATGAAAAGGTAAAAATTGCCTTTTTGCTATATCGTGGCCAATTTTCATCTGATTTGCGTGAAAAGAATGGGAGTCTGGGAATTGTTATACAGTACGTAGATAGTATGGAGATTACGCCAGAGAAGCATAAAAGCGCATGGAATATAGTGAATGGGGTGGTGTGAAATAAATCTTGGTAAATTGAGGTAATGGTTAATAGGGAGCAGGTGGGGACTTAAGATTTATTCATTCTAGAGAGTAGCCTTATATTTGAAAATGGTATGGAATTTCAAGTAGCCTACTTGGTATCTACAGTAAGTATAAAAGGAGGGTGTGAAGCTGAAGTTGAAAATAGGATAAAAGCAGCTTTGTGAAAATGGAGCGAGGGGACAGAGGTACAGGAAGACAAGTGAATAGCAAAAACTGAAAATTCAGATCTATTGTAAGATTAAGTGAAAATCAATATCTATTGTACCGCAGTCAGACAGACAGGTAGACTATGGATCGGAAATATGGGCATAAAAAATAAGGAAGAACAAGAAGCTGGATCGAACAGAAATTATGGTGTTGAGCTGGATTTGGGGAATTTTGCTGCATGGGAGGGTGGTATATGAAGAAATTACAAGTGTCCAGATAGTAAAGATTAATGATAAAAGTGAAGTAAGATGGATATGGTATGGCATATGGTAAGGAATGTGAGGGAGAATGAAGAGGGCTTAAGCAAGACCTGGTAGGGGAGGAATATTTAGATAAAAGGAAAATTATTTTAGCTAAACCTGAAGAGGTCACTAAATTCATAATGTGGGCCCAAATTGTTGAAGACCCTGTTCTTCAGCAGTTGCCCCTTCTTAGGGTCCTGAAATTGATAAACTAATTCTTATACTTTAATAAATGCTTTTTCTTTTTGTCCACCTGGCCTCATGATCTAGGATCCCCACCAATGGTAAGAACTTGGTACTTTTAAACACAAATCTTAGTATCCACAAAATCGGATCAGTTGTTATTTGGAATATATTAGTTGTGGGCATTGATATAAAAGGGCCAGGGCTGTAGACTGCACGTCCCGTATATGCTTTTGATAGAAATGTTTTGAGGGAGACGGATCAAGGCAACCGACAACTTAGTTTAGGGAAAGCAGTGGGGGTATGGATATAATCTCTTCAGAATTCCTGGGCATGTACGCAAATATAGGGGAGTATGGTGCAGTGTATTCAGAGGAGTTGACACGGATCTGATAAGACTCCTGAGTAACTTTATCAAACGACTAGTGCTGTTGAATTGTTACTGCAGAGGGGATTCATCCACGATTCAACAGTTTATGGATGAATATGGCAGTAAGTTTTTTTTATTTGAAAGCACCGTGCTCATGTTAAAGGAACTGCCTTAATGTGGATATAAAGTTTATAAGCACGCGCACGCAAGCACACACACACTCATATATAAAAACAAAGTGGGACAGATGACTTGAGGCCTAAATATTAATAAAGCTCTACTGTAGATTTCTTAAAGGATAAAATACAAAAATAGTGTAATTAGAAGGGATTGACGCATTGCTGATGAGACTTCCGTGTCGTTAAATGCAAATTGTGCGAGAATGCTGTTAGGTCATAACGAAGAGACGAGATGAATGCATTATCATCATCATCTCCTCCTACGCCTATTGACGCAAAGTGCCTCGGCTAGATTTCGCCAGTCGTCTCTTCAGATCAATACTTAAGATGACGAATGCAACTAACCTTTATTTATTAGATAACGAGTATATATACAAGCAGTTCCGAACAAGAATGTCACATAAAATTCAAACCAAGTAATTCATGAAAAGGCAAGTTAAACATGTTCTTTTATCAGTGCGGGGGGAGAGCGAGATATACAAAAGGCAATACCGTTTAAAGGTCGCTCATGAATGGCAGAGGCAAGGGACAGTAACATTGCCCTAGCAAGCAGGACAATGCCCTAGATACTGACCATATTTTATATGATCAGCGCCCAAGCCCCCTTTCCACCCAAGCTAGGACCAGGGAGGGCCAGGCAAATGGCTGCTGATGACTCAACAGACAGACCTATAGGCTCCCCCAAACCCCCCAACCTTAGCTCACAAGGATGGTAAGGTTGCAGACACTAATGGCACTAACGAGATTGAGCGGGACTCGAACCCCCGACTGGCAAACACCAGGCAGAGACGTTACCAATCAGGCCACAACAACAGTGTACGAGCGTGTGTGAAATACGTGCGTTACGAAATCAATAATATGAATGCTTTGCATAAGGGCTTCATCTACAAATGCGTAATTTATATAAAAAAAATCGAGTTTTTCTATTATTAGAGGATACAACCTAATGTAGAAAACTAATATGTTGTGTGATTGCTTTAGAATAATCTTTCATCTTATTTATGTCCGGGTACGTTATTAAATTTCTCTCTTCTATCCAAAGGCCCTTTACCCCAAAACTCACCCAAACAAACACAAAAGCTTCAGAAAAATTATCTCTACTTACAGCATGACTATGATATGTGGCCATTCCATTTGAATATGAAGAAGATTTCATAGCTCGAAGAGACCACAACGATTTTTAAAAGGATTCCACAAGCTTTATCTTTTGATGTAACAACGCTGATATGCTAATACAAAACGGCGTTTGGGCGTAAAGCTCTACAAAGATTGATTACCTCTTTCGACTTAGTATTATTGTTATGATAATGAGGAGGAGGAGGAGGAGGATTTAGGTTATTTCACTATTTTGAATAACTGTTTGTAACATATTATACCATAGACCCAATTTTCTATTAATCAATCAAGACTCCTTTTTATATATAGGACTGATGGATTTATGAATATGGGACATGTGGCCCGGTGTTGGGGCCGGGGAGGCGATAAAATCCCCCAGTGCAGTCGAGGTAAAATAGTTTTCGCATCCTGAAATAAAAGTTATGGTTTTGAACGCCAAGAGGATAGAAAGAAATTCGGAAGAGGTAAATTAGAAAGCTAAAAAGTAGGTGTAACTAGGGGCCGAAGAAATGCTGCAAAGACCCATTATTAATGATAACAGTATGGCACATCAGCTGA